>NC_058091.1:134035344-134339310 GCF_020171115.1 Neogale vison | reverse complement strand
AGAGAGAGAACCATAAGCAGTCTCCATGCTGAGTGTGGAGCCCAACACAGGGCTTGATCTCAAGACCCTGGCATTATGACTTGAGCCTAAATCAAGAGTCAGATGCTTAACTGACTGAGACCCCCCCCCCCAGGGACTCCACATTCATCATCAGTTTTAATCTTGACAATAACACTGCAAAGTAAATATTATTGACTCCATTTTATGGTCGGGCAAACTGAGACTTAGAATGGCTAAGCAATTGGCCCAAAGGCATACAGCATTCAAGAGGCAGAGTCTGGATTTGAAACCTGACCCAGCTGATTCTAAGCCCACCTCACTCCATGACTGCCTTCCCAAGTCTGTCTTTGACAGGACAGTGTTGGTGTGCTAGGGCAGAGATTTGCAAGGAGGAAGAAGGTGTTTGCAGAGCTACTCTATTCATTATTATTAATCCTCCTATTAAACTTTTCTGTAGGGGCTCAGTCAGTTCAGCATCTCCCTTTGGCTCAGGTCATGATCCCAGGGTCCTGGGATGGAGACCCACGTGGGGTTCCCCACTCAGCAGGGAGTTTGCTTCTCCCTCTGCTCCTCCCCACTCCCCGTGTGCTCTCTCTCTCTCTTTCTCTCTCTCAAATAATTAAATAAAATCTTTTTTAAGGGGCACCTGGGTGGCTCAGTCATTAATCGTCTGCCTTCGGCTCAGGTTATGATCCCAGGGTCCTGGGGGATCTGAGCCCCACCTCCGGCTTCCTGCTTGGCAGGAAGCCTGCTTCTCTCTGTCTCACTCCCCCTGCTTGTGTTCCCTTTCTCGCTGTCTCTCTCTCTCTCTCTCAAATAAATAAATAAATAAATCTTTTAAAAAATTTTTTTCTAATTCTTCAAAAAAAAAAACTCATTAAAAAAATGTTTAAAAACCTCTCTGTAGTTACACATGGGTAACTACACTAGACCTGGAAAAATACAAAGAACTCATGGGACGCCTGGGTGGCGCGGTTGGTTGGACGACTGCCTTCGGCTCAGGGCGTGATCCTGGAGTCCCGGGATCGAGTCCCACATCAGGCTCCCAGCTCCATGGGGAGTCTGCTTCGCTCTCTGACCTTCTCCTCGCTCATGCTCTCTCTCACTGTCTCTCTCAAATAAATAAATAAAATCTTAAAAAAAAAAAAAAAACTATTCCAATATGGAAATAATTCTTTAAAAAAAAAAAAATACAAAGAACTCAGTATTTCCATAATGTAAGTGAATATGGACAATATAATGCCCTTTTATAGAAATACCTGTGTTTTTTTTATTGTCCAAGCAAAATTTTATTTCTCATACAGCATTTTATTTTTTTTATTTTTCATCTTTTTATTTTTATATTTTTAAATTTTATTTTGTATTGTTTTTAGTGTTCCAAGATTCAATGTTTACACACCACACCCAGTGCTCCATGCAGTACGTGCCCTCCTTAATACCCACCACCAGGCTCACCCAACCTACCATTCCCTTGCCCTCAAAACCCTCAGTTTGTTTCTCAGAGTCCACAGTCTCCCATGGTTTGTCTCCCCTCTGATTTCCCCCAACTCCCTTCTCCTCTCCATCTCCCAATGTCCTCTGTGTTATTCTTATGCCCCACAAGTAAGTGAAACCATATGATAATTGACTCTCTCTGCTTGACTTATTTCACTCAGCATAATCTCTTCCAGTCCCGTCCATGTTGCTACAAGAGTTGGGTATCCGTCCTTTCTGATGGAGGCATGATACTCCATAGTGTGTATGGACCACATCTTCCTTATCCATTCATCCATTGAAGGGCATCCTAGTTCTTTCCACAGTTTGGCGACCATGGCCATTGCTGCTATAAACATTGGGGTACAGATGGCCCTTCTTTTCACTACATCTGTATCTTTGGGGTAAATACCCCGTAGTGCAATTGCAGGGTTATAGGATAGCTCTATTTTTAATTTCTTAAGGGAGTTACCTGTGTTTTAAAAGGAAAACTAAATGAATGAGTTCCTAATGGTACCATTTCTGCCACTGAGGCAAGCAGATGGGGAAGAAGTTTTGTTTCTAGGGGTTTTTTTGTTTGTTTTTGGTCGTGTGTGTTAAGGGTTCAATCACGCCACTTGGGTTCCCACCACCACGCCATTAAGATGACCTTCCAACCTGATCACAAAGGTTTGACCTGTTGATATTGTTTACAGCGTCCTCATCCTGGATGTAAAAATGGCTGGTGAATATCAATACTTGCTCAGTCTATCTTAAAACAGTATCTGCCTGTATTATTTGGCAAAGCATAAATGATGCTGATTATTCCTAAAGTCACAGCTTGTTTTTCTAACCCCAGGGAAGGTGAGGGAATGTGTCTCAGACCACACATGTCTGTATGTTCCTTTTGTAGGGTATCTTTTTTTTTTTTGCTTTGAGTATGAGCATACAGACAGAATTCCAGTGTATATACAGTTGATTTTGCTAATAATAATGTATGCCTAGAGTTCTAAGGTCAAATTACTATATGTACTCATAACATTATTCACAGAGCCCCCCCGCTTTGTAAGGCTGGGGTTGGGGGACAGAAAGAAAACTCACCTTCAAAGTCCATTCTATTATATCAAGCTTTCGTGGGCTCCTGTTGGTCTCAAGGATATGATCAGATACTTAATTCCCCAGAATCTGAACAAAAAAATTGCCTTTTAAAAAAACTTGGGACTAATCATTTCAGCCTCTCTTTCAAGTTAGCCTTCAGGGGCAAAGGATCATTAAACTTAGGTTAACCGGGAAAGGCTTCTGAGTAACCAGGTACCAAGTCGCCAATGCCTTCCACCACTACCTTCCTTGCAGAAACAGCACTCCCTGCAAGACTCACAGCAAAGGCGGTGGGAGGAGCCCTCATTCTGCCAGAGGGTTCTATTTTGTAAGGCTGCTCAGCTCACCCCAGGGTCACTGGGTGAACAGGGACGCCCCACCTGGCATTGCACAAAGGCCAAGCACATTTCCCTCCTCGCCTCCTTCCCATGTCGGGTTCCTTCCCACACATGGCCCAGCTCTGGGTCATGTTTCTAGGTCTCCCTCTATCCTGCACCATCAGATTCCACTGGAGCCTCCCCGCCCCCCCACCCCACCACCAACAACAACAACAAAAAAAACCCACCAGCAGCACCAAGAGCCAACAGAGAGAAATGAGGTGTGCGTTTTCTGGTTTCATATCACAGCTCTTCTAGCTCGTCTTGCAGCAGAAATAACATCTGCAATGTCAGAAGCCGATGAAGTAATAAATCACCAAGCTCTCCCCCCGATGTTCACCAGCTTTACACAGCTCTGAGGCACCGTCAGCCCTGAAAGCTTTATGACTCTGTGTCCTCCGATCTGAATAGACATCACGCTTTCTGACAGCTTCATGACCTCTCTCAGCTTCCCATTCACTTCAGGAGGGAAATGTGGGCACAGACACCAAAGGGGCATCACCCCTTTCATGACTGCAGGTGGTTTCGAACCTACAACCTTCCGTCCAGATTCCACGAGCAGAGCCCACGCAGCAAACTGGCTTCCAAAGCAGGTCAGAGAGCAAAAACGCTTCTTCCCATCCATAACACAACACTTCAACATAAAGAATGCATTCAAACCCACAAAACCACTTCCCTTCAAATTCTTGATGGCAAACTTGTTAGATTATTAAGTGAAGCTGGCTGTAAGTAAAATTCAGAGAAGAACATTCACACCTTCTCCGGAAGGGCCCATCTCTTGGGTGCTGGGACCCAGCTCTCACGTTGTTGTCCTGTAAGGAAAATGCTAGCATGCAGGCAGCCTGGCCAGGGTACCCCCGCCATGGCACTCCATGGCCCAGTATGCGGAGTCATGTGATTACGCTGTGACACCAAGAAATGGAGTGTTGTACGAGCTATGGGTGGCCTTAATGAAATCGAAGTTTGTCTGTGTTCACTGTGGACTTTGTGATTACACTATTCATTTAGAAAAAGGCCCAGAGTTCTGTGTTACAGGAAGTTGTGTGTTTCCTCTTTCAGGATATGCCAACTCTGTAGAAAATTATCATCTGTGGTTATTACCAGTTATTTACGCCTTGGTGTGAATAAAGGCCGCGAGAATCTGTTTTAAAAGCAAAAGGTGGAGAGAAGGACCCTTGTCCGTGAGCAAGATATGACTCACTAGAATAGAAGACAAGGAATAAAAAAGATGACTTTTTTGGTACTCAGTTAAAACACACACTCTCTCTCTCATACACACAAACATACCCACGCACGTAAGGTGTCTATGTGCTGGTTTGCTGGCAAGGTAGACATGAAAAGCTTCGGTTATCATCTTGTTTAGACTTTTGCTTGAGACCTATTCTTCTGTGGGGTTAGAATTTGACGGAACAAATGCCTTAGTGCTTCCAGAAAAACCTCAGGAGTAAGAGGATGCAAGAAAGAAGACATTAGAATAAAAGGGAAGGAATAAGGAGCAGGGTCTAGAGGGGGGACATGGACAGAAAGATGTGACATAATCAGAAAAATAGTCCATTTGGGGGGCTGTGGAGACCAACTCAGACTAGAATTCAAAGACCTGAGGTCCCCCTCTAGGGTTGTTTCTGTAGAATTGTGGGTCCTCCAATGGCATTCTTCCCTCTCCAGATCCTGATTTTCCCATTAGATAACTGAGGAGTGTAGAGTGCAGCGGGGGTCTCAACTAGGGGCAATTCTGCCCTCTCAGGATATTTGTCAATGTCTGCAGATATTTTTGGTTGTCAAATTTGGGGGAGGCCAGGGATGCTGCTAAAGACACTTCAGTGCACAGGACAGCCCCCCAACCAAGAGTTACCCCACCTAGAATGTCAATAGTGCCAACCTCTGGCATTGAAAACCTCTGAGCTACACCATTTGAAGGATCTATTAACCTCTAATAAGATCTACGTGGCTGATGGAACCCGTGGTCTAGAACCAAGAGTCCCACGGGCATACTTTGCATTTTTCCAAGGGCCTAAGAGTCAATGTTGAGCCATTATACCTGTGAACTTGGCCTTCTTTCCTGGCATTCATGAGCATCCGTTCAACATAGTCAGAGGTTGACCAGTGCTACTCAAAGGGAGGTTTGGCCTGTGGTAAAGTTGGAAGGTGTATAAAAGTGGCCAGTCAGCAAATACGCCCCTCCACCCCGATGGGGGCTGAGTGTCTGGTTTGCTGGCAAGGCAGACATGAAAATCAGAGCAGTCTCCCACTGCTCTGAGTGTTCACGACACACGATGTCACCTACATCAATTCATACTTGTTGATATTAAAAGGATACTTCAAGAGGATCTTTTGAATTCACAGAGTTTGTAACAAGCATATAATGCAAGGGTTAAATATCAAAGAATACCATGGAAGAGATGTCACCTACACTTCTTGGTAATTGTTGAGCTAAGATGGCCAACCAAAGCCCAGTGCTTTTAGAACTGGCTGGAGGGGTTCTAAGAGTCACAGAATCATTCATCTTTCCTGCCACCTGGGAAAGAGGGATCAGTGAGAGAAGAAAAGTGCTAGGACTCTGAAGGTCTCAATAGAAAGACTCCAGCTGGGGCAGCTGGGGCTCTACCTTGTCAGGTGTTTGGTGTAGGAAAGCCAGTTTGGACAGCCAAAGCCAGTTGGCTTTTGAGTTGGCCTGCATTCCCCTACTCCCCTGAGGCCTGAAATATCCACTCGGGACTCTGCTGAACCGCTACTGTTCGGTAAGATACCCCGTGCTCTACCTCTAGCAATATCAATACATGGTGACGTGTGGGATTCTTCCCACCTTGCTTGGGCCATCAAGACCCAGATGCTCCATGGGCATGATTGGAGGCCTGGGGCTTCTCCTCTTGGATTCCCCTGAAAATGCAACAGAAAAAGTCATCAGGAAGGAAGGGGAATATGGCCTTCCCACAATGCTTGCCCAAACTACTGAAGTAACCTCCTAACCGGTCTCCTCATGGCTGTTTGGTTCCCCTCCAGTCTCTTCTCACCAGTATAGCCAATGATTCTTTCACAGTCAATGTCAATTACGTTATATTTCTACTTAAATGCATAGAATGGCTCCATAGGGCTCAGGGTGTTATGATAGAACTCTCTAAAGGATTCCAAAATGCCATGCATTGATCCAACTGCTATCTACTGCCTCCCTAGTGTAATATGCCACCATGCTGTCTGTGTTCTAGACACACCGGCTTTCTTCCAGTTCTTTGAAAGCCCCTGATTCCTTCTGCCGCTGGGCTTTTGCACATATTACGTTATCTGTCTTATGTCCTCTTCCTCTCAGGCCCTTATCCACCCCCGCCCCCGCTCCCGTCACCTGGTTAATTCTATTCTCCTTTCAGAGCTCAATTCAAACACTGCCTCCCTCACAAACGCCATGTCCAACTGCCCTCACTAGGTCTTTCCTCATATACTACCCTTCCTGGGACCATGTGTCTCTTCTTCATTGCTCTTTACACAACTGCAATTTTACATTAATGTGTTCAATGGTGTTTAATAAAGATCTCCTCAACAAACAAATGAATGACTTATTCCCGCCAGGGCTGCACAAGGGCTCTAACCACACATTCCTAGTTCTGTCACTTTGATGGTTCCATCTTTGCAGCATGGGAGGCTGTTGGCTTATATCTGTCCATCAAGAACCCTCCTCCCCTGCCAACCCAGTTCACCCACCATGAATTCTTCTCTCCTCCATGAACCCTTCTCTCATCTCCCACTGCTCACAGAATTTGTTTATCTCTGTAGTACGTTATTTGGATCTTCTCACACATTGCTTTGAATCAGCTTCAGTTGTCAACACATTACTCTTCATTTCTGGATTCTAAACTCCTTGAGAAAAGAGCCTCAGCCTAGCACACTGCTCTGCAAAGCTGTACACGCTCAATAAATATTCGTTAAACCCAAATGCCGCTTGTTAAAGCTTTGGTGATAGGAATAATCCCAAGTAGCAGCTCTAAGATAACACTAATGCCAGTGACATTCCACCCACTCAGCTTCTCAGAGAGGACAGGGAATGAGAAGGGAAGAAGTTCTGCCTCAGTGCGGCAAGAAAAACTAGGTATGTTGTGTGCGCCTTCTATCAGGAAGTTACTATGATCTTTGAGGCCCAGTGGGATTTCTCCTCTTGTTTCAAACGGCTCTCCTGGAAGTAGCACTGACTCTGGTCATGTAAGGTTTTCAGAGTTAGCAAATAAAAATATGGGATTCCCAGATACATTTGAATTTCAGATAAACAACAAATATTTTCGTGTATAAACATGTCCCCCAAACTAAATGGGATACATTTATGCTAAAAAAAAATTGCTTATAATTTATCAGAAATTCAACTGAAACTGGTCATCCTGCTTTTTATCTAACAACCTGAATCACATGCTTTTTTTGTTTTTTGTTTTTAATTTAAATTCAATTAATTAATATATAATGTATTATTTGCTTCAGGTCTGTGATTCATCAGTCTTAGATAGTGCCCAGTGCTCATCACAACACATACCCTCCCCAATGTCTGTCACCCAGTTACCCCAGCCCACTACCCCTTTCCTCTCCAGAAACCCTCAGTTTGTTTCCTATGATTAAGAGTCTCTTGTGGCTGGTCTCCCCCTCTGGTTTCCTCTTGTTTCACTTTTTGTTCTCTTCCCCTGCGATCCTCTGCTTTGTTTCTTAAATTCCACATATCAGTGAGATCATATGATAATTATCTTTCTCTGATTGACTTATTTTGCTTAGCATAATGCCCTCTAGATCCATCCACATCGTTGCAAATGGCAATGTTTCATTTTTGATGGCTATGTAATATTCCATCATATATACATATACCACATCTTCTTTACCCATTCATCTGTCGATGGACACCTGGGCTCTTTCCATAGTTCAGCTATTTGAACCCATGCTTTTAATATATGGTTGAAGATGCCATGATAGTAACTGGTGGTTCCAAATGACAATCCACAAAAAAATGAATACCAATACAAAATAATCCCATAAATCTAATTCTTCCTCAATGTTTATTCAATATGACATCATGTCACTGCCCAAACCATCATTGTCTGAAAGGGAGAGTGATGGATCTATTTTATTCTTTGCACACAATCCTCAGGATAACGTTGCGTTTACATACACACTCAAAGCACACTTGTGTCACTGCCTGTTATGTTCAAGAAGAAGGAATAGACTTTGGTGACCGTTTTTATAATGTTCCCACAGAAGATTTAGAGTTAAATTCTAAAATAATACCATAGTTTCCTATACAAAAATTTAAAATTTAAAAAGTGTAAAAGTAGAAACTAATTTTGAACATTCTAGATAAGTTACCATGAATATTCACGGTGTAACTCACCAACACGCGTGTTTGTCCCATAGCATGGGGTTGTGCATGGAAAAGAAAAAGCATATAGTCTCCAGCAATTTTCCTGGAGGCCTAGGATTTTTTAGGGAGGAGGACATAAAAGTAAAGAATGAGCCATCCACCCTGATCAAATTTGTCCTTCAGAAATCACAACGGCTACATAGAACTTAATCCCCGTAACCTCAGTGAAGGAGGCTAGATTCTTGTAACTGGGGAGGTTTTGTTTGATTTCATTACACCTTTTCCTCCCTTACAATCCTGCAAAGTGAGACTTTTTTTTTAATCATTATTAACAAGACTTAAAACTCAGTTTGATGTGACAAGTTTTTGTGAGTTGAGAGATCACACATATGTGTGAATGTGACAAAACCAAAATAAGACATTGGCTGGACAGAAAACTAAACGGGAATTTACTAGGACTAAAGTTGGAGCATTTCCTTTGACCATAACCTGATCATTGTCTGGAAGTTCTTGAAAGAACATGTCTTGGCTTCCTTGGGACTCAGCTGTTTGCAAGGAACTCAGATCATTGAGATAAACACAAACATTACTGTGTTCCACTGTTTCCCCAAAAGACAATGTTCCTACGTGGCCATCAGTAAGCATTAAAAATAACTAGTTCAAAGCCTAGATTTCCAAAAGAATGATCTCTGTGTTGAAATTGAGGGGTGGGAGATGTTTGCCTATCATCTCTGTTTCTGGTTTTTCTTTCTTCCTTCCTGACTTCCTCCCTCCCTCTCTCTCCTTCCATTCTCTCTCTCTCCCTCTCTCTCTCTCTTTTGGGGATATTTGACCCAGAATACAAAACCAAGTCACACACAAAAATAAACCATATACTTGAGAGACAGAGCTTTTTCTTGGAAAACAGGACTTGGCTGGGCTGGGAATGACTTTCTTTTCAATATTGGTCACTTCCAACTTTGCATATTAAGATAATAAAGCTTTGCATGTGTAGAAGGTTCTGCATAATTAAACAGTGTAAGTGGTGTGGAACTAAGATGTCTATTTCTCTGTAGCATTTCTTTGACCATGGAACAGGGTGCTTCCAGGAGGCCTGGGAAAAGGTCAACCATAACTTCCAGGGTCTTTAACGCCAATTTGCTGTGAATCATGTTTTAGTGTGTGTCTGTGATTGTGTGTGTGCTGGGGTGGGGTGTAGGGGGTGCGGGCAGGGCCTGGGTGCATGGGTTAATTTGTCTCACTCCCTTTAAAGGCAGAGACTGGCCTACGCAGATCATCAGAGAATTATATTAGCACAGGTTTGCAGAGGCATTCTAATTAAGTAGAGATAAATGAGCTACCACGAGGTAGAGACAAGAGGTGGTTCAGATATTTCAAAAGGAAGCTTGTGCTCATCGCTTGATTGGCATCCTCCGAGAGCCTCCAAGGGCCTTTTTTGATTTTGGGGTTCATCTGTATTCTCAGCTGTCACTGGGCCGGAAAGTTCATGACATGCTCGGGCTGGTAGAAAATGAGAACACCAGTTGTCTCTGGAGAGGCCTTGACTGTCACTGCCGAGTCTCGCAGGCCAGACCTGAGCCGAAGATCTAGCAAGGGGGGGACTGCGGTAGCGGAGGAGTCTCCCGCTCAGGGCCTGAGAGCAAAATGCAGCCTGTGGTTGGCAGGAGTCAAGTAACAGCCTCCAACCAAGGGGCTGAGCAGAAGCCCAGGGTATGGGAGAGACATTATGTGAACTGATCGCTGGAGGTAAGGGGAGAATCGTGCCCTTCACCCGCGCCAGAACAAAACACACATATCCGTACAAACAGACGCACAAACGTGCACATGTGCACGCATGTGCACACTCACACACGTGCACAGGCTTCTGGTGTGGCGGAACCTGCGTATGCGCACCCGGGGGCGCACACCCCTCGCCGCCCCCCCCCATACATACAGAGGCTCATGTTGAGGCAGGAAGCCATACAGAGCCCACGGCAAACAGATCCCTGGAATTGAGCCACAGAGAAATTAGTAGAGGATTCTGGGCAACTAGAATACAAAGGGTCATTTCTTTGTGAAAACACCCAAAAAAAGGATCATATTCTTCCATGAGGCCATACCGATTCCCAGTTTCGCGTTGTTTTTCCCCTCGTCATTCTGCTCCTAAATCCCTGGAGGGGTGAATGCCTGTCTCCGAGGCTTGGGACTTTCATGGGTCACTGGAACCTACTGAGTGGGAGGGAACTGGACACAATTTGGGAAGCCTAGAGTCAGGGTGCAAGGGACTGCAGAAAATAAAGGGCCTCAGCCCTTTCACCTCCAAACCCAGGATGCTAATACGGGTCCTGCCAGCCTGGGAGGGGAGAGAGAACCAGGAGAGCTGAAGGTGCTTCTGGACATAACTTCTTCCCAAGGAAGGTAGCTATTTCCCCTACAGCCTGAATCTGAGCCCCTTATTTAAGTACCCTGGGCTCTGCCAATGTCCCTATCTGTTTAACACCATCTCCCTGAAATGTCCACATCATAGATATCCTGTTAACAGAGGACAGCAGGCCAAGGCAGGTGATTTTAGCAAAACAACAACCATGACAACAAAACACCTTTATTCCTTTAAAATCCAAATTAAGGAGACACCTACCATATAACCCATCATCTCCTTAAATCTCCTTAGAGCAGGAAACTTCTGGAGACATTTCCACAGGTGGGAGATCCAGACACAGTACCGAGAGAAATTAGAACAGGGCACACTGACTCACAGTTAAAGATCAGAGTTAAAGTTAGAAAGGAATTTGCAGGTGTGTGGTTTTATTTCTCCGTCCCGGGAGAAGTGCCGTTTTAAGGTTGTTAACCAGGGGGCTGAGCCTGGGGCAATAGAAATGGACTGGCAAGTGGAGGAATGGTAAAGTTGAAAGGCTCTTCTGGGCTCGGAGGAATAGGGGTGGGGGGATGGTAGGCTGTGCCCACTTCTAGAATCTCAGAGCTAAAGTCACAATGCAGTCCCCTACACACCCACAGGGGACAAAGACTGTCAAAAAGTGTTACTGGACTCGGCTCACCGGTCTCTCTCGGGGACCTAGGAGAGGAGGGATCCCTACTGGGTGGACATCAGTATGCTGGGGAGGAGGCAGCTGAACACTTGGGAGCAGAAGACTGACGGCCAAAGGCTCTTTGGTAGGTTCAGGATGACTCAGCCCTAGCAGCCTTCCTCCTCAGTGTGTTAAGGACATATAATTGTGCTGAGGAAAAAGGGAGATTGCTGGAAGCTACCTTGAGAAGGAAACTCAGGAAGGGTGGCAAATGGAAATTCCAGCAAGGCTCAAATACCATTGCCTTCTTTTCATGGGGTGTCAAATTAAATTTAGGATTTGGCGACTGTGCTTGTCATGGGGCTCTAACTGTTATCCAGAGCCAACATTTTGCAAAATTGTACAACTTGACAACGTTCCCCACCTCCAAGGACAATGGCTGTTTGGGAAAAAGACCAGCAGGGGCTGGTCGTGGCATCAGGCACCATCGTGGGCTGGAGAAAACCTGAATCCCTGCAGACCTCATCAAGCCCTTCACTAATCCCTGGCTGATTGCCTCCAGACTCTTCATAAATGAGAAGAAAATTAACTTCTACTTTGTTTAAACCTGTCCTAGGGCTTTTCTGTCACTCACAATCAAATCTAATGCTACTGGACTCAATAAATATTCACTGACTGACCAACGAACCTAAGGATGATTCAGTGAAAAAAAAAAGAATGAATGAATGAATGAATGCAGTTCCAGGTGCCCAGCTCTCATCCTTACCCCAGTGAGGCAATAACAAGACAGCTGTGGCTCCTGCCCTCACATGCCTATGACCTCGTAAGAAAGCTTGACTTTGAACAAGTAGTAACAAGTGTGTTGATCCGTAGGCGAAGTGCGGTGTCCAATGCTGGCATATAACCAGGGAGCTCCAGCACAATAAGCAGAATGACATTTCAGATGAATCCTGAACGCTGAGCAAGAGTCGGGAGGGAAAAGTGCTGTCAGCCTTGCGGTGACAGGCAGCATGTGGCACAGGGGAAAATGCCAGTGTCTGCAGCACCTGGGTTCCAGGAGAGACACGAGGGAGAGAACTCACCATGCTGTGTCCTCTGAACTGTGGACACAGAGAGTGGTCTGTGGACCAGCAGCTCTATCTTTCCTGGGAGCTTGCTGAGAACTCAGATTCCCCAGGCCCTACCCAGGCTATGGAAGCAGAGCTGCATTATTTTTAATTCTTTAAAGATTTTATTTATTTGAGAGAGAGAAAATAAGAGAGAGGTAGAGCAGGGGGAGGGGTAGAGGAAGAGGGAAGAAGAAACACCCCACTGAGCAGGGAGCCAAATATGAGGCTTGATCCCAAGACTCTGAGATCATGACCTGAGCCAAAGTCAAGAGTTGGTCGCTTAACCAACTGAGCCACCCAGGCGCCCCCCAGAGCCGCATTCTAACAAGAGCTCCAGGAGACGGGCATGCATGAGAAAGTCTGAGAAGCTATGGTATGGGGTCACATTGGAGATCTATGTTTTGTTTCATTTTGTGTTGTTACTTTTTCTTGAGAAAATTGGGAGGTAACTCTTTAGGCATCAAACGAGCACCATGGGATTGGCCATTCTAAAAGAGAGATTCATGGGAGGCCTGAGTGGAAGCCCAGAGACTCAGGGAGTGACGAGAGTGGCCCGAGCTGTACAGCTGGGGACAGACAGTACAAAGGGATGCTCATAGTTTGAAAGATACATGCGAAGCGTAAATATGAGCACTAGCGATAGGTTGTCAGCTAGGGCAAGGAGATGCCAGTTTCTGACTTGCTACCACGGCTGAATGTGGAGCTATTCTTCTGGGGAGCTCTGGAGAATGAAAGAGAGCCAAGGGTCCGTGACTTGATGTGACCGTGAAGAGTTTCCGTGAACACTGATGAACACTGGGGTGTAAATCTGTGGGACCGTTTTCGTCAGGGCTCTACCAGAGAAACAGCACCAATATGACGTGTGCAGATATAGAAAGAGATTTATTTGATGGATATGGCTCATGTGTTTGTGGAGGGTGGCTAGGCCCAAATCGGATGGGGGATGCTTAGGAAAGAGTTCAAGTTCAAAGGCAATCTGAGAACCAGGAAGAGCCAGTGCTGCAGATGACGTCCAAAGGCGGTCCTCAGAAATTCCTCCTGCTCAGGGAAGGTAGACCTTCTGTTGTATTCAGGCCTTCAAGTGTTTAGATGAACCCCACCCACAAAAGCAAACACCCTCACAGAAACACCCAGAATAATGTTTGACCAAATATCGGGACGAAGTGGCCCAGCCAAGTTAACCTATAAAATTACCCCACCCGGAAGACCGGAGAGTCTTCGGCATGGGGACGGGTGGCTATGGAAGCATTGTGAGTGGAGGGGGCATTGCCTGGGGAGAGAAAACCAAGGGAGAAGCTCAGAGCCCCCGAGGAGCGTCAGTAAGTAATGGTCAGGGGACGAGACAGCAGGTAGCTGGCAAGAGAGACAGCAAAGACACTTGACCAAGTTCTCAGAGACTCTCCCATCAGGGACAGCTGTGTGCTGGGCCGCCCAGGGGGCAAGACTGGGCCTCTGTCTCCCCTCATGTGAGTTACCAGAGCTGGAGAAGGTCAGAGGAGCTCTGGCATTCGGGAGGCTTAGTGCCAACCGGGGAGCTGATCTTGAGGTCTGGAAGAAGCTGCTGCTGGACGAGAGAGGCTTCAGGGAAGCCAAAGGCCTGAAGTTCCAGTGGCTTTTCCATGGAGGCCGCAGAGACTGGGCACTGGAGCAGCCGTATACCTGCCCCTGTTTTCTGGCTGTTTTCCGTGAAAGAACAATTTCCTCATCAGGGTACTTTTTAGGTTTTTAGGACCAGTTCTAAGATCCATGGCTGCACAGTGTTCAAAAGAAATAACACAGTATCGGAGCATGGGATCTGAGACCAGCAAGCTTTGATTAAACCCTTGCTGTGTGTCTTGGGGAGGACATTCACCTCTCTGAACATCAGATTCCATCCTCATCTGGAGGATCGGATTCCTAGCTCCTGCCTGATCCTTACGGTTTAGATGACGTCCTTGCTAGGCTGGATCCAACAATGATAAGACCTTACAAGGTACATACCAAGACAGTAATGTCCTTGTCCCTGTAAGATAGTGTTTCTCTTCTCTCTCTAAAGCCTTCACTCCCCAACCCTCTCCGACTCACCAGGCACTTCCCTCCGCCCCAACCTTTGCTTTCCCTTTCTGTATTCAATTACCATTTTTTGGTTGTTATCGCTCTGCATTCCCTCGAAAGTATTAAATATGCATGTGCATTCACACAACCGAAGCGATCCTTTTCAATGCATACAGAAATTTTAATGAGCAATCTCATGTTTGTGCCAGCTTTTGGAATGCTGCTGGAAAAAAAAAAATGCATGAAGCCCATTATAATTTGCTATTGCCAGGCAGAAATTAGATTGCTGGCCGTGGTTGCCAGGGTAGGGAGGGACAAGGAATCGCGAGACTGCTGTAGGGGAGTGGGTTTCTCTTCAAGGTGATAGAAATGTTCTGGAATTAGTGATGATGTGTGCTACAACCCTATGACAATCCCCAAAACCACAGAATAGTACAGCTGAAGATGGAAAAGTGTATGTATGTGAATTGTGGTTCCATACATACAAATGGCTATTGCCTAGGTCAGATAGGGGATTGCCTGCTTCCAAGGTCAACGGTCAATGGTAGACATGAGGCACCCGCCCCCAAACAAGACACAGCCAGGGGTTCACAAGCGATACACAGCAGCCCCGTGATGCCACTGTCCACGGCAGGCTGTGAGCATCCCACAGGATTCAGGAAAAAGACTCACCAGTAGAGGCTGGAGTCCATGTCAAAGAAGGAAGTGAGGCTTGAGCTGAGGGTCGGGGAGAAAGAAATGCAGTTGAAGAAAGTGAAGTGGGACGCACTCCAGAGAAGATTCCAGAAGGAGTGAGAAACCATGGTGTTCCTTTTCTTCAGGAAGACTGGTTCCAGGGAGGGGCAGAGGATGTGGAGAACCAGTCTTGGCCAGACAGGGAAGAGTCACATTCGATAGCTTCTTGCTGCCCAAGCTTTGTCTGGATTTGGGAGAAGATCCAGGACTGAGTTCAAGGCCCCCGAGCCGTGCTAGACGGTCCCCTGTCATTCCTTCTGAGGCACTGGGTCACCTGCATCCTTTATATCACAACCTAAAGATCTCCCGCTCAAAAGGAAACATTTCGATGGCCTGGGCTTTGCCATTTTTTTCTTTTACAAGAGTTGACTAAATTCTGTTGGAGAGAAATGAGGTTTCTTTGTTTTAAAGAAATGCAAAGCTGCAGGGCGGACGGGGAATTCCTAGGCAGCCATCTTATTGTATGTGGGTGCGAAGTGTAAAACCTTCATTTTTTTGGTAAGCTGAGCAAAGCCTGGGTACTGTGGAAGCCAAATACATACACACAAGCATTAAATTCCACTTTGAAGATGCAGGGCAGCCTTCGTGGGCATGTCTGGGGCCGTGAGTCTCCGGCAAAAAGGTTGACACAAAGTCTGGATTTTTCTGTGACCAGGTGAACTGGTCAAGTGAGCGGGTCAAGCCCAGAGCCCAAAAGGTCACGTAGAGGCGGCTCGTTCCCAGGACCTTGGGACAGACCTACCTTTGCCGCTTTGGTGGGTGAACACGTCAGGGAGAGAAGCCGTAACGCGTCTCCTGAAACCTCGCGCCTCTGCCCTGCTGGCCGGTTTATGTCCACATTCTCAGATTCCATTTTGCTGGAATAGTTGGTAAGCTCCCTCCAGAAGTCTGAGTCTGTGACACTCTGTATCCTTCAGTATTGACATTATTAGTATTTCGTTAGCGGTGGAGTAGAGTGTGACGGCCATTTAAATACCACCCCCCAACACACACCCTAAAGTACTTGTTTGCCCCGAAAAGAAGTGGTTTGGCATAAGGTGCAAGTTTTTAAATATCCATTTTCCAGAACTCTCAGTTAAATTTATATACATATACATATACAAAAAAAAAAGGCTAAACCATGTGGAATGATCCTAAGTGAGTATTAGTGTTCACTGGACTTCTTATTCCATCTTATGGCATTTTATAATAAAATATTACCAAGCTCATAAAGAGGCTTTTTTTTTTTAAGCTCCATAATCTTTCTAACCATAACAAAAGGGCGGTAAGTACATTGTACAAGAGTGCGATGGAAAAATGTGCTAAAGTATTTCCATAAATCAAATGTAGTACTTTGGCATTGACTCTAAAGCATTAAATTTAGTAAATTAGAACCAGATGATTTTAAAATAGAAACTTACATAACTTTACGGTGTGATTTTTTTTTTTTTTTTCTACACGAGTTTATCTTCATGAAGTCCTCTTGGCTGCTACCGTAATAGGTATTTAAGAAGGAAGGGCAGCATCTGGGTATAGTCATCTTTGTAATTCCCAGGGTGCCTAACATTCTGGTGGGCAATTAGTAAGCATCGGTGGACGGATGAGTGAAATCTCGGCAGTGATGAACAAGTACAAGTTAATTGGAAAGGCGATATAATATAAATATTTATACGGATCTATAGGTAGACGAAACACTGCTACCCCACACTTCATAGTAAAAATATGTCTGGCTTTTCCTTTCCTTGTGAAATCTGTGTCTCTCAGTCAATGAATTTACAATGAAAGAGTGGATCTGCTTCTCATTTGGGCCACCATGACCCCAACTGCCATCACGCTAGGACGTCCCTATATTTATGGGCTCTATTCTATTTTTGCCATCATAGAAGCTGCAGAAAATGTTCCTTTCTGTCATTTCTCCCTCTCCTCTCACACACAATTTCATAATGTAGCTGATATCTTAAGGACAAGCTAGGAATTCAGCGCAACACATAGACCGAGAAAATCCTAATTGTGGTGTCACATTTAGGAGATACATATAAATAAGGGACAGTCTTTGCCCTTTAGAATAATACTTTCTGGCAGAAGGTTAGTCAGGACACCGTAGCTGCAAATAAAAGAAGCTCAACTCTGAATAGATTAGGCAGAAAAGTGTGTTCATTGCCTTACGAATTGGGTTGTCTAAAAATGAACGTCAGGTATGGCTTGATCCAGAGGCACAGACAACAGCCTCAGTGTTCTCTCCATTCCTCCACTCCAAATATCTTTTGTTTATTTTTGTATGTGGACTCACTCTCTCTTGCTATAGACACTCTATACAATGAGGAAAAGATATTCACTACCAAATGTACATTTATACATTATGATCCAAAGAAAGAGAGGTCCTCTGTCTCCAAGCTTCTTTTACAAAACCTCAAAGAAGATCTCAGGTTGGCTCTGTGAGTCACATGCCGATTTCTTGGGCCTATCTGCGTGGACAGGGGAATACCTTTTATGGTTAGATCAGGCATGAGTGGTGGTTGGGGATCTTCATTAGCAGATGAATGGAAAGAAAGGTATTTATGCCATAAATATTGAGGATGTGGGATGGATGTGGGAAGAAGGAAGGGGAAAAAAAAAACAACAAAAGATCAGTCTGAACTCTGATTCAAGCACCTGAGACACAATCATAAATAGAAATAGAATAGTTAGAAATGGACTCTGTTTCAGTGGGAAGTTCATATGTATGTTAACCAGAGTTCTCCAGAGAAACAGAACCAAGAGGCATGAGTGCGTGCATGCATCTGTGTGGAGAGAGGTTTTAGAGAACTGGCACATGATTGTGGAGGCTGACAAGCCCAAAATCTGCAAGGCAGGCTGAGAAGCTATAGGTCCAGTTAAGAGTTGAAGAGTTGATGCTGCAGCTCAGGTTCAAAGGCAGCCTAGAGCAGAATTCCCTTCTCCCAGGGTGACTTTTGGCTCTTGGGACCTTCAACTGATTAGATGAGGCCCACCCATGTGAATGGAGGATAATCCACTTTACTCAAAGTCTACTGATTTACATGTTGTTCTCATCAACAACATAGTTTCAAGCAATGTCTACACTCATATTTGACCAAATATCTTGGCACTGTGGCCTATCCCAGTTGACATATAAAATTAACTGTCATAATATGTGAATAGGGAGGTACTTCTGGACTATTTGGGTGTGGTAGGAAGTGAGTTTGGGACTCAGAAGACAGGCCAGGAGATCCGATTGTCATCTACCCAAGAATGAGAGTGGAAGTCGCTACAGAGGATTGATACATAATGGGACAGCACAGAAGAAAACAGGCTGAGGACAGAACCTGGTGTAAGTCCTGCCTGGAAAGCAGACTTAAGGCTTGGCGAGGGCCATGGAACAGCAAGAAGAGCCTGTGGCCGTGGAGGTGGTGATGGAGATATTGGAAGCCAGGGAAGGCAAAGGGTCCAGGAGAGCCCCCAGCATGGGCAGAGGAAGGCCCCCAAATGTGACCAGCAGAGTCCCGCCTACCAGGCCACACACCGCCCCACCCCAGGTCCACTAAAAGAGTGAGGTGGAGAGCAAGCCCTTCATAGCCCAGTGACAGTTAGAGGGGGGCCATTTTATATCCCTGGATTCCAAAGTAAAGACAAGAGACAAGGCTTGTATTCCAGACGTCTTTTTTATTCCATTTCTCTAGTAACGTATTGCTAAGTATCTTACACCACAACGGACTGATGTGTTGTAAATGATTTGGGAATGGAAAGTCCCAGTACGTCCCCATAGAAAGCCTGAGAGACGCTGGCCTGAATGGTGGTCCATGGAGTGGACGGCAGAGGCCGAGGAGACGAGGCCCACATGGGAGGTCAGGCTCCAGACTGCTCACTCTGGCCCTCTGGTCATGGGGAGCGTTAGAGAGACAGTGCTCGGCCTGATGCTGGAGGAAGAAGTGGTGCCCAAGGGAAGGCCCAGAGGAACTAGGGGTATAGTGGTCCCTGCTCGCTCACCCACACTTATGAAGGATGAAAGTCTAGAGTTCTTTCACAACTCACTTGGCAGCAAACCCTGACCTGGCTTGGCCCAAGGTGATGCATATTCTTCTTTTACCCAACTTGGCGTGAGTCTTTATACATCTTCCTGCTGAAATATGAATGCGTTTGCCTACGGGAGGCTGGCCCCAGGCCCACTGGGAACTGTGTTGTCTGGGGGATAGGTCAGTCTGTGTTTTTAAATCTGAAATATTCGGAATCCCATAACACGTCTGGCCTCTGGGTTTTTGAACAAGGAACTGTGGCTCTCTATTTAGGATAAGGAAGTCCTGAATGTACCCGGAGAGAGCAGGATATGAGAGATTAGGGTTAAAATGAGAGAAGGGGGAGTGCGAAGCTGAGTCCCAGGGTGGGCTTAGGGGAGAAGCAGAAGCACAGCCCTGACTGGGCAAGGAGGAAAGAGATTTGTTTTCCTGGTGACCAGAACGGCATGGGAGATGGCTTTGGAAGATGTACGAGTGATTTCGAGGTGACGATATCTGGATCAGGGGAACACGTGGCCCCAATCTTCTAGGGGCAGAATGAGCAGAAGCCTTGCTTCTTCCCCCAGATCTCTAGCCACTCTGAAGACCAGAAGCTCCCAAGGCTGGCCAGAGCATGAATCACGAGAACCACAGGCACCAAAGTTCTAGAAACCCTTCACAACACCCCCCTCTTTTCCACCCCCTCGTTTGAAGTCTCAGGGTGCCAGGACATAAGTGAATGATGGAAATTTACACTCAACCTCCCTAAGCCCCTGTGGTGTGAGTGAGGGAGCCTCAAGGTCTCGGGCAGCCTCATTAATTAGCAGGGCTCCCCCTTGGCTCTTCTTCGAGGAAGAGAGCTGCTCTGCATTTCTCAGCTTCAGTGGGCGGAAAGGAACGCGCCGTCCACACTCCACATGGCAAGTCAAGGGTGGACGCCCGTGTCTCCACCGCCGCCCCTTGCCCAGCCCACGCTGGAGAGGCATTCCTCTCGCAGACAAAATAAAAGATTGCTGATAGCTGGAGCAGTTTGTTTGCTTTCTAAAACGAATCAAAGTCTTCAAAAGCTTGGCTTGAACAGTGCCGGCTGAGCTGTGTCCCCACATCACATTCCTCCAGTCCTGTCGTCCCCCCTCCAGCCCCCCCCCAAGGCCCCCGCATTACTCAGATTCCTTCCCCTCTCTCATCAGCGCCAGCTGGCGGCCACTGGGGCTGGCTAGACAGGCCCGATGCCCTGGGACGGGGCCTGCTGGATGCTCAGTGGCCCCAGCTGGTGAGGGCGGCAAGGGACAGGAGGCCACCTTCCTTGGAGGACTGAGTTAGCTGACCCCTCTCAGGGCCAGGGGGGCTGGGGAGGAATGCATCCCCAACCCCTGAAGAAATGCTTTACCCTGTACCTTCCAGAAAAGTGGTCATCTGGTGTTTAAAACTCCCACCCCGCCCTGCTCCCTGATTCTTGCCCACCCCACCTCCGCTTGCATCTCCCTCCTGCCCACCCTCACCTGGAGCTAGGCTGGAGGCTGGATGCGGAAGGTGAATTTTAGTGGCCAGTGTGTCTGGAGAAATAGACTGGAAAAAGAACCCCCGGCCCTTTCCAGGCGCGTCGGGCTCACAGTCCCTAAGCGTCTCTTGTTTACTACGCCTGGACAGGAGCACAAAGCAGAGAGGCAACAGTGTATCATGTCAAGTTATCACGTCACCTCGTAGATACAGATGCAAGGAGAGAACAGGAAGACTTCAGACTTGAGAATGTATAAAGGAAGAACAAAAGGGAGCAGGAAGGAAGCTTGGTGCGTTTGTCCTCTCTTAAAGGATACGTATCACATAGCAATGTCCTTGTGGCGGGTACATCCACCCATCCACCTTCTGCCCAGGCATGGAATTTCTATCTACATGTTTGTGGCAGATCACCTTGACCTTTGTAAAGATCCGTGGTCTGCCATTTCTAGCAGCAGAACAGACTTCAGTTTCACATAATGAATGGTTTATTTGGACAACCTGAAGCTTGAAATAACAGGGTACCTTACAGCAAGAGAAAACGGGAGCGAGCCTTGCCCGCAGCCTGCACAATTTTACCAGTAAAGCCCTTTTGTTCCACCGAACCTCATCCGTGTGCCCAACTGGAAACTGAAAGAGCGGAAATGTAAACCTGCGCACATTCGTCTTTCTCATCATTTCAGCCCTAAATTAACTCCCCAAATCCTTCACGTGGAGAAAATCCTAAATGCTAGAATGGGGCCTCATCCTTGCCTATCATATTTTACTAGACTTGAGCAAGGTTGCTTGACATATAATTTAATCTGTTTTGTTTTTTATTCTTTGTGGGGGGAAAGGTAGTAATTAAGGATTCCAAAGTTATAATAACACTATTAGGATGTACATATAAAACATCAAAAACTTCACAATTACAGTTTTTCCAAAATCACGTCCAGGTATCACCCATAATCACCAGGGGCGATTTACAAGGAGTCTATGTAGGTTTGTAGTAGTGTGTTGATGATGCAGGATTTCACGCGTTCTTTCATAGGTTTATAGAGGACTGATGGGGTCTAAGACACGCCATTTTAGCACTTCCCCCTCAGGAAAATTAAAAGCCACCTCGAAGAATCTGTGACAGATGGCAGAAGGCAGTGGGAAATGGGGTAGAGGGAAAAGGACGGTTGATTTTTTATAAAGGAAGATCACAATGACACACTGTTAAACTTGGCTCAGTAAAACAGGGTGGTGAGATCTTGTAAAGTCGTCACAGTGTGGGAATCCATCATGTCGCGTTGTAAAGAGAACTCTAGAGGATTCATTTCTATTCTCTGCTGTTTCGAGTCCTACCCCTCCCCAGTGGCTCGTCACTGAGTAAGAGTAAGAAGTCAGAGGGCACCAAATCAGAAGTAATTTGGGGATCATGAGTCAACAAGCCTTTTTAACAAACAACATCCTCCATCTGCAGAAACAAATATTGTAAGACAATATTTTGAACAACTCTTTCAGAAAACAGAGTTTATCCTTCAGACACTATCGTTAAAAGGGAGGGGGTAGGAAGAAAAACCTAAATAAAAATAAAATCATTGTTAAGGGAGGGGTTGGGTGGGAAGGGTTAGGATTGGGTGGCCTTCCTGGGTCTCTTTTATCAAAATATTAGAGGCGAGAAAGTGAATGAACACTCCATTTCCCAGCACACGAAGAAACAAGTGTTCGAGACTATATCTGGAACATCTCTTTAATAATAGACTTTCATTCATTCCAAGAACTTGACCAGCTCAACAGATTAAAAAAAAAAAAAAAAAACAAGCTATTGCCTACGGCGAGAGATGTCCTTTCCCCTGCTGGTTGAAAAGTGACTTATTTTTTCCATGTTGGTATCAGTGAAGGTTGGGAGCATGGACAAGGCACAGGGCTCTGGGAAGATGTACCACGAGACTCAGTTGCCTACATAAATCCTTCCCCAAGTGGCTTGAAATCTCATCGCAGAAAAGCAGCTCTTCCTTCCAGGAGAAACAGTAAGGGCAACACCTAAGCACTAAATGACAAGGCATATGTGCCACACTGTGTACGCAATCATCTGGGAGATCTTTTAAAAAATGTACAAATGCCGGGTTCCCACCCCAGGCCCACAGAGCATTCATAATTGCTTTGAAGAGGGTCAGCTTTGGAAAGCACCGATGCAGGGCAGAGGTAGGGAGAGGGACAATGGCTGGGGAAGAGATCAGCAATGGAAAGGAAAGGTCTCATGAAGGAGACGGGTGCAAGCAGGGGAAAGATGGGATCTAGAGAGGCACGATGGTTAAGGGAGATGGTCTAGACAAGCCGGGCTCGATAAGGTGTGTCACAACTTGACAGCTTGCTCTTTAGCTGGGTTTAGTCCCACTCTGAAGGACAAGCTACCTTATTGAACTAACTGACAAGTAGGGGCTCAGATAATGAAGACTCCCAGGGGATACTGGGGGCCAGTAGCGTAATGGCAAGGACCCACAGACTCAGGAGCCAGAGAGCCTGCCTTCCCACACCAGACCCCGCACCCCTCCCCTGGAACCTTGTGCAAGACATGTGACCTCTCTGGGTCTCCAATTTTGTTACCTGTAAAATTAGGGTTGTCATATTAGAGAAATATTCAATGAAATCATGTTTGTGATATGTAGCACTGTGGCCTGGCAGCTGGGAGGGTTTCCATCAAGGCTGAGTAGGACAGGGGTTGGTGGCTCGTCTTTGTTTAGGGAGGTTTCTGGAGATTTGCAGAATGGAAAAGTTGCTGTGTTGGATTATTTTTTTTAATAATTTTGGTTTTTGTAGATTGTTTTCAAACTAGAAATGGTAACACATGGCCCTAGAAGGGGTATTTCTAGATCGCTTCTCTGTAGATGTGGAAGGATTTATACTTGAGTCCGAACTCAGAGATAGATATATTTTGCAATATTCTAGACTATGGGTCAGCAAATATTTCCTGGGGAGAGCCAAACAATACCTTGGGGGGAGCAATTTACAACCACCCAAGCCTGCCATTATAGCTCAGAAGACACCGTATAAAGGAAGGGATGCCTGTATTCCAATAAAACTTTATTTATAGACACTGAAATGTGAATTTCATGTATTTTTCACATCTCCCAAAATATTCTTCTTTTTATTTTTTTCCAACCATTTAAAATGTAAAAGCTATTCTTATCTCATCGGTCATACAAAAACAGGAGGCCCACAAGCTATAGTTTTCAGACAAAACCATGTCCAAGAGCCAGAACCAGAAAGAGGCCTTGAGTTGGCTCTGAAAAGTTGCATCTTATCTCTGCTTCTTATCCATGGAAGCCACACTACTGTCTTCAAACTCAAGTTTTCTCCATTCCTTTCCTGAGTATCACACAGAACTTCCAGACAGTAGACGTTTTTTGAAGTTACTTCTGTCCTCTTCTTCGTCCATTCATGCAGGAGACACATGAGTCCCTGTGAGGCATGAGCCTGCTGGGGACACAGAGATGAATGAGATACCACTCTGTCCCTCTGAAGCGCACCTCGAAGCTGGGGCCCCAGAGATCAACCAATATTATGGCACAATGTGGAAAAGCCTTATAAGAGGGCCGTGTTCCAAGAACAATGGGGGCATAGTGAACGGAGGGAGGAATTAGTTCTGAAAGGAGGAGGTGGGCAGAGTGGGGGCTGTTCACGAGGAAGCACAAAAGGGGTAGTGTTGGGACTCGGCTTGATAGCAGACGTGTGAAGGGAGGACACGCTAGGCAGAGGGACCCATCTGTGCAAAGTCAGGACAGTACAAGGGTGTCTTGGAATTGGTGAGTTCCCCCAGTCTGGCTGGAGGGTGGGATGGGGGTGGGGGGATGGGAGGGGATGAGGCCAGAAAGGAAGGGGGGGGTGTCAAATTATAGTCTATGCCAAAGTCGGCAGATTTTGCTTTTAAAGGCATTGAAGGGTCCCTAGAGATTTTTAATCCCAGTAGCCACGTGAGGCACTCTGGACTCTAGAAATTAAACAGTAGCGATGTGGAAGATAGATTCCAGCAGGGAGAGGAAGCAGGTCAGGAAATGACAAGGGAAGGACTGGAAAAGATCAGAGGAGAGAGACAGAGAACGGGCCTGAAGCAGAGATTGCTGTTACGAACCAACATCGCGGCACCCTGTGCAAGGCCCCCAGCCTCGGAGTAGCTGCGTCCCCTTCCGAGGGACCGCTCTAGATTCCTGAGCTCGCTGCCTGACCTCCCACATTCTGACCTTGCCCTTCACTCTTAGACAGCAGCCACATGGGTTCCTCCCGAGTCGTGCATAGGAGAATCTCTTCCCTCTGGCATCCTCTTGATTTCTGGCCGTATCCACGCCCGGGTCCAGCAGCAGCTGGAAAATCATCTGGACGGTGCCTGGTGCAATGCCCCTTGCTCCTGCCTGTATCAGTGTCTGGGGAAATAGAGCCCTTGGCCGACCAGCAGGCAAGTGGCAGGGCTGAGAGCTGCCAAGATGTTGGTGAGCACAGGGTAGCTGTTAAAGTAACAGCTATCTGCGTTATGTAAGCTGCATTAAGACTCAATATTTTAACCAACAGCCTGCTGCCCTTGAGTGTTTACACAAAGGGTAAAAACACTGAGAAATAGATCACATCATTCGCTGCTCAGATCAGGTCGATGATTTCCTCTGGCACTGAGAGTCCGGCTGCCACCACGCACCTGTCTGGGTCTGCTCCACCCGAAGCCCAGGTCCCCGACTCTAGGAACACTGGCTTGGATGCTGGTCTTAAACATACCAAGCTCACGCCCTTTCCTTTGTCTGGAATGTTCTTTCCCCAGATCTTTGAGTGGATTCCTCATGCCATTCAGATTTCTGCTTCGATATTACCTCTCTAGAGGGGCTTCCCTGACCTCTCTCTAAAAGAAGACGCTTCCCCACCCAACCCTCTTCTGTTTTCCTTTAGCAATTTTCCCTGCTTAATTTTTCTTCATGGTACTTATTACTCCAAAACTGTATTACATCTTCATTGACTGCTTGTCCCGCTCTCCCAGTAGACTGTAAGCTCCGAGAGGGAAGTGACTTTGTGTGTCTGGGCTGCTGCTCTCACTTCCCCACCTGAAACAGTAGCTAAGAGGTGCTCAGTAGAGCTGTGCTAAGTTAGAAAGCCATTCTCTACCTTTTACTGAATGCTTATCATACTTAAAATATTGACAGCAGTCTAACAGTCATAAAAGATATAATTAATATAATTAAATAAATTTTGATATATTTATATAGCATAATAATGTTCTACAATATAGCAATAAAATAATATGTGATGAGTTTAAGATGAAATAATAACAAAATATTAATAAGCAAACATTAATTAAGGTCTTACTATGTACTGGGTACTATTAACTTCTAGGCACATGATCTCATTTTTTTTCTTAAGATTTTGTTTATTTGTCAGAGAGACAGAGAGAGAGCGCAAGTAGGGGCAGAGGGAGAAGCAGACTCCCGCTGAGCAAGGAGCCTGACGTAGGACTCATCCACCAACCTTGTGATCATGACCTGAACCGAAGGCAGATGTTTAACCCAAGCCACCCAAGTGCCCCTATGCATATTATCTCATTCATAGTCCTAATTCCAGCAAGTAGATAGTATTATTTTCTCTAATTTATATTCAGGGCACCAAAATCAAGACATTAAGAAAATTTGTTGAGATTCTAACACAGTTTACCCGACTCCAAGGTAACTAACACCAACCCATACTGCCCTAAAATGAACTTCAGGTAGATTTAAGGTGTCTTACCCAACAGGAGAGAAACAGGAAAGCAAGAGGGCCACTTAGCATGAATTAAACTTTCTAGCGAGAGAACAAAATGACAAAAAGCCCCAGCAAATGCTTTGGGGAACCATTCGAAAGCCCTGAAAAGGAGTGAGATAGTGTTCATCTACTCAATGGTACTCATCAAATGAAACGATTCAGCTTTACCGCTTAGGAAGGCAAAGGAATGTTATCTCAATCTTCTGGAGGCCACAAGACTCATCTTACAGATGAGAAGGCCTTTGACTGATCCAGGCAGACACCAGAAACAATTTCCTGCAAACTAATGACTCGCCCAGAAGACTATGGGACTGTCAGGAAGATCCTTCGCAGTGCAGTATGCCACATGCTTGATTTGTGTTCAGAAAGACCTTGCAAAATCACTCAGGCTCATTTTCACTCCAAGGCTAAATGAGGAAAAGCAAAGTCCAAGCTGAGGCCCGAACGGGTGTGTCAACCTCATTATGATCGCTGGGGTGGGGGGTGGGGGGGGCTTCTGCTCACATCCAGGCAATCGGTGCCATATTAAACTGATCTAAAACTATGAGCCCTGTATCTGGAAACCACTTTTGCAGGACAGCTGCTCTCCTGTTCTTTTTTGTTTGGATCATGAAAGTAAAATTTTAATCCACTGGGAATTTGTGGGGGAGGGGAATCAAACTGATTCTGATCCAGCTAGGTCAGGAAAAAAATACTGGCCGATTTTTCCATCCCAGGCATGTAGTCTGGTTGGAGCCCATCCCACTCAGGGACAGCTATTGTCTGCAATCACCGAGTCTCAATCCTGAGACCCCGTGAAAAGGAATTTTCCCCTCTATCAGCTCTATCCTGCTGCAGAGTTGCTAAAGGTGACTGTTTTCTGTCTTCTCCTGGGTGATCTCTTTCTCAGTGAAGCTGAGCCAAAGGTTCTGTGCTTCACTGGACAGACTGGTCTTTCTTAACCAGGCTCATCAAACAGTGGGCATTTTTTGTTCCCCGGATAATAAGTGTTGGTGGGTCATCTTCAGGAGAGAGGTCAGAAGGAAAACACTGCAGTGTTCAAAGCTGGGGCTAGAAATGCCCGCCATCAAAGGACAGTGCTCAGTGGACAGCGATGATGTATAGGGCGTGCACTGGCCAGCCTCTTCGGGATAGGTCACATCTAACCTTTATCCTCCACAAAGCCAGAGGAGCTCGCTGAATGTGCTTGACACTCAGCCCTCTGAGGCCCCGGTGAGAAGCCGGCCAGGGAAGACTGTGCTGGGGGAGCTCCTTTTCACTGAGAGAGAATTGTTTTCTGGTTCCTCTGCAGACTGACGTCGCAAGGACTTTGAACATTGAAAAGAACAAAAAAAGCAAACAGCCACAAAAAAGGGGAGGGTGGGGGGGGGGAGAGAAAGAGAGAGCGATATCAGCAGGGGTAGTTAGTAAAAAGGGGCCCGGAGACAGAAAACCTTTTGTTCCCCGAATTCGTTTCATGTAGAGATTGGGAGGTGAATGGCTCTGAGATGAAATGGGTTTACGAAGGAGTTGTTGGGTCACAGGAAGCACGACGGTCAGACTGCTCTGTGAATTCGATTTCTTTCAAAGTTAGGTTAATCTGAAAAAGAATCTCCTTTTCCCGGTTTTTTTTTTTTTTTTCTTGGAGGGGGAGAATGGGGTGTAAAGCTCGAGAGGGTTCTCCACTTTGTTTGATTTTCCATCCTTTCTGCTAGTGTAAAAAGAAATAACCACAGGACAAGCTGCTTTGTGGGTTTTCCGAAGTTAAGAGGTGGGCGGAGCCCCGCGCTACCTTGGCCCGCCAGCCAATGGCGAGCGGTATGCAAATGTTGTCTGCGCTCGGCCGGTCTCAATCAAAACAGTGAGCTCAGAGGCTGCTCGGGAGCTCGGCGCGCTGCGACTGGCAGAGCAGCCCGGGCCCGGGCCGTTCTCACTTTCATTTAGCAGTGCACTCCATGGAGGGCCGCACTCGCCAGGGCTTCATGCCGTCTCACTAGCGTAGGAAACCGGCTCAACTCTCCGCCGCCGAGATGAAGTATAAGGTAAGCGGGCGCCTCTTCCGTAAGGTTTCCGCGTACGCGCGCGTGTGTTGCCCACTGTGACAACGTCTGTGCAGGGACGCCCACCGCCACCACCACTTCTGTGCCCCGGAGAGATCGGTCTCTCATCTCTCCGAGGCTGGCATGCAAGCAGGCAGGCAGTCACCCAGTCTCTGAGCCCCACTCCGGGAGTTCACGGCTGACCAGGGTCCATCTCCCCTGAAAGTTTTGGGAATTCGTATTAAAGGCGCCTCGGGAGCCACTGGAATTCGGAGGGTGTCTAGCTTGAAGGGGAGTTCAAGTCTCCGGGGCTCCCCCAGGTCTGGCCTCCACTGTCCTGGAGCCGTAATGAGGGAGGAATCAGAACTGCTGAGTGTCTCAGACTGGCTCTTAACAGCAGTTTTCAGCCTTTGCCTTAAGCATTTGGTATGAGAAGCAGTTTGCCTTACGGATTTTTGGTGGGAGAAATTAAAAGCCGCAAGTGCTGTTACACAGCGGATGGTGGAGACTTCTGACATCCTTAAATGATACTGGGTATAAGAACAAATAAGTATCTGCCATTTCTTGAAAATACTTTCATTTGTGTTTGGATGGGCAGAGGGTCTGAAGTGTCCAGCCAGTTTATTGTCCCCGTAGTATACAGAATGTCATGCTACCTTATTCCCCCGTGCATTTTGCTCCCTTGTTGTGTATTCTTGGGAAAAGGATTATAACTTGCTAGGAATATCCTTATTTTGTTAAGGCTCCCTCATCTAACCAGGCAAGCAGCTTCCAGACATACTGTTCTCAGAAGCACATTGCAGTGAATTGGGTGTGACTTTTAGAATAGACACGAGACCTAATGCTTTTAAACAAACATGCTATTATTAAAATGACGGTTGGCCAGGTGGTTATGCTTTCGGACTGACAATTTGTGTTACCTGTCTAACCTGCAGGTTTGTGCTAGCTGCGAGCCGCTTTGCTTCCTTTCTGAATTATGTAGCTTCTGGCCCATCCTTTTTTAATGTGAGGTTGTAAATACTCGGTTCTGGCTAATAGCCCCTGGCTAACCTCGGTGATAAATCTTTTCTTTAAAAGCTATAAATCGCGTTGAAAAGCTCTAAATCAGGATGTCGAAAGTCTTTATTATAATGCATGAGTTATGGTTCTCCATGGAAAGGCTACAACTGTGTGAAGACACAGGTATCAGTTATCTCTGTACTATTATCTTTCCATTACTATTATTATTATTATTCCATGATTTCTCCATAGGAGAGAGCAGAGGAATGAATAATCCTGAAGATTCTTAATACTTTTGACTTTAGGATGGCCTAGCAACAAAACCTTCTACCTGGCAGGAAAGTTCCCCTTCTTGAAGTGGTTCACCCCATATTTCCACAGTCCCTTATTTAGAACAGTGATTGGCCTAGAGAGTCTTGAGCCTACAATGATTCTTTCCCCCTATCCCTATTGCTGAATGTTTTTAGTCTCATAATAACCACCTTGCAGGGAGAAAACAAAGAGAAAATATGTTCATACATTTATGATTGGAAATCATAAATGGTGGAAACCAACACTGAGTACCTTGATCTAGAAAGTGACAGACGTGACAAAGTCTAGGATCACTTTTATTCAGTGATGTCATCTTGTTTCATTTGACTCTTATGGAGAGAAAAAATCATGGCAACTGATGAAATAAATTGGGATTGGCACTCATGGGGGAAAAAACTCTTCTCTTTGCAAGCTCTTACCAGTGTTGATCACCCTGGTTGTGATTGGCACATGTTATTAGCTTTTTGTCACCAGAATAAAACACTGATTTCTCTGACGGGCCAAATGCCAAGTTGACACTTTGGCTATAAAATAAACCAGTGGCTGAAGAAATCTACAGTGCTTGACTTACAAAGCCTGTCCACTCTCTAATAACAGACAGTTATTATTATCTCTATTTTAGGAGAAGATTTTGTCATTTTAAGTAGAGGACATGATCCAGAGGTAAAGGGATAAGAAATAATATTAAGAGTTACCGTGATAATACAGGATTGTCATATTTAACCCTTCCAAAAACTCTATGAGGTGGGTGTTACTATGTACTCATTTTCACATGTGGAAATTGTGGCACAGAGAGGCTAAGTGGTTTGTCGAAAGCCACACAGCTAAAAAGTGGGGGAGCTATTAATTGAACCAAAGCAATCTGGCTCCAAAACTTGTGACTTTAAACCACTATTAAAAAAAGAATCAGCTGTCATGTCCCTGAACTGTCCTGTGTGACTGCTCTTTTTGTCCCCCAGGGAGTTTAAAACTATTTTATCTCCAGGATTCCTGCAAGATAGATTCTCTCTCTCTCTCTCTCTCTTTTTTTTTTTCAGCTATAACTTAACAAAGTAAAGTGTACCGCACGTTTGGCAGTTATTTGTTTAATTGGAGCCACTCCGGTAGTAAAACCAGATAATTATTTGATTGTAAAATCCTGGAGTCAGGAATTATCTTTGAAACCTTGTGTCGCTCTGCCCACTATAAATGTAGCACAGTCAGACTTCTGTTCACCCAAGAGATTTATAATTCAGCCGCTATAAGTTTTTTTTTTTTTTTTTAAACCAGATTATCTGGTTTGGCTGCTTCAGGAAACATAACTAGAGGGCAACCAAACCCCTAGTCATTCTGCACTTCTCCACAGCTCCAGGCCGGCCGGTCGGCCCTGTATTCAGAATAATCTTGAGAAGTGTGGAATATAAGCTCTTACTAATGAACACAGCAGTTCTGGTGAGCACACATCTAGCCTAGCCTGATTTAATTTCATGGTGGTGGTGTTCTGGGGAGGCTGCCGTTTCCTATGGACTTTCTGTTCCATTTGTCTTAAGAGGCTTCAGTGCCGGGTTCTGTGATGGGAAACAGTAAATCAGGCCGCCTGCATTCATTAAGAACCGTCCACAAGCCCTTCCCCATAGGAAAGTAGGTCCTGCAATGGGGGTAGGGCTCCGGCTTCAGTGGTGGTGGCTTGTCCAGGGAAGGCTCCCTCCGTCCCCTCACGCCCCCGTTCCACTTTTTTCAAAAGATTTTATTTATTTATTTGACACAGAGAGACACAGTGAGAGAGGGAACACAAGCAAGGGGAGTGAGAGAGGGAGAAGCAGGCCTCCTGCTGAGCGGGGAGCCCAATGCAGGGCTCCATCCCAGCATCCTGGGACCAGGACCTGAGCCAAAGGCAGCTGCTTAACCGACTGAGCCACCCAGGCTGAAGGCTCCCCTTCTAAGGGGCTGGAGGCACATGGTCGCTACCGCCACCTTCTGCCAGCAGAGGGACTGCAGCCTGCAGGCCCAGCTGTGTTTGATGGGAGGCCCTGAGACCCCGCCCACTTTGTGCAGGCCCAGGCCTGGCCAGGGCTCAGGTGGCCTTACCTCTCTGATCTCTAATACCTCAGCAGCTTCTGTGGCTTTGCCCAATTTCAGAACCCTGGGTGCCTACCCTAAAACTCTAAGTTATGTATCGAGGCTACCATTCCACAAATTCTTTTTTTTTTTTTTTTCACTGAAGTATGGTTGACAACAAATGCACTCTTCAACGTTTTAAGAGAAGAAAAAGTGGAGCTTATACTACAGATAAGAAAACTGGATTTCGGAACACAGCTCCCTGTGTTCTGGTCGCCTGTGGGCAAACAATGTGTGTGCCATGAAACGCTTTTGAGGGGGACTTTGAAAAGTCTCTTATTCTCTTGAGCTACATGGAGGGAAAAATGATCGGGGGTCTTGAGGCGAGTGGACACTGTCATGTATGACTTCAAGAATCCCCCCTTCTTCGCTGTGAGACATCGGCTTTGAATTATGTCTTCTCTTGGAAGTGATCTGTTGCCCTCCAACTCCGGTCCCTCACGCTCCTTTTTAAATCTTAGGTGAGAGGGGTGCCTGGGTGGCTCCGTGGGTTAAGCCTCTGCCTTCGGCTCAGGTCATGATCTCAGGATCCTGGGATCGAGCCCCGCATTGGGCTCTCTGCTTGTCGAGGAGTCTGCTTCCCTCTCTCTCTGCCTGTCTCTCTGCCTGCTTGTGATCTCTCTCTCTCTGTGATAAATAAATTAAAAAATCTTTAAATCTTATGTGAGATCTAGGAATTTTAAAAGCACCAAAAGATTTTATTTTTTAAGATTTTTATTTATTTATTTGACAGAGAGAGATCACAAGTAGGCAGAGAGGCAGGCAGAGAGAGAGGAGGAAGCAGGCTCCCTGCTGAGCAGAGAGCCCGATACGGGGCTCGATCCCAGGACCCTGAGATCATGACCTGAGCCGAAGGCAGAGGCTTTAACCCACCGAGCCACCCAAGCGCCCCACCAAAAAATGTTTTAATAGTTACTGAATTGTTGACAGATGGATGTATTTATTGAGCAAACCCACTGTGAGAGCTACAGCACTTGCCCACATAGAGATGAAAGTCTTTGGAGAACTAGAGGTGCTCGGCCCATACCAAATTTAGCAAGCTGCACACTGTGGGACATACCAAGGATTCCTTTAGCATCCTTTCCTTACTGTAATATACATCAGTCCTTTTCTCAGAATTCATCAGTGGCTTCCTGTCTGCTACTCCTCCCACCGTGCACCAACCCCCGCCCCCCAGACTTCTAAAAAAACTTCCTGTCAACTTTTTCCCCTTTGCAAATTCCCTCCCCACCGTGTGCCCTTATGACCTCATCATCTCTTGTCATTCACGCAGTCCGTATGTGACTCTAATACCAGACTTTCGTACAGCCCACTTCCCTGACCCACGTAGACATGGCACCCTTTTTTTTTTTTTAAGATTTTATTTATTTATTTGACAGAGATCACAAGTAGGCAGAACGGCAGGCAGAGAGAGAGAGGCAGGCAGGCTCCAACTGAGCAGAGAGCCTGATGCGGGGCTCGATCCCAGGACCCTGAGATCATAACCTGAGCCGAAGGCAGAGGCTTTAACCCACTGAGCCACCCAGGCACCCCCCCCCCCTTTTTAAAAAGATTTTATTTATTTATTTGACAGAGATCACAAGTAGGCAGAGAGGCAGGTGGAGAGAGGGGAAAGCAGGCTCCCTGCTGAGCAGAGAGCCCGATGTGGGGCTCGATCCCAGGACCCTGAGATCAGAGGCAGATGCTTAACCCGCTGAGCCCCCCAGGCACCCCGGACATGGCACCCTTAAACCCCACCCTGTTACCCCCTACCTCTCACCTCTCTTTTGACTCTGCTGTGGGAAAGCTTGGTCTCTGGCTGCTCCCATTCACTAGCCCCATCTCTCTCTGGGTCTACCTTACTGGGTTATCCTGTCACCTCCCAAAGGCCTCAGCTGACAGTATTCCCTACAACAGGCTTTCTGTTTTCCACCTCCGCCCTGCTCTGTTAGCGCTCCCTTATTTATTAACCTGTAACTCCCACTGGGTGCCCCTCTCCCCACTCCCAGAGGCGTACCATTTGAAGGAAGCCCTTCTGAAAATTTGGAGGTGGAGGCAGACTGTTAGGCAAGTGCTCAAATAAAAAGTGTGACCTGGGATCTGTTACAGCCTGGAGGGGCATGGCCTTGACCTTATATGTACTTGTGGATAGAGTGGGGCTTTGGAGAAAGGCATTTCTGTTCCATGTGACTTACGGCTAGGCAAGCTCTCTGAGCCTCAGTTTTCTTATCTGTAAAACAGGGATAATAACTGTGTTGGACTATTGTTCTAAGGGCCAAACCAGATAATACGTGGATGTAAAGTACTTACCATGCTCCTGGCATACCATAAAGGAGACCATGCTAGTCAGCCTCGGCTCTCTTTGCGTTGACAGGTGTGGAAAGGGTAGTGTGGACTCAAGACTTGGTGATCGGATTATGTCGAAATCCCAGTGATTAGGTAAAAAGCTGGTTGAGTATTGTCTAATGTTCCATGGGCCTGGTTGTGTAGTGTGGAAATGCAGATGCAGACAACGGGGGTTGACCAGGACACTGATGGGCCTCCTTGCTAACAATTTATGAGTGACAGGACCTCCATTGTTCATAAGATTTGATATACCTGAAACTACAGGACCTCGTAGTCAGCACTCAACAGATACTGAATTCAGTGTTGAAGGACATAAAATATTTGCACAAATAGCTATTAAAAAGAGGTGGCTGTTGTTTGTTTTGTTTTGGCTTTGTTTTGTTTTGGGTTTTTTTGCCGCTAAAAAGAGTCAATACTGTATGGCATAGTGGAAGGGACCTGGGTTTGTTGCAAATTCCACTTTTGCTACCAGGCCTCTGTTTCCTCATTTCTAAGATGGGAGCAATAGTACCTATCTTATCAGATAATGGCAAGGATATGGAAATCATACATTTTTGGCAATAGGCATGTGAAAATGGCAATTATTATAGGATGCATTAAAAGACATATATAATATATAGATATAGAAGCATTATAGAGATAAAAATTTAAGAGGAAGCATTTGCTAGAATCACTTATCCATAACAGAAATATTAGTGAGGACGAGAGGAAGTCACCAGTGTACAAAATCAAAGGTAAAACACGAAGGAGGTGATGTGGGGGGTTACGGAAACTCGGGGGAAACTCTATCCCTTATTCTACTGCAGGGGATGTAAAGTAAGAGGTCTTGGTGATCCATCTTTAGATCGTTTTAGGGTTAGAAAGAAACCTAAACAAATTGGTTTGAGATGCCAGCCACTGGGCCTGTGGCATTCCTCAGCAGTAACATACAGATTTAATTACCAAGCCTCATTGCCAAGATAAACAAAAAGGGCCACTGGGAAGAAATGCTGTATTTCCAACTTAAAGTGCAGAGGGTAGCTGCTGGTTTCCTAGGTGATGGGTGATTGCAAAGAATATGGGCACGGAAGGGGACCTCCCCTCCCCTCCCCCAAAAGAACCCTGTTCATACTCCATCAACGGCACCCCCTCCATCCTATTTACTTAGAACATTCCAGTCATCTCCCTGCAGTCATTCGTACTGGTGAATGAGGACAATGCAAGCCTGGGGAACATTACAGCTTGGCTTCAAAAGTCTGTCTTCCTGAAGAATGGTCCTTTTAAGAAAAATGGCCTTGGTTTTGAACGCTGCCACCATCCACTGGAAAGAGTGATTCTTTTAGAAGGTAGTTTTTAGTTGATAGTGAGATCCAGGGGGAACTGAGGCATATACTTTGCAGAAAATGGAACAGGTGCTCCAGAAAATATGCATACGTTGTGACAGCATGTGACAGTGATGTTTTCATGCCTGCAGTGGGGCTGGGGCAGCTGATCATGGAGATGTGAAACTTGCCAGTCAAGTGCTCTCGAATACATTTGTCTGCCTGGGCCCCATCATGGACTGCCAAATACCAGTTTATTCTTTAAAAAAAGCTAGTCTCTTCCCTTCTTCTCCCCGTCCATTCTTGATACTGAAGGATGTTTAAGTAGGCAATTCGGGATCATTCCTCCAAAGCTGGGTCCATCGCTTAGGAGGTGTCTTCTCTCTTTGTAAATCATGGTGTACATGTTGCAAATGAGACCTCCTCCTGATATTTCTAATATGGCAAGGTAGTAGTTACATTTCAGCAAATGTTTCTTAATGGAATGTTGATCCTCTCGATTACCAGAAATAAAGACTGAGCAACCATGAATATGCAAAGGTACAAGCATTGCACAAAGATGTTTGATAGGATCTTTGGAGTTGAAGTTTAATTCCTTTCTTTACTCCTTGTGTATATGTGTGTGCATCAGTGTGTTTCGGGGAGGGGGGGGCATTATTCAGGAAGCTCGATAGAAAGTTGCAGCAACCAGAAAGTGTATAAGGTTCAGATTTAAACCAGATCTTTCCTATTTATTAAAGCAATGTGTATTAATTTATTTTTTTAAAGATTTTATTTATTTATTTGACAGAGAAAGATCACAAGTAGGCAGAGAGGCAGGCAGAGAGAGAGGGAGGGAAGCAGGCTCCCCACCGAGCAGAGAGCCCAATGCGGGACTTGATCCCAGGATCCTGAGATCATGACCTGAGCCAAAGGCAGCGGCTTAACCCACTGAGCCACCCAGGTGCCCCAGCAATGTGTATTTGGACAGAATGATGTGCCCTTAGAACTTTTTTTTCTGATTTTTGTTTTAGTTATATGGAAATTTTATGCTCTTGTGTGAATTAGCCTTAATCTCATTGATTTGTAGTAGTCATTTCATTATTGTTAACTTAGCACCTCACCCCCATGGGGAATGTGGCTAACTGGGGACTCATCCAGGCTTCTCTGTCACCCAGCCCTGTGCTCTGCTGAAAGAACAAACTAGAATTCACTCCACCCCCACCCCCATAACCATAACCAAAATAAAAACAACACATCGGGAAGCTGGTAAAGTAGACTCCTAGATGCTCCAAGCCTTGTTGGTGTTCAAAGTCTTTAGTGTGTATCAGGACAGGTCCGTAATGTGTCGATGAATTTTTTGTTTATTTCTTTCTTTTTTGGTTACCAGCCGTGTGTGGTATGAGTCCAAGTTTGGCAGGAAATGGGTTAGAGGACCAGCAGTGTTGCCTTACCATGACAAGGACAGCGGCATGAGCAAAATTTTGAAGACGTCTTTTCCTTGAATGCTCCTCTGGGATAGAGCTTCACGCTATTCTCTGATTCTCCAGCCTGCGACACCTGGAGCGAAGCGTGTTGAGCGGAACTTGAAATGGAGGAAGGGAAAGGACCAGTTAGAATACAGTCGGCTCAACAGCGTTCTTTCTCTTAACCCCATTCGCTGGGAAGCCAAGACTTCTCCACCATCTCACAGAGGCCAGACGGCTTTGAAATATTTCTCATTTCCTTATGAGAATCATCTTGTCAATTAGAGGGCATGTCCATTGACTGAATCAAAGACCCTTATCAATACCCATCTTTTTTTTCCTCCCAAATCCTAAATTCAACCAAGGCAGACCCATTAGCAAGATATATACTTGCATGCCTACCTTTTATTTTTAACTTAAAATATATATAACCTCTGTGGATAGGCACCCATGTTTCACAGCCCAGCAACGGGACATATGGGAAAGATACTCCTGACAATGGGAAAGATACCTGAAACCGATACTGCCTTGCAAAGTTCGGGAACACATGGCCACCCAAGACAATCAACATGAGCTGCTCCAAAGATAAACTGTGGAAGGTGTCATCGCTTTTCCCTTATGTCAGCCTTTAACGGAAATTATCTAAGAGGTGCTTTTTCTGAATTCAGGTGAATTTTTCATATAATCAGTACACTTTACTGGTCAATAATTACTTGGCTCTTTTCTTTTCCCTTGCAGAAATAGGCATGTCTAAAAATTAAAGGCATTTTTTGAAATGCGGACTTGTGGGGCACATGGGTGTCTCAGTCATTAAGTGCCTCGTTTGGCTCAGGTGATGATCCCAGGGTCCTGGGATAGAGCCCCGCATCAGGCTCCTTGCTGACGGAGAAGCCGGCTTCTCCGTCTGCCTGCCACTCCCCCTACTTGTGAGCTCTCTCCCAATGGCAAATAAATAAAATCTTTAAAAAAAAAAAAAAAAAAAAAAGGAAAGAAAGAAAGAAAAGAAAAGAAATAGGTCTTGTGCGGAGAACACCTGAGAGGGAGAAGCCGTGAGGGAGGTTGTATTTCAATTGTTCTTGCTTCCAGCCGGGCAGGGCGGCTCTGCCTCCTGGCCTGCGGGGGCATTAAGCCTCCTGCCTCCCTTATTAAGATCTTAATTACAGACGCAGCTTACTTCATTGCTGCAGGGAAAGAATTTAGTTTCTCTGAACTGTGTCTGTTTTTTGGTGTGGCAGGTGTAATCACGATGAGATCATTTCTGGTTTGTTTTCTTTTCCTGGAGGAATTTTTTTTTTCCAAGGGGGAGGAGTACAGTTCTTAACACACAATTTCATGAGCTCATAATAGTGCAGTAATAATAACGTGCTTTGATTTTATAGAGACCCTTTCTTCTGAAGAAATCAGAGTGTTCTGCATATGTAATTTCATGACTTCTCATAATATTAGAAAGAACATGTTTACTGTCCCGATTTTGCAGGTGGGGAAACAGAGGCACAAAAGGTGTGATTTCTTGGCCATTACTCGTACAATCTGAGGACTGAGACTAGATTCTCTTAATTCAGGCTCTGTCCGTTCCTCTATGCAGGACTCTCCCCTCAGTGCTGCTGACTTTTAGAGCTCGATCATTTTTCGTGGTGGGAGATGATCCCGGGCATTGCAGGATGTCTCACAGCTTCTGGGCTCTCCCCACCCGCTACCAGCAACACACACGCATGGTGACAACTAAAAAATGTCTCCCGACATTGCCAAATGCCCAAATTCCCCATAGTTAAGAATCACTGGTCTCATCCTCCCCTACTTCCTTCTGCTTAAAAAAAAATTGCCTTACTGGTTCTGTATGACAGAAGCACAAAATACAAGAATAGAACCGTTCGCCATAATTGTATCATGATGGACGCCGAGCTTCATGTCACAGGCCTTCAGCAAAGGTGCAACTTCCTCTTACATGTGTGTCCCCAGTGTGTTCAAATGTGCCACAAAATGCTAAGAAGCATGAGGTCTCACTCAGGCCATGTGCAAAGGCATCAGACCATCTCTAAGGCAACCTTAGTTCTCTGAAGCCTTCCTCTAGCCTGTGTGTGTGTGTGTGTGTGTGTGTGTGTGTGCACGTGCGCACACGCACACGTATGCAAGTGTGTGCATGCGTAATGGAGATATATAATTGTGTGTGCATGCGTAATGGAGATACATAATTTTATATTGACATATATAGTGAAACATGCATTCACAACGGAACTTTGAAGAAAGCCATTTTATTCTTATAAACGGGTATATGATACGTACATGTGGGAGCTTGTCTCTATACCTGGCGGTGGAACCATTTCATTTAGAGCTTTTTCTTCCAGTGCACATGCTCCTGCTGTATTTCCTCCCTCTTCTAGCTGAGAAGCTACAGCATTTGAAGGTTCTTTCTTGAAACCCCCACTACAGGTGCAAGGCTGGCAGCATATGGTAGATACCCTTTCGGCCAAGTATACTGGTCCATTTTTGGTTTTTTTAATTTTATTTATTTATTTGAGAGAGAGAGAGAGAGATCACAAACAGGCAGAGAGGCAGGCAGAGAGAGAGAGGGGGAAGCAGGCTCCCTGCCAAGCAGAGAGCCCGATGTAGGGCTCGATCCCAGAACCCTGAGATCATGACCTGGGCCAAAGGCAGAGGCTTAATCCACTGAGCCACCCAGGCACCCCTACTGGTCCATTTTAAAAAAACTCTTTGAGGACCTCACCAGTGAAGTGGGATAACAATAATCAGGCAGTGAACCTAGGTAAGGGGACATCTCAAAGAGTTGTGGGGGGCATCCAAGGTATGTCAACTGGGTCCGGCGGGGGGGCAGGCCGGGGTTGCTAGTGGGTGTCCATATTGGTGTTGGTGGGTTTAGATACGTGGGAATGGGAAAAAATAAGAAGATCTTTCCCCTCTTTCAAATACTTTATCAGATGTTATAACTTTCGTGCTTTGACTTTTGAGAAAGGATCCTGTTTGGGGAAATAAAGCATAATATAGTGAGCTGCGTCTCCTACTCCTTTATAACTTAATTCTCATTTCACTTCCCCAAGTACCTGGATGTTGGAGGGAATCTGTCTAGACAGGCAGATAGATGTGGTCCAGTGCCAATACTGTAATGTTGGCTGAAATCCAGCTGGTTGTTTTATTGTTAATAAAAACCTATCTTTTGACTGAGTGGGTGTCAGGCCTTCATCATTATATGGCGCCTGTCAGATTTATCTAGGGACAGAACCCTGAAAAGAGTTTGTGCCTGCCCCATGTTTTTGATCTTTTGCCAATATACTCTACTTAAATCTATCAAAACCAGGCAACTTGGGACAAAAGCTTATGAATTCCAAGGCTTAATAGCAACAGTGCTAAATTCTAAGATGGAGAGGTTCTCAGGAAGTACATCCTGGTCCAGTGGAAAAAAATCCTAGATTAAGAAGGGAACCAGATGCTAGTTGTGGCTCTGCTTCTAACCTAATCGATGACCTTCTGGGCTATAAAACTAGATCGAGTTAGAATGATCTCTAGAATCCCTTCTTCTTCTAAAATTCTAGACTGATTGGTTCTGGTCAGGCTGTGGGGTGACTTCCGGTTCTAATTCATAGAAGCCACGGTGTCCTTCCATCTTCTTTAAGACCCTCAGGAGTTGCTTTAAAAAAATCTCAAAGACCACAGAGGAGTAGAAAACGGAGCTCCTGAAGACATGTGTATTATTTCTGATCCTGAGACTTAGGAGGAAATGCTATTTTCTCCCTCTGGTCAGGATTCAGATTCATCCTCTGCAATTGCCTAAGAAATAACACAAGTTGAATACAAAGTCACACATACACACATACACACACGCTTCCCTAACAAGGCATTTGTAATTTTTTTTAGATGAAACAAAGGATTTGCTCCAGGCTTTTCTTGGTTTTGTGGTAAACAAATCCCATCGTATGGATGTTTTTTGTCCCGCATCAAGCTTCTCGAGGGAAAACAGGTGGCATTCACTCTAGTCCAGAGGAGGAAGGAAGACCAGCACTTACATAAGAAGAAATACTTATATAATCCCACATCTATGCTGTACATATGATGTGACCAAATCCAGTCAGGTGGAAAATTCGTTCTGAGTTCCAAATATCCTAATTGGTCAAGAGCCTCAGATCTTCTCACCAACTCTGAAGGGGTAGTGTCACTTTGGAACATGAACCATTAAAATAATGCAGTGTTCTAAATGATGTCTCGTCAACAGGTATGGGCCAATAATGGAAGAGATGTTAAGATGTCCAAATCTGGGTGCCTTTGGTCTTGACCACACATGGGGTGCAGCCTCACAGTGGCTGCCAGGGCTGCTGTGTGTCAAAGAGTACCTTTGGGAGACAAGTATCTACTGCCAGATTTTTTAAAGCATCTTTCATTCAGAAATGCTCAAAACAGAATGCTCTGGGTGAAATTCACAAGGCTAGAAAATCTAAGAAAATCTGAGAACCTGAGGCAGAGTAAACAACATGAATATTCAGAAGGTCCAAGATACTCAAGTAAGCTTTGTGACCACCATAGGGGTTGAGAAGCACTTTCCAGAAAATGAAAATCATTGGCTGACTTGTTGTCTCAGTGCCAGAGAAATCTTCACAGCACATGTTGGATGCCCCTCATGGGGTGTCAGAAGTATGACTAGGGAAATCCTCCGGCTGCCTTTCCATGGCTAGTTCAGATCACGTAATGAACACCGTGTCAGACTACAGTTAAATATCGCTGAGAAAAAAAGCTGGAAGCGATATGTATGTATCCTATCTTCTAACTCCTGAACTTTCTTGAAAAGTCTCACATCTGCTATTTAACCACCTCCAGAGGATTCAGCTCTAAAAATTCAATAACTCAGATCATCAGATGAAAAAACCCAGGTGTAAACCAAGTGTTCCAAGAACTGAAACCAGACACTTGTAGATATCCATGGATTCTGAATATTAGCTTCTTTGGGGGAATTCCACATTTCCCTATAACCTAAAGATGATGGTGGGGGGAACCAAAGTGGTTTGATCGCCCTCAGACTGAAGCTGATTTTTGTCAGCAGGCACAAGAACATGTGAGCCTTCCTTTCCCATCCCCACTGTATCCTGAGACTGACCTTGATGATGCTCATTCCTTAGCCACTTCCTTTAGGACTGATTTTCTTGACAATGGCCGTTTCCTTCTCTACTGTGCCTGTTTCTCAGGCTCTGTCCACTGTGCGTGTGTGTGTGTGTGTGTATGTGTGTGTGTGAGAGAGAATGCGTGTGTGCATGCCCACGTGTGTGTGTGCACCCCACCAGAGTCCAGGGCAAAAGTTTGGGAAGTCAGATACAGGAAAGTCATGCTGCTGAAGAGTGTGGCAGCCGCAAGGTCTTGGCAGGAGCTCCTACATGATAAATATAGAATGAAGTAAAAATAATAAGGGGAAGTCGGGCCATTGATGATGCTATCAGTCCTAGCAGGGTGACACGTCAGCCATTGTGTGTCTCATTTCTCTTCAAAGAACAGCACGAATGGTCATGGAAATTATAAGTCACACCTCTCCATATTTGGAAAAGCAGATAGTTTCCCTGGCAGTGGGAGTACTAATAAGCTTTCTTGACATTTTGATAGCAATGAAAAAAAGGGGGGGGCAGGGAAGAGTGGGGGATGATATGGAGACTATCATATGACTTAGAGCCCTCTGTACCCACTGTTCTGGATGGTTGTGCAGTATTTTATTCCCACTCCTCAGGCACAGCTGAACCAGGAACAGCAGAACCCAGCGTCCTGGCAAAGCATGAATGGTGCCCAGTCATGTGCTGCCCTGCAGGGAGAAAAAGCTCCTCCAGAGATGACTGTATTTAATCTAGCTGAGACGGTCGGTTCCTCCTGGCTTTCCTGTTTGCTCAGTCATTGTGGACACTAGATTCAAGGTCCCATCTACGTCATTATCCTGTTTAATAGGGAGGGGCGGGCACTTTCCTGCCATTTATCTTTCTGCTCCCCTAAGTTCATCTTTCCATATCCATCTTTTACCAGGTGTCTTGATGACGTTTCTAGAAAACCATTTCACCTTCTCTGTAGAGAACCAGGAAATCAGAGTCCAGAATCCATTTTAAGTTGGCAAACACTGAATGCGGTGCATTTTTGTTTCAGACACTGGGCTCAAGTTCTGGAAGGGCCAAAGGAATGGATCAGCCTCCCTGAACTTCAGGAGCTCACAGTCTTGAATGGGATATGACAGGTCATACTGAGAGAAACAGGATGACAGAGAACTGGAAAGGGAAACCAGTAGATAGGTTGGAAAGATAACTCTTCTGGAGAAGGTGGAAGGTAGATTTTGAGGTGGGAGAAGGTGAATGCAGGAAGGTCAGTTGAGAAGCAATTGCCAGGCTCCCACTTCATGGTTGTTGAAGGCCTGAACTAGGAGAGGCAGTGAAAGGAAAGACGGGGGCCAAGTGGATTGAGTTCCAGGTTGGGAAGAGACTCTGCGAACCTCTGAGCCTCCTATCTTGGGCAGCTGTGTACATGCTGTGAACAAGAGAGATAAAGCAGGAGAAAGGGGTTTTTACACTTGGCCATTTAGAGTAGAAGACACCTATTAGCCAGTTGGAGATATGGGACGGGAGAGCAGAAGTATTTCGGCTGGAGCTATGGTTCTATTCTCTGTGTGTTTCCTCTAGAGACTGAGGATGCAAAGACAAGCAAAGACCAAAGGAGGGATCTCTTTGGAACATGATTAGTCTGTGAAGAAGCAGGTAGATGAGTGATCACGAGAACAGAGAGAAGAGAAGAATTCAGAGGTGGAACCATGGGAGCCAAGAGAGCCTCAAGAAAGACCAGGGCGGGGGGATCAATGCTAGAGGCTACTGTAATTAGGGTCCCCTCAAAGAGGATTTATAACTCTAATGCTGATTCCCAATCATAATTAGAAGCACAGCTTTGGTAGTCCATGCATTTGACTTTGTTAAATACTATCCCGATTCTAGAGCTGGGGGTGGGATGCCTGAATTTTTGCCCCAGCGCTGTGACCTTTTGGCCAGGTGGCTTGGCAAATCATTAACTTCTTGAGCTCATTTTTTTCTCATTTGTAAGGTGAAGGAGCTGGAGTGTAATTGTTTGAAGTTCCCCTGGCTTTGAACTTCGGTGCCCCAACTGTTCTGGCCCTTGGCCAAGCCCTAGCTTCATTTCTAACTGCCACCCTCCGAGGCTCACCATCCCACTGGCTCTAGAATGACTTAGCTCTCTTATCTCTCCTAGATTTGTTTCTCTGCTGACCTTTCCTGCCCTAGAGATAAATATCCTGGGGCGGCTGGGAGAAAGAGGCGGATCTTGAATAGACAAACCCCTTCTCCCGGGTTTTTCTAAGATAGTCAGATAAGCACCCTTTTGACTTTGTGGCCTTAAGGCATCACACCTCCCATCCAGAAGGAGGAGGCCCCTCCACCTTCTTTCAGCCAGGCCAATTAACTCTTGATCTGCCTATCAACTCCATGCACTTTTGAATGAGATGGTTTGCGTTCGGGCTAATTTAATTTAATTTTACTGTTCTCTTCTCGGATGACCGCTTGCCCCCCAAAGCACCAAGCGTTTTCAAAAGCTAAGCACCTCCCCCATTTCCCCCCCCCACTTTCTCATAGCTTGTACTCTGCTGGAATCTAAAGAGGTGTATCCAGGACTCCTCAGAGTAATAGCAATAATAATAATATTTTGTCTTGCTCTCTTGAGGGCAATGAATAGTTTAATTATTGCTGTTTGCAGGCAAATATGCCACAAGAGGTTGCAGGAACCATGACTCGTTATTAATTCAGAGAAATACTGCAAGATACAGTTCTGATATGTCATTGTGAGCAAGAGAAATATCAGCTGTGTATGAGTATATATTTATATTGAATATATGACTCGTAAATTAATAAATAATATAAAAATAATATTATACAATAAAATATACATGTAAATACATATATTACATATTTATATGTACTATTATAATATATATATATACATATATATATATATATAAAATAGTATAATTAGAGCAGCACCCAGCCCTTGATGGAGAACTGACTGGAGGCTGAGTGGGGAGGGAGCGTAAGTTCAAAGAGCCATCCAGCACATTAATAAGTTGTCACAATAGTTTCCTAAGCCTCCAGCCCTGTTAAGGTACTTGACTTGGATTAACTCATTTCGTTTTCACAGTAAACACGTGAGCTGGGGGCCCTTACCCTCAACCCCATCTTACCCATGGGAAGTGGAGGCACAAAATGAAATAATCTATTTATTCTATAGACATAACCAGAATTGTCGTCTTCAGCACTTCACTGTATAATGGAGTTGAGCCCAGTTAGGAGGACACTGTGTAGTCGAGCTAAAGTTGGCTTAGCGTTCTGGAAAGAGAATTCTCGTCTCTGACATCAGCAGTGGGGCTTTGGGCGAATGATAAACTGGCCTCCCCAGGCCTGTCTCTTTATCTGTAAAACGGGGAGGTTGGGTCCAGGTATTTTCTAAAGGTCTCTGGAAGTGTGTGTAACCTTCTGTGTGGGAGAGCGGTGGGTGTAGACGCGGACTCTGTAGCTTGCAGAGATAGTACGTCCAAGGCTGAGAATCCCTGTCAGTGTGGCAGGCGTCAGGCAGCACCGGGTGCGTGCCCCCCACGGTCCTGCCAAGCGAGCTCTCCTCCTAAACCCTCACCTCCGTGGGCAGCAGGGAGGACCGCCGGGAAATCACAGACCACCGTCAGGAGAACTCACCTAGGGTGCTGCGGTGAGCCAGGACAGCAGTCTCACAGCTCCTGGGGCACGTCTGCAGCATTAGCATGCTGCTTCCCAGCGGGTGGGAGGGTCCCTGGCGTGGGAGAGGAGGAATATCCAGAACGACGCTCACATGGGATTTCGAGCCCCCCCCCTCCCCCACATCAAGCACGGTCCGGTGCTCCGCTTCCGGGCCGCATGGAGTCCCATGGCAGGGACCCAACTCCACATGCCTCCAGTTTATTTGTGCTGATTAGGTCGGAAGTCCCTTGCCTTTCTACTGTTTTATGTTTCTTCTCTTTCCCTTCTTCGTGGCCGCTAGAATCCTACCGGCACCCACCCTCAGCTTTTACAGAACTGGTCCTAACTCTGTGACTTTGGACTTCATCCAGGGCTTTCTTACCAGCCATTCCCGGCACTGAATGGGGCCCCAGAGCAAGGGACAAAGACCAGAACGCTCAGCTCTCTCCCTACTCTAATCACAGCACAGCCCCAGTGGAGTGATCGCCCTCAGGTTACTTTGGTGCAAAGAACCACAATCTTTTTGTCCATAACTCTGTGACTTTTCTTTTAAGTCACACAACTCAAAAGATGGAAGAAAAGAAACAGATTTTAGGATTATGACACATCCTTAAGTGGTTCCTCAAGCTGGGCTAGGGATGCTGTGTGATTTTCTCTTCATGTATGTGAATTTTTGTTAGGAAAAACCCCAAAGCTTCCTAGCATATAAATACTCAGCAAAACCAGCTCGATCACAAACCCCTCCGTTTCCCTTGAACTTCCCTTACTGCTCACCTGTCTATGTGATAGACTTTACGGATCTCAGAATTGTCAAGAACAAGAACTTCAACCTTATTCTTAAAAAGCATCATCAAGCTCCCTGGGCACTGACTTCTATGGCTTGATCTCCTTTTCTCTGGTTGAGTAGTTGCCCTAGGAGGATTAACAGTAAAAGTAGGACCCCCTTCCCATATACTGACTAGAGCGGAGCTGCCTTACATAATGCAGCACCCCTGCCTCAAGAGGGGAGGCCCAGGACACAGCACAGGACTGTGGTTATGGGGCACAGAACAGGGGGAGATGATTAATATATGTCAGTTCTAAAGGAATGAAAAGCCCGGGGCTGGCAGATCAAGTCCATGTTTCTAGAGAAGCAAATCAAATGTTGGGGCGGGGGGCAGGAATCCAAACAACACCTGCCAAAAATTCCACGAATATGTAAAGTCCCAAGCATGCTCCACTGGAGAGGCAGCCCCTCCCCCAACAACTGATCATGGTCTCAGTGACTCAAGTGCATCCAGACACTTCAGTGAAACAGCAGAGAGGTCACTTTTAGTTTTTCAAGTGCTTGTGATGAATTTACAGCATCCCGACTCCTCTGCGCGCTGGGAAGGAGCGGGCGCATGGTAATATCTGCCATCACACCGTGAAACATGACTAACGCCAAGAAATGAACTCTTCCGAGCCTTTGAAAGGCTTCCAAGAATGTCAGCACGTACTGCTTGCCCACTCTCTGCCGAATGCCTACTTTGGCTGTCTGCTTAGTACTGAATGTGCTAGACAGGCCTTCGTACAAAGGGAGAGAGTGTTTTGGGCCCATGAAAGGGGAGGGCAGAGCCTTTCTGATGGGAATGGTGACATTCAAGAAGTAGGGGGGGAAAGTGGCTAGGTGAGGAGGGGCCTTGAGGAAAGGTATGAATCAAAGACCAAAGAAGAAAGAGGTGGCATCTACCTACAGGTGACAAGTTCTTCGTAGCTCCCAGCCATCCAGTCTGGAGATGTAGACTACGGCCATTCTATACCCATGCTTGATTATCATGGAAAAAATGCTTGTCGATTCTCCCTGTATCCAAGGACTTCTTGATCAGCTTAGAACAAGAATTTATAAGCCCTGCCAAGGCATATATAGTCTACTTTTGTTTCCATTTGAACACCAGATATTAATGCCATGTGTACCGTTGGTTATTTGGGATTTTCTCGGACTCTTTCTGCCTCTAGTGTATGCAAAGCTTGAGAAATGTCTGGTGTGGTCTTGGAATATTTTATTCTTTAAGCTGGCTTTAAGAAAGGAAGAAAAGTGTTTCTGTATAGTGAACTCTTTACCAGTGCTACTCATAATTCCTTGGCACAGCGTCTGGTGTTAGAGGAAAGAACGCTTCGCCGAGGAGGCAGTCTGATGTCATTGGTGGCAGACACAGGACGTATGTATCTGTGTTTTGTCTGCACCATCTGTTTTTCTCTTTACAGGCTATTGTTCCCATTTGTTTTTCGCTCCCTTCCAGGAATTCTGCCTCTCCATAAGAGCAAGGGTTCTTGGTGTTTAAAGGACTGAGCTAGCATTCTAACATGATGTCCCTCTGTTCTCTTCTTCCTAGAATCTTATGGCAAGGGCCTTATACGACAATGTCCCCGAGTGTGCTGAGGAGCTGGCCTTCCGCAAGGGAGACATCCTGACTGTCATAGAGCAGAATACAGGAGGACTGGAAGGATGGTGGCTCTGCTCCTTGCACGGTCGACAAGGCATTGTCCCCGGCAATCGGGTGAAGCTCCTGATTGGCCCCATTCAGGAGACCCCCTCCGGTCAGGACCAGCCTACTTCTGGACTGATGCACCAGACCTTTGGCCAACAGAAGCTCTATCAAGCGCCAAACCCACACGGTGCTCCTCGAGACACCATCTATCAAGTGCCGTCTTCCTACCAACATCAGGGAATTTACCAGGTCCCCACTAGCCACGGTACCCAGGAACAGGATGTGTATCAAGTACCACCATCAGTGCAGAGAAGCATTGGGGGAGCCAATGGGCCCCACTTAAGCAAAAAGGTGAGTGAGCGGCCGACTGGATTTGTGTTTCTGCTTGCTTGTTTCCATTGCACTCAGAGTGGTAGAAATGTTCCCAGAACAAAAGCTTGAAACTCTCAAGAAGGAAATATATCTTCCGAAGAGTAAGTATACCCAAATACCTGAACTTGGGCATTGGTTTTGCATCATTTTTTCATTCATTGGTCAGCAAAACTTTGTTCCCATGTCATTATAAGTTCTTGTATCATTCCAGATCATACTGGACCATTAAGTTGTTTCTTTCTGATAGATCTGCTTTTTGGCCTAGGTTCTATACTCAGTTTCTAGTCTTTTCTCTTTCCTCCTTGAGTTGTACAAGGCACCAAATTTCACACAAGTACAATGATGCAGAAAGGACTCTTCTTTCACTAACAGCTAAATCATGACCCCATTGACCTGGCTGCACAAAGAACCCACCAGAAGTAAAGGGAGCAAAGAAGCTGGAAGTGGGTAATGGCTTTTCTGTAAAGTTGTTAGTTTCAAGGTTGTCCAATTAAAACATGTGGACACTAGTGAATTTAGGAAAGAGCCATCCTCTTGTCCTTCAAGTAATTCCTGTAATAATGCCGGAACCAGTGGATGAAAAGAGTACAGCTAAAATAGTTAGGAAACCATTATGTTAAAAAGAAAGGGGGGTGGGGAGGACCTCTGCAGCACTCTGTACAATTCCAGATGTCTCAACAATTTGACATAAATAGAAATTGTTCATCAAATTCATTTTAAGCATTTAGTATATGTATTTTTTTAAGATTTTTTTTTTAAAGATTTTATTTATTTATTTGACAGAGAGAAATCACAAGTAGATGGAGAGGCAGGCAGAGAGAGAGAGAGGGAAGCAGGCTCCCTGCTGAGCAGAGAGCCCGATGCGGGACTCGATCCCAGGACCCTGAGATCATGACCTGAGCCGAAGGCAGCGGCTTAACCCACTGAGCCACCCAGGCGCCCCAAGATTTTTTTTTTAAAGTAATCTCTGCACCCAACCTGGGGCTGGAACTCACAACCCCAGGATCAAGAGTCACATGCTCGACCAACCAGCTGAGCCAGCCAGGCAGGCACCCTTCATTTAGTATACTTTTGATGCTTGTGATACAGCGATGAACCAAGGAGTGAGCAAAGCCTTCATGATGCTTACATTGTAGTGGGAAGACAAGCAAACACTGTAATGTCAGGTGGAAACACCTGGAAAGAAAATAATGTTAATCAGTGTTGGCCAACACCAAGATCAGGTTTACGTAAGCACTACAAGGGAGGGCTTTTTTCTTTCATTGATGGGCAAATTCCAAGGGTCTGCAACGAGTCCTTTGAGGTTTGGTATCAAGAATGGACTGACTTGGGGGGGACAAGATGGCGGGGTACTAGGAAGAGGCGTCTTTTCAGCTGGTACCCCAAAGTGAGCTGATTACCTACCAAAGAACTCTGATCACCCATGAAATCAGCCTGAGATCAGAATTATACACGTCTGGATCTCTACAGGGGCAGAAGACGCCAGTGAGCAGGTAAAGCGGAATGGGAACAGCGGACTGAGATCGGAAGATAAACAAAAGGGGGAGGGAGCCACCAGAGGCGACCGGTGGGAAAGTAATACCCCGATACGAGCGAGAGTGCCCTGCGTCTGGGGACCAGCATTAACTCGGAGACTGGTTGAAAGCACTCCAAAAGAGCAAAGGATCACGGGGGCAAACTGTGGGAATCGGGGCGGCTAGGGACAGGGGCTTGAGTCCCCGGTCCCAGACGGCCTCCCCGGCGCGGAGGCAGAGAGAGTGCGGCGGAGAAACCGGCTCCTGGTCCCTAAGCCGCCAGCGTGCCCCAGAGCGCGGGGTTCCGGCTCCTGTGAGGGGATGGGAGCCGGTCTGCAGAACGCGCGCTAGCCCTACCACAAAGCTTGAGATGCGTGTGAACGTCGCTCCAGCTCTCCTGGGTTTCTAAGGCCCTGGGGCGCTTCTAGACCCGGGCCATTGTTTCAAAGTCTAAGCCTCGCGCCCGCGAAACTCTTCCCCGGACAGAGGCGCGCAAAAGCCCAGCCTGCGGCTTACGGACCAGCGCCCCGTTCTCAGTGCCCCAGACGCGCGCCCGACCCACAGCCGCCTCTGAAAAGAGGTGCGCGCAAGCCGGGCACTCCCAGCCCCGGCCAGCGGCAAAATCTCAGTGTGCGATCGCTGCTTGGAACCTCTCTGGCGGTCAGGAGCTCCCAGACAGCCGCCACTGCCTTGGCTTTGGGGACGAGCAAAAGATCCTGCGCCCCCAGGGTCTTTAACTTGGAACCTGCACTGCCAGCATCCAAGGGGGAATTTATTCAGCTTCTGCACCCAGACTGAGGCTTCTGAGACGGAGATCAGGAAGTGTTCCAGGGTGCACCTTGACTGCACCAGAGTTGATACATCCAGCTACATCTGTTCAGTCTTCTCCCACCAAAATGACTAGGAGGAGGAATGCCCAACAGAAGAAAAATACAGAGGATGGACCTTCCACAACAGAGCTAACGGCTATCAACATAGACAATATGTCGGAAAGAGAATTCAGGCTAACAATTATCCAGGCAATAGCTAGGTTGGAGAAAGCCATGGATGACCAAACAGAATTGATTAGAGCCGAACTGAAAGCGACCAGACAGGATGTTCACAATGTTAGGGCGGAGCTTAAAGCTACCAGGGAGGAGGTCCACAATGCTCTCAATGAGTTCCAATCCAATCTAAACTCTCTCAAAGCTAGGGTAACTGAGACAGAAGATAGAATTAGTGATCTGGAAGACAAACAGATAGAGAGAAAGGATCAGGAGGAAGCCTGGAACAAACAGCTTAGATCCCACGAAAGCAGAATTAGGGAAATAAGTGATGCCATGAAGCGTTCCAACGTCAGAATTATTGGAATTCCTGAAGGGGAGGAGAAAGAAAGAAGTCTAGAAGATGTCGTGGAACAAGTCCTTCATGAAAACTTTCCGAATCTCGCGAATGAAACCAGCGTTCATGTACTAGAGGCTGAACGGTCTCCACCCAAGATTATACACTCCAAAAAAACATCACGACACCTGATAGTCAAATTGAGAAATTATAATTGTAGGTATAATCTCTTGAAAGCTGCCAGGGCAAAGAGGCTCCTTACTTACAGAGGGAAGCCCATCAGAATAACGTCAGACCTGTCCACAGAGACCTGGCAAGCCAGAAGAGGCTGGCAAGATATATTCAGGGCACTAAATGAGAAGAACATGCAGCCAAGAATACTTTATCCAGCAAGACTGACATTCAAAATGGATGGAGAGATAAAGAGTTTCCAAGACCGGCAGGACTTAAAAGACTATGCAACCACCAAGCCGATACTGCAGGAAATATTAAGGGGGGTTCTATAAAAGAGGAAAAATCCCAAGAATAGCATTGAACAGAAATATAGAGACAGTCTACAGAAAGAAAGACTTCAAAGGTAACTCGATGTCAATAAAAACGTATCTATCAATAATCACTCTCAATGTGAATGGCCTCAATGCACCCATAAAACGGCACAGGGTTGCAGATTGGATAAAACGACAGGACCCATCCATATGCTGTCTACAAGAGACCCATTTTGAACCTAAAGATACACGCAGACTGAAAGTGAAGGGGTGGAGAAGCATCTTTCATGCCAATGGGACTCAAAAGAAGGCTGGGGTAGCGATTCTCATATCAGATAAATTAGACTTCAAACTAAAGACTGTAGTCAGAGATACAGAAGGACACTACATAATCCTTAAAGGGACTATCCACCAAGATGATCTAACAATTGTAAATATCTATGCTCCCAATATGGGAGCAGCCAATTACTTAAGAAAACTGTTAATCAAGATAAAGAGTCATATTGATATGAATACACTAATCGTAGGTGATCTTAACACGCCTCTTTCAGAATTAGACAGATCATCGAAGCAGAAAATCAATAAAGAAACAAGAGCATTGAACGACACATTGGACCAGATGGACCTCATAGATATATACAGAACATTCCACCCTAAAACAGCAGAATACACATTCTTCTCAAGTGCACACGGAACCTTCTCCAGAATAGACCACATACTGGGTCACAAATCAGGACTCAGCCGATACCAAAAGACTGAGATTATTCCCTGCATATTCTCAGATCACAATGCTTTGAAACTGGAGCTCAATCACAAGGAAAAGTTCCGAAGGAACTCAAACACCTGGAAGCTAAAGACCACCTTGCTTAAGAATGCTTGGATCAACCAGGAGATCAAAGAAGAACTGAAACAATTCATGGAAACCAATGAGAATGAAGACACTTCGGTCCAAAACCTATGGGATACAGCAAAGGCGGTCCTAAGGGGAAAATATATAGCCATCCAAGCCTTGCTCAAAAAAATTGAAAAATCCAGAACACACCAGCTGTCTCTACACCTTAAAGAACTGGAGGATCAACAACAAATCAAACCAACTCCACACATAAGAAGGGAAATCATCAAGATTAGAGCTGAGATCAATGAGGTAGAAACCAGAGATACAGTAGAACGTATCAATGAAACTAGAAGCTGGTTTTTTGAAAGAATCAATAAGATCGATAAGCCACTGGCTACACTAATCCAAAAGAAAAGAGAGAAATCCCAAATTCATAAAATTATGAATGAAAGGGGAGAGATCACAACTAACACCAAGGAAGTAGAAACAATCATCAGAAGTTACTACGAACAGTTATATGCCAATAAGCTTAGCAACCTTGATGAAATGGATGCATTCCTGGAAAAATATAAACTACCAAAATTGAACCAGGAAGAAATCAACAACCTGAATAGACCGATATCTAATAACGAGATTGAAGCAGTGATCAAAAATCTCCCAAAAAACAAGAGCCCAGGACCTGACGGATTCCCTGGGGAATTCTACCAAACCTTCCAAGAAGAAATAACACCTATTCTCCTGAAGCTGTTTCAAAAAATTGAAGCAGAAGGAAAACTTCCAGACTCTTTCTATGAAGCCAGCATTACCCTGATCCCCAAACCAGGCAAGGACCATACCAAAAAGGAGAATTTCAGACCAATATCACTGATGAATATGGATGCTAAGATTCTCAACAAGATCCTAGCCAACAGGATCCAACAACACATTAAAAAGATTATCCACCATGATCAGGTGGGATTCATCCCTGGGCTACAAGGATGGTTCAACATTCGTAAATCAATCAATGTGATACAACAAATTAATAGGAGAAGAGAGAAGAACCACATGGTCCTCTCAATTGATGCAGAAAAAGCATTTGACAAAATCCAACATCCGTTCCTGATTAAAACGCTTCAAAGTATAGGGATAGAGGGAACATTCCTGAACCTCATCAAATCTATCTATGAAAGACCCACAGCAAATATCATCCTCAATGGGAAAAAGCTTGCAGCCTTCCCGTTGAGATCAGGAACAAGACAAGGATGCCCACTTTCACCACTCTTGTTCAACATAGTATTAGAAGTCCTAGCAACAGCAATCAGACAACAGAGAGAAATAAAAGGTATCCAAATTGGTAATGAAGAAGTCAAACTCTCTCTCTTCGCAGATGACATGATTCTTTATATGGAAAACCCAAAAGACTCCACCCCCAAACTACTAGAACTCATACAGCAATTCAGCAGCGTGGCAGGATACAAAGTCAATGTGCAGAAATCAGTGGCTTTCTTATACACTAACAAGGAAAATACAGAAAGGGAAATTAGAGAATCGATTCCATTTACTATAGCACCAAGAACCATAAGATACCTGGGAATAAACCTAACTAAAGAGGTAAAGGATCTATACTTGAGGAACTATAGAACACTCATGAAAGAAATTGAAGAAGACACAAAAAGATGGAAGACCATTCCATGCTCTTGGATCGGAAGAATAAACATCGTTAAAATGTCTATACTGCCTAGAGCAATCTATACTTTTAATGCCATTCCGATCAAAATTCCACCGGCATTCTTCAAAGAGCTGGAGCAAATAATCCAAAAATTTGTATGGAATCAGAAGAGACCCCGAATCGCTAAGGAAACGTTGAAAAACAAAAATAAAGCTGGCGGCATCACCTTACCTGATTTCAAGCTTTATTACAAAGCTGTGATCACCAAGACAGCATGGTACTGGCATAAAAACAGACACATAGACCAGTGGAACAGAGTAGAGAGCCCTGATATGGACCCTCAACTCTATGGTCAATTAATCTTCGACAAAACAGGAAAAAATATACAGTGGAAAAAAGACAGTCTCTTCAATAAATGGTGCTGGGAAAACTGGACAGCTATATGTAGAAGAATGAAACTCGACCATTCTCTTACACCGTACACAAAGATCAACTCAAAATGGATAAAAGACCTCAACGTGAGACAGGAATCTATCAGAATCTTAGAGGAGAACATAGGCAGTAATCTCTTCGATATCAGCCACAGCAACTTCTTTCAAGATACGTCTCCAAAGGCAAAGGAAACAAAAGCGAAAATAGACTTCTGGGACTTCATCAAAATCAAAAGCTTCTGCACAGCAAAGGAAACAGTCAAAAAAACAAAGAGGCAACCCACGGAATGGGAGAAGATATTTGCAAATGACAGTACAGACAAAAGGTTGATATCCAGGATCTATAATGAACTCCTCAAACTCAACCCACACGAAACAGACAAACACATCAAAAAATGGGCAGAAGATATGAACAGACACTTCTCCAATCAAGAAATACAAATGGCTATCAGACACATGAAAAAATGCTCATCATCATTAGCCCTCAGGGAGATTCAAATTAAAACCACATTGAGATATCACCTTACACCAGTTAGAATGGCCAAAATTAACAAAACAGGAAACAACATGTGTTGGAGAGGATGTGGAGAAAGGGGAACCCTCTTACACTGTTGGTGGGAATGCAAGTTGGTGCAGCCTCTTTGGAGAACAGTGTGGAGATTCCTCAAGAAATTAAAAATAGAGCTTCCCTACGACCCTGCAATTGCACTCCTGGGTATTTACCCCAAAGATACAGATGTCGTGAAAAGAAGGGCCATCTGTACCCCAATGTTTATAGCAGCAATGGCCACAGTCGCCAAACTATGGAAAGAACCAAGATGCCCTTCAACGGATGAATGGATAAGGAAGATGTGGTCCATATACACTATGGAGTATTATGCCTCCATCAGAAAGGACGAATATCCAACTTTTGTAGCAACATGGACGGGACTGGAAGAGATTATGCTGAGTGAAATCAGTCAAGCAGAGAGAGTCAATTATCATATGGTTTCACTCATTTGTGGAGCATAACCAATAGCATGGAGGACAAGGGGCGTTAGAGAGTAGTAGGGAATTTGGGTAAATTGGAAGGGGAGGTGAACCATGAGAGACTATGGACTCTGAAAAACAGTCTGAGGGGTTTGAAGTGGCGGGGGGGTGGGAGGTTGGGGTACCAGGTGGTGGGTATTATAGAGGGCACAGCTTGCATGGAGCACTGGGTGTGGTGAAAAAATAATGAATACTGTTTTTCTGAAAATAAATAAATTGGGAAAAAAAAAAAAAAAAAAAAAAAAAAAAAGAATGGACTGACTTAATGGAATGAGAAATAAGGGAAGTCGCAGTTAGATATGAGAAGGACCTTGCTGGCCCCCAAGAACACCACATATGCCTGTGTCCTGCCTCAAGAAAATCTGATCCAAAGGCTGAATTTACACAATGACATCCATTACGGAATATCTGTTCTCAGGATAATGGAATTCTCTGTTGGACAAAAAATGGGAGGGGGAGAATCACTGTTGGATTCCTTAAAATAACAAAACCAGGAATGTATTTTCAGATCACCTTTTATACAAAAGGTACGTAAGACCAACCATTGCTCAAGAGCACCTGTGTTGCATAAGCCTGGCGCATGCATGCCAGGAGGAATTCCTCAAGAAAAGGTGACTTGTTTTGCCCAGGACGATGATCACCCTCTGGAGGCAAAGTGACTCCGTCATGACCTTTCAGAGTCCTTCTTACCCAAGGGACTTTAGATTTAAAGGGAAAGCCAAACCAAGCCTCTGTCTTCAGAGGGGTGGGGGGGTGGGGAAAGAACAGTTGAAAGGTGTAACTATAAATAAATAACTTCTCTCATTCTTAGTCCTGGTTGTTTGCACCTTAAAAATAGCTCTCCCTCCTCGGAGCTAGTATGAGGCAGACGAGGAGGACCAGAATAGGAAATGCTTGGCTGAAAGGTGGTGGGGTCTAAACTTTCATCACAGTTTATTTTGGCAGAAGGTGACATGTTTTCCTTTTTAGACTCAACCTTTTTAGTTCCAAGTCTAAAAAGTACTTCGGATTTCTTCCCATTTTATGTGCTGTCACTATACGGCAGATTCGCTCCTTGACCCTCCATCCTTTTCAAGAGGACGGACTTGGACCACACCTTCCCTTAGATGGAGGTTGGAGTGTGCGCTTGAACTCAGTGTTTTGTTTGTTTGTCTAATTCAAAAATCAGTGAAACATTTTATGTTTACTGAAAGGTGGGTGATTCCTGTTGGAGGAAGCCCTTCAGAATTGGACCTCTGCCAGCCTTCACAGCAGGGAGACTTTTACGAGAACTGAGAACTAGAGAATGCCTGCAGTGCTAAGTTTTGAGCCGGGGGGGGGGTCTGAGGTGGCAACATGGCGGCAAGGATAGGAAGGGCAGGACAGAATGGTCCTGGCTCCTCTAGGCTGAACACCAAGTGTTCTGCAGCATATCCTGACCTCACCTTGAAAGTCATCTGAATGCCTCTGGTTCCCTAGACTGACTTCTTCCATCATGTCCACTGGGCCACTGGCTCAAACCTCCATGAGTGTGAGGAGGAAAAACCTCTTCCTTCCTTTCCTCTCCCTCTCCTCCTCCCTTTCTCCTTCCTCTTTTCTCTCTCCCTCCCTCCCTCTCTTGCTTGCTTTCATTGTTGTGCTTTCTCTCTGCCCATTTCTTTCATTTTCACCTTCTGTCCATCGTTCCTTCCTTCCTTCCTCCCTCCTTCTTAGTGCAGATGGCTTGGCTGCTAAAAAGTCACGTTAACCTTCTAGATAACGGTTGTTGAAAAAACTTCTGTCAACATCTTCCTCTGTGAAGGGATCTTCTCAGTGGGTGAGAATCACACTGATGACTTAAGCCAAGGCCCAAAGAGTTCATCTCAGTACAACAGGGATCGGGCAGGCTTTATAGGTTTTTGTTTTTGTTTTGTTTTGTTTTTGTTTTGTCTTCAAGCTTTTTTTTTTTTCTTCCAGTTCTTATTGTAGCTGACTTAGTGAATAGCCCTGTAGGCATTTTTCTCCTTACTTTCCTATCTATAAAAGGGTGGTAAGCCCAGGACTAGACATTTCTGGAAGTTTAAGCTATAGTCCTTAAAAGCTATTGAAGAAGAAAAGGAAGAGGAGGTAGAGTTTGTTCTAAAGCATGAAAGTGTAGTTTAAAATTTTTAGAGAACATAAGAATCATTTGGAGAGGTAGGGGAGGTGAGCTGAAATGCAGATCTCCAGGCCTTTACCACCCGAAATTCTAATCCTGGGGCCTGGGAATCGGCCCTGGGTTGAGCTCGTGGGCTAGTTCTTGGGGGAGGTGACCCAGGACTGCATTTTGAGAACCTACCATAAAGTGACCATGATGGGGGTTTGGATATGTTCTAATCTGATTGTGATTCGGGACTTTCCATAGTGAAAGATTCCCTTATTGTAGCTACGGACTGTGGGCTTCAGGAGTTTCATCTACCACAGTTTTTTCCATGAATGAATCATATAGGAGGAAAAAAAATATTTCTGCCTTCTATCACTTTGACTTTGCTCTTTGGGAAGGTGCAGCTTCTACCACCTAAGATACCTGTCCTCGTCCCAATCACACTAAGTGCCATGCATCACTCATTCTATCAGCGGTTAGAAAAAGAAAGATAATCATGTCATCCCCACCCTTTTATGAAACAAGACAGCGTGAGTATTGTGCAAAGAGCATGGGCTCTGGGGTTAGGCTCACCCCTGGCTCTCTTCCTTCATAGCTGTCAATCCCTTGGCAAGTTCCTCGACTTCCCTAGGCTTTGATTTCTCCATCTGTAAATTGGGAACAATCCCAACCACCTCACAGAGTTCTTGTGAGAATTCAGTGGAAAAACAGGCAGGAAGGACGTTGCCCAGGGCTTCAGTACAGGACCCACGGGGAGGTGGGGGGTGTGTGGCTTACAAGGGGCGGGCGGTGGAGGGTGCAGGGGACCCACGGGGAGGTGGGGGGGTGTGGCTTACAAGCTTAGTTCCTCTCCTCTCCCTTGTTTGTCCTTCCTTTCTCAGAGTTTGTTTTGAAGGGCCTCAGCCCTGTTTGTGTTTCTGATTGTGCGTCAGATATGCAAATATTTTACTGCTAACACAGGGGCTGTTCCCTTGGAGTGTGTGGCTCTCTCTCTCTCTCTTTAGTTCTGTAGGAACTTTGCACAGAGTGGAAAATAACTGACACCTTTCTTAATTTCACTGGTCTTTTGCCCTGTGGGTTCTGGATGCAGTGATGTTTTATCCATTAGGCATTACAGGGCAGAATGCCCAGGGATGTTTGAGAGCCCCCTGCCCCCCCCACAAAAAAAATTTTGACTCCAAAGTATGAAACACAAAAACTGAAAAATATAATTAATAAACATTTAGACAAATGTGTAGGAAACAACTATCACGTCTGCTTCATTAATTGCTACATTTAGAGCTATTTTATTACACTTGAAAACAATTTGTAGGTTAGATTCTTCTCACTTTGCAAGGATTTCTAAATATGCCCTGGGATTGCCAAGAACTCACAGGCAATTTTAAATTAACTGAGTTACTCACAGTCCAATAATTTGAAAAGCTAAATTATGTCTATGTTTTAACCTTCTCGATTGCTTAAAAGCAAAAATTCTACTTATTAAGGGGCTATGGCAGAGAGTGGAGCTCCTAAGGATCCAAAAGCTGATGGGCCTCAAAGGTCTGAAATAGCTTCATTTTTCTACTTAAGCGGTCAGCAAAAACTGGCCCCAGAGTTCATCCATTCTGTGCCTTGATCCGCATGGAGAATGATACGTGTTTCTCTGATTATTTTTTGGACACGTTGCTTTTATTTTAACTGATGGAATTGAGTTTGTTTTGTATCCTTCTGAAGATCAGTTTTGAATTAAGGGATGACATCCATTAGGGCAGGCAGAGATCGGAGCTGTCCTTTACATGTGGCATTCCCATGTATGGCATCTCCCACTATAGGCCACACTCACAGCAAAGTGTCAGCACACAGATGACAGCCCATGAACACGGATCACAGCCACTGGACGAGGCAGAAGCAAGAAATGAAGCATCTGATTTGAGTTGACCTTTGAGTAAACTGAAAAATGATTCTGATCTTATTGCCCATCAATCGTCACACGTGGTTCAAATCTTATCATCCAGCTCATTTCCATCTCTTGATGTCTGTCAGATTCTACTCCGGAGTTTTCCCCTAAGAAGGGAGTTGGGGGAGCACTTGGGTGTCTCAGTGGGTTAAAGCCTCTGCCTTCAGCTCAGGTATGATCCCAGGGTCCTGGGATGGAGGCCCGCATCAGGCTCTCTGCTCAGTGGGGAGCCTGCTTCCCCCCGCCTCTCTGTGTGTCAAATAAATAAATAAAATCTTAAGAAAAAAAAGAAGGGAGTTGAGGAATGCCACCATCTCTTTTCTGTAATCATAACTATCTCTACACAACAAGTGAGAGCATTCAAAGCATGACTGTAAAGTTCAGCGTGTCTGAGAACCTACCTTTTATTATTTATTTTTTAAAAGATCTATTTATTTATTTATTTGAGAGAGAGAGCACATGCGCATGGAGGGGGGCAGGGTAGAGGGAGAGAGAATCTCAAGCAAACTCCCCCACTGAGGGCGGAGCCCCATGTGGGGCTCAGTCTCACAACCTAGAGGTCATGACCTGAGCTAAAATCGAGTCGGAGGCTTAACCAAATATGCCGCCCAAGAACCTACCTTTTATGCATTTTTCCCAGTAGCCACAAGATTAGCTGACTCTTCCATGGTCACATAGAGAGGAGAACGACACTATTTTTACTGGAGAGCAGAGCTTCCTCTGCATATTCTGTGATTTATCTAGAATGACTTTTCTTCTCCATGCTTTTTTTTTTTTTTAGATTTTATTTATTTATTTGACAGAGAGAGATCACAAGTAGGCAGAGAGAGAGAGAGGAGGAAGCAGGCTCCCCGCTGAGCAGAGAGCCCGATGCGGGACTCGATCCCAGGACCCTGAGATCATGACCTGAGCCAAAAGCAGAGGATTTAACCCACTGAGCCATTCAGGCGCCCCTTCTTCTCCATTCTATCTGTAAACCCTTTGTCATATTTTAAAGCCCATGTCAATGTTCATCTCCTCTGAGAAGCCTTCCCATCTGCACCCCAGACATTTTCTCTCCTCCTCCATTTTCTCCCCCAAAATATGTTCCCCTCTTCACTTAATCTCAAGGGAAGCTCATGGGTTCATTAAAACTACAGTGGCCGTTACGATGGGTATGATGGGCTAGACTGGGGTGGCACTCAGAAAACTCTACATTTATCTAGACCCTGTGACATCATCTTTAAAGACCATGTCCTACCTTCCAAACTGGGACACGGCCAAATGTTGGCAGGAAATGATTAGAAGAGTTTCACCAGGTCTTCCAGGCCCATTCCTGAAAGGTAACATAAGGACCAGAAATAGATTTGCTATAATATCTGTACCTTCTTAGACACTGAGTCATCACGAATTACACACATATGGACAGACGCGCACACACGCGCACACACCCCCTCACCCAAAGCCATGGGTTAGGGAACAGAGGACTTCCCTTATTGGGATTTGAAGGATTGTGAAATCTGGTTGCCAGAGGCAACACTCAGTAACCAGCCAGCTAACTGCTATATATTCACAGTATGATTTGTCTACCAACAAGTAAAAATAGATTTAGAGGAAATGAAAGCTCCCTGAGAAGATAAACTCTGACTACACCTAACTTTCCTTTGTTCCCTTCCTATGTACACACACACAGACCCCTTGAAAATAGCAGGGAGAATCAGAGTGGGACAGGGCACAGAGGACGTCTGGTTTCTTCACTTATAAACTCCATAAAGTAGGACCAGGTTACAGAATCGTGCATCTATGAGGATAATCTGAATTTAAATTATTTTCCCGCTCAATACATGGCTTTTGGGGCTGTGTAGAGAAGTGAACATCCATCTAAATTCCTTACCCGCAAGAGTCAAGATGAATTCTACAGCTTACACAGACCTGGAGGACCTTGAGCACTTAGGGGCAGGACTCGATGAGCTCATTTTGAAAATGAGAACTCTCTCCTCCCAGCGGAGCCACCCACGCCAGGGGAATGAGCAAACTGGAACACCTCCCTAAAAATGTACAAAGCTCTTTTTTGTTTGGTCAATGCCAAGGCCGCCCAACTCGGTCGCGGTTTGTCATAAAGCTCACAGATAGTGCGTATTTCTGAGAGTGCATCAGTAACTTATTGTAAACCCACACCAGAGCAAACCAAAGTCATCGTCCTTCCTTCTTCAATGATTTCATGCTGAGTGACTGTGCTTACCAGAGCAATTGGGTCAGATGTTGTGTGTGGTGTGTTGGCTGGCTGAGTGGATAATGCCGTGTGAGGGAGGGAGGAAAAAGAAAACATTTATTTTTTGATTTGATGACAAAATTCAGCCTTCATATTGGTGGAACAGGAACGTGCCTTTAAAAGCAGGCTTGTTGGGTGGCTCAGTGGGTTAAAGCCTCTGCCATCAGCTCAGGTCATAATCCCAGGGTCGTGGGATCGAGCCCCGCATCGGGCTTTCTGCTCAGCGGGAGCCTGCTTCCCTTCCTCTCTCTCTCTCTACCTGCCTCTCTGCCTACTTGTGATCTCTGTCTGTCAAAGAAATAAATAAAAAATCTTAAAAAAAAAAAAAAAGGCAGGCTTGTTTGAGTATGTTGTGGAAAATGCAGAGCCACTCCCATCAGGAGTGGGCTTGGTTCTGAATAGTGCCGGACCCTGTTGCCCAGGTGGGTTTCTAGAAAGGTATGCTGCTGCTGCTAAGGAATCCCGTTGTGACTCACTTAGGTCAGCGCGTCTTCTCTCCAAGTTCTGTGTAACTGCGGAAACATGTGACGAGTACCAAGGGACTCTCTCTTGAAAGCGACTCCCGAGTAGGTTGATTTTTGGAGCAAGGAATCTTCAACCATGCCATAATCACCTCTGATTTGAGTAGTGTTTCTTGGGTTTTCTTCAAGCAGAGGGTGCTTAAAGCAGTGGTTTATCATACCAGTCATTTATTTTCCAATTTACCACCTATTGTCTGTGTAGCCCTTCGCAAGCTATGAAATTACTCATTTTTCACGATAGTTTTAGGATGAAAGCAGGGGAGACCTGAAAGTGCTCTAGGGTCCTAGCTCCATGTTAGGGACCTTGCATCCGTAATCTCATCTGATCTTCTCAACAGCTTCATAAGGAACCGGGGGTGTTCCTTACACCCCCCCTCTCTTTACAGGGGAGGGATCTGAGGTCTGAGAGGTGAGTTAACTTTAACTTGCTGAAGGATATACCTCTGGGAAGAGGCGGCCTTGGTATTTGAACTCAAGTCTTTCTGACTCTGAAGCTGATGATTTTTACATCCAGGCTAACGGTTGATGTTGCCAAGCCCTAAAATAAGAGGGCTTGTTTAGGACGTTTCATGAGCAATTCTAGCTCATCACAATCCTGGGTGCTAAACAGCGTCGTCTTGGCCAGGAAGGATTAAAGTCACTTCAGAAGGCTCCCACCCAAGCTGGAGAGCAGCCCCTATGCTGAGGGAGTGGGGGTTGAGGAAGGTGGAAATTCCCGCCACCCAGCGGCAATGGTCTGTTTCATGGCAGGCTGATCCGGAAGTCCCGAGCAGATGATTAAGGTGATGTGAAGACTGTGGCATCACTGAGAACATTGCTGTGTTGGCTTTCTCTACCATTGGAAGCACCATCTTTTCAAATGACTTCCAATTAGTCCAGATGGATAACTTCATTTAACCAGATACCATGGTCTCCCCTTATCCACAGTTGTGTTCTCATGATTTCAGTTACCTACGGTCAATCAGGGTCTGGAAGCAAATGATCCTCCTCCTGACATATGGTCAATGCCTGTGTCACTCACCTCACTTTCCCTCATCACGTAGGCATTTTATCATCCCATGTCATCACAAGAAGGGTGCGTACAGTACAGCAAGATATTTTGAGAGAACATGTTCACATACAGTGTATCATTATAATTGTTCTATTTTATTACTGTTGTTAATCTCTGACTGTGTTGAATTGATAAATCAAACTTTACCATAGGTATGTATGTGTAGAGGGAAAACACATAGTATATATAGGGTTCTGAACTAATCACAGTTTCAGGCATCCCCTGAGGGTCTTGGAACATACCCACCATGCATGAGGAGAGATTGCTATCTAATTGAATCTCCCAGAATGGGCTTGCCAGGGAAAGGGGCACCCCCTAAATTTAAGATACCCAGATTTCAAGTTTTGCTTCCCAAACAAGGAAGTGAGTTTCTCGGTGAAACTAGGAAAGTAGTAAACTTCTAATCTGTCTTGCTAATGTAAGCAACCGGACATTGACAAAAGTAGGGGTGGACCTCGGGACCCAGCCAACCAGGTTCTTACTTACTTCTCTGCCATTTACCAGCTGATTAACCTCTCTGAACTCCAGTTCCCTCAACTGTGAAATGGGGAGTAGGGTTGAATTATCTCTAATGGTCTTTGCTAAAATTTTATGATCCAGATATCCTTATCTGATTCTTTCCCAGAGTCACTGGAAAAGTAGTAAAACTGCTTGATCTCAAGATTCTTAAAAAAAAAAAAAAGAAAAAGAAAAAGAAAAAAAAGACACTCAGGCATTGATCTAAATTTCAACTTGACCCCGTAAGTTGTGGCGAATCTTACTCCTCCTTTAGGATGCAGTCCGCCTTCCCATCTAGAAACCGCAGTCGCCTCCAGAAGATGGAGCTGTGGGGATAGAAGGCAAGGAGCAGGAGGAACAAGGGGGAGGGGTGGGGGGTGGGGAGGTCTGCTGAGCCAGCTTGCAGCCCCATCCCTGTACAGGAGAACACTTCCCACAGAGCAGCTTCTTCAAGAGAACTATCTTCCCCGCTTTGGTACCAAAAGCTAAGAGAATGTTTCCTCCTAGAACTTACTTTATTTTTCTGTCCATTTTCCTCTGTTTAATTCTCTCAGATATGGCAGAAACCCTTGTCGGGTCAGGTGTCTCTGGAAGCAACAGCCATGCCCACAGCACCACGTTCTGCCACGTGATGGGTCTATCATCTCAGCCACGACGTCCCTTCTCCCAGGGAGGCCCTGAGAGGTCTCCTGCGCAGGGTCTCCTACCAAGAGCTCCCAGCATTTGGGTCCTGAAATGCTCATGCCTTTCCCCCATTTCCACAATCACAGCCCCTTTCGGGCTGTCTGTGGGCATCTAAACTCCCTTCCAAAATCCAGACCTTGTGGTTAGTGTCCTGTTGAATTTATTTGGGCATCCAAAGAGCCAAAACGCTGGTGCCTTTTCTAGTTCTCCAAGAACATCTCGGTCCATGGAATTAAAAAAAAAAAAAAATGACTTCACTGGACCCAGCTCTGTCACCATGGGTCCCATTCAACTTTGTGCGGAGAAAGACCTCAACCGCGGCAGGAGCCCAGACGTCATTCCCCGCCGTGCTCTTCCGCATTAAATGCTTCGAGCTGCTCTTTGACGCTCGGTCACTCCATAACTAAATATTGCTTTAGCACTTGCTGCACAAAGAGCTTCCTGAAAGCAGCAGGGGAGGCGTGCTGGAGGCTGGACAATCGGGGCACTGTTTCCATGGAGTGGTTGGGCTCCTGAATGCTGTGTCTAATGAAAGTGACCCAAGAGCCCTGTTCCACTTCTGAGCCTTCGGTTGTGACTTTTTCCTCATTTGGAGGGGAAAAAAAGAGAGAGAGAGAGAGAGAGAGAGAGAGAGGCTGACCGTGATTTAGATGGGGCGAGTGAAAGGCTGAGTTCTAGCCTAAAAATCAGACAGCGAAATATCTTTGAAGGAAAGTAAATCACTGCCCAAGAACAGAAGGGGGAGAGACCTCAGTGGGCTCAAGAGAAGCTTTAGGAAGGGTAAGCCATGCACTTGGCCCACGAGGGTGTATTTTCCGGGCCAGACTCGGTTTTCATTATATTGTTGCTATGCGCACAGTGAATGCGCTCACTGCTACACCCAAGCTGGGCAGAGAGCATTTATAGAGAATTAATAAACCCAGTGGAGGCAACATGTGGCTTTTCCTCTGGTCGTAGAAAAGAAACTAGTAATCTTCGATCTTAAACAGACGAACCTCTGTAACTTCGCTGTTTCTGAAAGCTGGACCCCAGTTCTAACAGGCAGACGGTGATAATAGTGATGTTTCTCTTCCTCAGGGTTTTTCTTTAAAGGGAAAGGGTCACACAGTTCATGAGCTTTAAGACAAAGAGGTTATTATAAGATCTAATAAACACGTTGTGGCTCTGTGAATGCTTTTTAAGGGCATTTATATGAAATGAGTTCTTTCCAGCGGGCAGTTTTTGAAATCTAAATACTCCTGTTAATGCATGAAACCCAGAGATAGTATAAATTAAACTGGGGGGTTAGGGAGATTAGAGATAGACAGGAAGCGATCTGATTTTATTTTCCGCAGATGCCAAGAAAAATGCAGATGGCCGACTGCTGGTCGGTGAGGCCTACTTCTGAATTCAGACAATCTTAGGAACTGTTAATGGCAGAGTTATAAATCCGGACTGTAATTATTACGGTACGGTGGCACTTTTTAACTTCTCATCAATTACTCATTATACTTCCTGAGCACCACCTGGGTTGCCGAGGCCTTGACAAGGCCCAGGGGCACAATGCCAGGAGCCGGGTGCCCACATTCCTGCTCTGCAAGGTTGATGGGTAAACTCGGGGGAATCAGTTATCGAGGCATTATCTGGATATCAAGAAGACACGATTGGGTCGTTCTGGCCACTTCTGATGTTGCTTCGGGATGGAGAGACGTAGACCCAGAGAATTAAATCATGGGACACAGAAACCCAGACGGTTACAAAGACCCCTCTGTACCCTTCCAAGTGGGATGTCTTGTTAAATTCTGCTAAAATTATACAAAATTCTGTTTCTGTGATTTTTGTATTCGTTGAAGCAGGCATCTATCCAATGTAGAAGTATGGGCCATAATAATGATGAGAATACCCTAGAACCTGTGCTCCGGGCTCCCCGTCCCATCTAGGCCTCTTATCCATTCCACCCAGTTCTTTCTGTCAAACAGTAGGATTTTTCCACTTCCTTGTTACTGTTTTTGTTCTTCTTTACAGTTGCTGGTAGCACGGGAGGAGGGAAGGAATGAAAACAGGGCTGGGTGTTGGAGGAAAGAGACAAGAAGTGAGTGGTAGGGCTGGCGTCAGAAAGAAGGAGGGCACAACATGGCGGAGACCCTATTCGTCAGCTTTCCTGGGACTCTCGGGGGCGGGGAGGGTCTGCCCAGGCACAGCTTGCTCCCCTCCCGTTTCCACAGCATGCCACTGAGCAGGAGGCATGCGCTGAGAGGCTAAGGTCTTCCCAACCTCAGGGCCTTCACAGCAGTGAGGCCCCACTCCCAGGCACCCCCGAGCGAGCTCTGCCCTGAGGAAGTGAAGTGGATGCCCACGGAGTCTTACTGAGACCTTGGCCCCTGGGGTACCACATGAGCAGGAGTCCTCTTGAAAGTATTTCGCTACTAGATTCCCAGCGGGGTATGTGCCCCACTTCTTGGTGAGGTCCTCTTGACAAATCCAGCTTTTGATCTCCCACTGAAAAGGCCTTGTCTGAGGAGAAACCCAGTCAAGGGTCCTGGGTTTGGGATGTTGCCATCTTCCTCTTGGATAAATAGCTTCATGTCTATGCCTCATAAAGCATGTTTATCTCCTGGGGTTTTCCGCTGGAGTGTCTTGGGCGGTTAGGGTGATCGCTGTGACAATGGCAATACTGAGAAGACCAGAGTAAAACAGTAACCCAACTCAATCTCCTGATGGCCTTGGGAAACCAAAGTCTCTTTCACTGGCTGCTTTGATGTGAAATTCCCATCGCCTCACAGACCTCACTGGGAACACTATGCATTTGTAAAGATTCATTTTTTTCTATTCAACTCATATCTAAATGATTACATTTAGTTGGCTCCCCTGGTTTAATCACGAAACACTCTGAAAGCCAACAGCCTGTGAGATCTGTGGTCACTAAGACACAGACCACATCCTCCTCATATTGGGAAGAAAGCAAAAATTGGCTCTTATCCTTTTCTGCTGTCTTGTCTCCTATATTTCTGGGTACCTTTGTAGGACGGACGCTGGATTTACAAATATTTGTAAGAAATAATTGAAGGCCCATAAAGATGTCGTCTACTTCCAGAGAGTATTTTATTCCCTTCTGCCAGCCTCCCAGCCACACAGAAATCTGATTTCGGGCTTTGAGATAGTCTTACCAACCCTGATGAGGGAAAACATGGCTTCAGCCTGTGCGTGGGTGGCTTCCCTTCTAGCACCTTCTTACTTTTACATCCAACCCAAAGTGGGGTCCCAACCTTGGGAAGCCCTAGAGTCCAATATTCCCCCACACCCGAAGACATGGCAAAAAGACACAGTGTGGCCTTTTAGACACACTTCTCTCACATCAGTCAGTGCCCCCCACCCCCGGAAAAAAGCAGCCTTAAGGTGTGGGCTTACCTCTGTGAATTCCTTCTCTGCTCCCAAAGTCAGACATGATCTTTCTTTCTTTTTCTTTTTCTTTTTCTTTTTCTTTTCTTTTCCTTTCCTTTCCTTTCCTTTTCTTTCTTTCTTTCTTTCTTTCTTTCTTTCTTTCTTTCTTTCTTTTTAAGATTTTTATTTATTTATTTGAGATAGAGCAAGAGAACAAAGCATGAGCTTGGAGAGGGGGGCAGAGGGGAGAGGCAGGGACAGACTCCCCACTGAGCAGGGAGCCTGATGCAGGACTTGATTCCAGGACTCTGGGATTATCACCTGAGCTGAAGGCAGCCACCTAACTGATGGAGCCACCCGGGTGCCCCTCTTTACTATCTTTTAATGCTTTGAGGTGATGAAGACGATTGTTAATATCTGTTCCTCATTCTTTTTTTTTTTTTTTAAAGATTTTTTATGTATTTATTTGACAGAGAGAAATCACAAGTAGATGGAGAGGCAGGCAGAGAGAGAGAGGGAAGCAGGCTCCCTGCCGAGCAAGAGCCCAATGTGGGACTCGATCCCAGGACCCGGAGATCATGACCTGAGCTGAAGGCAGCGGCCTAACCCACTGAGCCACCCAGGCGCCCCTGTTCCTCATTCTTTAAAAGCTGTCTTCAGTAGGTCCGTTGATCTGAATTCCCAGGTCCACAACTTAAGTCCAAAAGTAAAGCTGTATAACCCAGCAATTATAATAGAATTATCATAGACAATTATAATAGAAATAACTAAGACTTAAGGGGTTTGCTGGATGCCAGGCTCTTTATGTACTTGATCTCATTTAATATACTAATAGCCTCTAAGTGTTATTATTTCCATTCTACTAATGAGGAAACGGGCTTAGAATGGAGGGATGCCTTGGTCATGTTCTCACACGTGGTCGAGTCAGCTCTGACCTGAGTCTGGCTTATGTTCTCAGTCCCTTCCCTCATCAGATCAAATCCTTTCCATGAGCTAAAGACCTGGTGTGCCCTTGGCCTCTGATTCACAGCTTCCCGTGACCCGTGTCAGAGCTCCTGTTCCTTGTTGTGTTTTCCTTCTGATACTGAGGTAAACGGCGGAGTTTGTTTTGATTTCTTTTTGCAAAACTCCCCCATACGTTTCTAGCTGGTGGTTAAGAAGAACACAGATGGTCAAGTCACATGCAGACTCGAGCCTAGGGAAAAGGGAAGCAGCTAGCAGCCCCTCTTGGCCTCCGAGTGGTTCACACCAACCACTCGCACAGGTGATCATGCTTCCGTGGTTTCTGATGGCTTGACTTTATCTAAAATTCGCTCTGCTTTTTTTGCCATCATCACTTGCCCAACCTTACCATGCATGGCTGAGAAGAGCCCGTTCCGCTCCTTCTCCTGTGGGTCCCACTCATCCTAGAGCTAACTCACCTAGACACCAACCTTGTCCTACATGGGCCGGTCTGTTTCCTGTCCTGCCCGGTTCCGCACCATCTTGTGTAAGAAGAGCCTCGAGTTTTCCTTTAGTTCATTAACATATCCAGTCAGTGCATTTATCCAAGCCTTACTACAGTCAAGGCACTGTGCAGAGCCCTGCTGTGTATCTACAAATGAAGAAGAAACAGGCTCTATCTCCACCATGCCCAGAGAAGAATGGGAGGCACCAAAACAGACCACAAGTGATTAGTTCCCTTAGAGACGGACGCATCATGTGCTTGGGACGTTCCAAGAAAAAGGTGCTCTTGTCTGGAAAGGCTCCATGGGAGAGAGACACTCAGCCTGGCCTTGAAAGTTGAATAAAATATGAATCTGAGGACAGGAGGAAGAGTATCTTGGACAGAGATACAGCGTGAGTGAAGGCATAGACGTGTGGCACACGGGGCATGGGTATAAAATGGTGGACTTCAGTCTTGTCAAGGAATGGAATTGCTAAAGAGCTTTCTGGGCCCTGGCAGAAAAGGGATGACAAGGGATTGAGGGAGGAGGGCAGAAATACATAGATGAAGGCAGGACGGGCCCCCTGAGGGCCAGAGACACGTTTAGTTTGGCCAGGACACTATTTGAAATATTTGAGCCAATTCTGGAGATCAGATTTCACGTTAAAAAAATCCAGATTTCTGGCTTCTCCTGAAAATTTGAGAGACTTAGCAACACGGGGCATCTTTTCTCAGGGTGGCAGCTGGCTGGAGCTGAGGAATGGCTGCTTTCCTCCGGGAGGTTGTGGGTTCTGTCTCCCCAGCATGAAATCCCAGCTTGTTTCTCCCTCCACCTCATCTGCTGGGCCCCACAGGCATCCAAGACCCGGTCCCTCGCTGGGCTACAGGTGCAAAGCCACGCCAAGGACTGGGGAGGTGTGAGTGACCCGGCCCAAGGGCCTCTCTTCTAGCTCACTGGCTCACACGTGCTGGCTGCTGGGGAATCCCTCGGCCCCCCACTGCCACCCTTTAAATTTTCAGCATGCGCGGCTCTCAAAATTATGAGACATTGGAGGTATTTAAAAGCAGCTCTTGATGCCCAGGCTCTAACGCCGAAAATGGTGAAAATCAAACACATCAGAGTGGGGGATGGAAGAATGTGTGTGTGTGTGTGTGTGTGTGTGTGTGTGTGTGTGTGTGTGTTTGCTTGTTTTTAGGCAAGCACTTCATTAGAGCACTAATGTAACCCCACTCTCTGGACTTTGGATGCCACCCTCCACTCCCGGGGAGATTTATTAAATGGACTTTTTCTTTCCTAAATGTCTACATCTGGCCGCCGCCTTCTCTTCTCAAGTGTCCACCTTCAGTTTCTTCAGTTAGTTGACAAGAAGAGTATACTAACATCTGAGGACCAGTCAGATTCTTCACAGGGCAGAAAATCCCATATCCGGAAAATGCACTTCCTCTTCCAGGGTCCTCAGGAAGGGGATTGCCTTAGCCCTTGGTCCTGAGAGCCCCAAGAATCCCCCTTTCTAGCTCCATTTGCATCAACTCCAATGAGCTAAGAGGTCAATATGGGAGTTCCTTGTAACTATAAATAAATACACAGAAAAAAAGGAAAACACAAAAGAAAAACCAAGGGAGGAAAAAAGGAAATGAAAAACCTGACTTTGTTTCCTTGAGAAAATTAGATTTGAAATGCCCTCTGTGTAGCAATGCCATCGATGCCTTGCCTCGCAAACACCCAGGGGAATGCTTCCGAAATTTAAATCCCCTTGGCTAGACCTTGGTGTTCCTTGGAGGTTGAGGTTCAGTAATTCCGGGACAGTAGAAAGGTTTTTGTGTACTGTGTCAGGCAGGAAGAAAAGGTCTTGTGACCACAGAACTGGATACTCCGTAAGGTACAGAACAGTCAGCACTTTCCTCCGAGGAGAGAACACGCAATTGGCATGAAAGTCACCCAAGCGACGGGTTGAGGAGGGAGATGTCCAAAAGAAGAAGACTTCAGCGGCTCGTGCTTTCAGATGTTACAGAGTGAATCGCGGTCTGCCCTGGCTGTGTCTGACCAGAGGCAAAATGCTGGTCCCTTTTAAATGCTGTTTGTGGACCAGCGTGAATTCGATGGTACCGTCAGGAATGCTGGAATCGGGGAGACTGTATTTTGTTGGCTTTTTCCCCCCTGTGGTTTTCGCCATCTGTTTCTTTTAACGCATAAACAAGGAAAATGACTGACTTGGAATGCAAAGTTTTTAAAAACCAGATGACCACAGGCATCCTCCAAATGAGAAAGAGAGAGCGAGTTGAGGTTTTGTGACATTTGTCAGGAAGTGAGAAGTTAAATACCGGGAAGCACGAATGCCCTCTGCCAGGGAAGGTCCCACAAAGGCAAGGAAGAGCTTTGTCGAGGACCCCGCCTTTCTGAGGTCTTGCCATATGTTTACATCTCACCAAGGACTATTTTCAGATACTGGCACCTCCCCCTCTATCTCCCAGCGCCCCCTTCCCATCTTTCAACTAAAGATGGAACCACTCAGCTGGCCTTCAGCATAACCAGCCTTGGTTTTCCATTAGCATTATTACCAACTTGGCAACCTTGGACAGAATCCGCTCTTAGAAGCTTTCAGACCGCACAAAAGCTGTGTTGTGTGCAGGTTCTATTGTAAAGCCAAAATAGAGAGCTATAAATAGAGGGGCTGATGAGATACACTCAGAGAAGATCCTTCACTTCTCTCCTAGACAATAGTGAGTGAGAAAAAAAAATCCTATATAAGGGCACTAGGAACACAGCGCGTCTTTCTTGAGCAAAGGGCACGCCGCTTTTTAAAAGGACGATTTACTAGGCACGGTGCAGTGTCCACTCTACAAATGGTTCTGTATGCTACATGCCAACAGAGTTTAAAGCCACAGATTCCTTTTCTTAAACCCGAGGCAGTGGAGAGATTTGATGGGATGATGACTGCAGTTCTAATCTTCTTTACATCCATGGCAAGAAGTAATGAGCCGCAGGCACTAGGGCAGTAGTTAGCGTCGTAGAGCTCCCCGGGGAGGAGGGCATTGGTGCCTTTGGCTGTGTTCCATCCACTGCAGCAGAAGATGAAGGCGAGCATTTTTCACATAGTTTTGCAGGCAGCCTGACGCCAGAATTTTCACATTAGGGAAAGGATAAAAGATGACGGCTTCTTAAGGAAGAGCCAGCTCTGCCTCATTTACAATGCTCAGTCTCCTAAAAAAATTTAAAAAAAAGTGATGGGCAATACTAAGGGGGGGCTGCTGTTAGTCATTTGGGGGGGAACAGGGGTTAGGCAGACACAAGACGCTGGTCATTTAGTAGCCCCCTGGAGGATTAAAGACATTTCCAAATGAGTTTCAAATTAAATACATTTCCAGTGAGTTTCACTTCAAGAGAGTTCTCTGCCTGTGCTTAGGACACGAGGAAGGATGGTAGATGGGAAAATGCGAGCCTGCTGGGTGAGGTTCCTTCTGTTGGCGTTGCTTCCAGATGACAGACTTGTGATGAGTGTGTTTGACTTCCCACATCCCTTGGATGTAGGTACTGTCTGGGATGTCTGTTCCCCCGGTGGAAATGAGAAAATGATTCGAGACCTGAACTCTGTTCCCAGTGGCTCCCAACTCAGTGTGTCATTTGTTTCAAAGGTTGGATTGAAAGCTCCTGGAGGCTTCTGAGAGCAGCTCTGCTGAGCTGTTGGCTTCATAAAAGTCCTCTAGTGACCTATGGAATTTGAGTTATAATAATAATAATGTCACATGAAGAGGCGTCCTGGGGAAGGCATGAGAGGAATTTTAAGTAGCTCAAGTCTCTATTTGCATTATTCACTTTACAAATAGTTTCAGAGCCTTTTAAAAAAAAGTGGTTTTTTTTTTTTTCATTATGCTGTGGTTTTGGTGCTTCAAAGGAACGATCTAGGATCATAACTTAAAATTTCATAATTTAAAAATGGTTCTCCCTTAAGGTACATCCTGGGAATTGAAACTTGGGCCAACTTTGATATGGTTTTGTCATCAGGAGGAAGAGGGATGGAGCTATTTCAGGGATTTGTCCTTTATTGGGATTCAAGAGGGGATTTAAAAGTGTTGTGCTGTACAAAAAAAAAAAAAAAAAGTGTTGTGCCCTAATGTCCTCTTGTCCCCTTCCTTTTCTCTCTTCCCTTCCGTATTTTTCTTTCTTTCTTCTTACGGGGGAGAGGTGACTGGGGAGTGCCTGATTGGGAGGCTGAGGCTTGGAATTTGATCACTCTTTGTCTTCCTGCCCACAGGTAGTAACCCCCGTGAGGACGGGCCAGGGCTACGTGTACGAGTACCCGGCCAGATACCAGAAGGACATCTACGACATCCCTCCTTCCCACGCCACGCAAGGGGTATGTACCAGCACCCAGGGTGGGGCAGGGGGAGCGTTCCTTCAGGGCTACGAGCAAAGGGAAGTTCACCACGTAGGCATGTTTCACTTGAAGCTAGCTATACAGAAGCCATTTCCAGCAATGCTATTTAAATTACGTTTTCTGGATTTGCTCAATCAGGAAATCCTAGGCCTTTATCTGACAAAGCTTTTGTCACTTATCATTCTCAGTCAGGAAATGTAAAATTTTAAACTATAGTTTAAAGCGCAGACAGTGGGGCGCCTGGGTGGTTCCGTGAAGTGGCCGACTGTGACTCAGGTCACGGTCTCAAGGTCCTGGGATTGAGCCGAGGGTCCTTGGGGCTCCCTGCTCAGCGGGGAGTCTGCTCTTCCCGGTCCCTCTGCCCTCTCCCCCACCCCGCTCATGCTCGCTCGCTTTCTCTCTCACTCACTCTCTCTGCCGCAAATAACTAACTAAATTCTTTAAAAATAAATAAATCAAGTCCAGACAGTGCAGATACTTCACATCAGGTCATTTTTATACTCAAATCTAAGTCGAAGAACATGAAATCTAAAAAGAATTCTACCATCCCCATATGACACAGAGAAAGGACATACATAACCTGGCAAATTAGTCCCTAGTGAAAGGCTTAGTAACATAAGAAGTGACACGTATGTGACATTTCTGTTCTGGGTAACGCAAGTGTTTCTCTTCAGGTGTACGATATCCCTCCATCATCAGTGAAAGGCCCCGTGTTTTCAGTTCCAGTCGGAGAGATAAAACCTCAAGGTGTCTATGACATCCCTCCTACCAAAGGGGTAAGTGAGCTACCACAGAGCAGCAAAAAAGGGGTGTGGGTGTGTGTGTGTGTTTTTATTGGGGTAATACAAGAAGGGCAAAGCAAAGGGGAGAAACCAGTCTTAGTGAGAGTGAACGGGAAGATGGAAAGGCAGTAGGCAAAGGCAATAAGCCAAAGGGTTCCAGGGGCACCTGGCTGGCTCAGTCAGGAGACACTCGACGCTTGATCTCGAGGTCGTGAGTTCAAGTCCCCCGTGGAGCCTCGAGATTACTTTTTTAAAAAGGGAAAGGAAAGAAAAATCTCAAAGTCTAAGGGTTCCATAGTTAGGGCATTCCATTAAAAATGAGATAGTCGATAAGGAGAGCCAGTTAGAAGATAAAATAATTCAGTCTGGCAAGCAACGGACATATCTCGTATTTATGAGAAGCGTTACAGCGTCCTCTGTCGCTCTCACCATCAAGAACGACCCGGGGGCACACAGGGTGGCAAGCTTCTTTATTGCGCTCTCCTGCGCCGCGATCTGGGGGCAGCCCTGTCCCTGGGACGCCCCGCTCAAAGCAGCCCCGTCTGGGGCCCGGGGGTCTCCGTCTGGGGCCCGGGGGTCTCCGCCCGGCGCACTGCGCGCCGCAGCGCCGGATTCCGTGCTGGTCCGCCGCTCCCGGCCCGCGCACCTCCCCTACAGGGAAGTTCACGCACATATATACGGTTTGTAACAGCCAATGAGCAGCCCTATCATGCAGCGCGCGCATGATCATTCCCTTCCACCACCTAAGGGTCCCGCAGTGTTCATGCACCTCTTACATAAGCTGTCAGCCAATCACATCTCGTTCCTCAAAGCGCATGCGCCATCTTGTTCTTATTCTGCCAGCGTGGCTCCCGACAGTCCTCAGTCCATAGTTAGGGGTTGCTGCATCTGACGTCCTCTCTTGTCCTCTGGGGCACGCCTGCCCCGAAATACAGTTACGCCTACTGTGCAGAGAAGGGAACTGTGTGTCAGAACATGGAAGCAACTATTCAGCGTGTCACAGCCGGGAGACCCGATGCCTCGTCCTGTGTGTGACGGCACGGTCTGCCTCCCTGCCTGGATCAGCCATGGAAGGAGACCCAGGAGGTGGTCAGAAACTCGGGCCTGGGACCCAGGGAGGGCCACTCAGCCAGGAGGGGTCCACACACAGGCGGCGCTGAGGCCATGGGAAGGATGCTCCCGTCCAAGGATGAGGGAAGTGAGAGCAGAGCCGAGCCTTGGGAAACAGAGGCCAGAAGTGAGAGGAAGGTGGAAAGCCAGGAGCCAGCGATGAGGACTGAGAATCGTAGCCTCATTTTTAGGTCCTTTTCAGCTTCTGCACGTTCGCATGAGCCAGCTGAAAAAATAATGGCTCCTTTTCCACTTGCTTTTCAGGTATATGCCATCCCACCCTCTGCTTGCCGAGATGAGGCAGGGCTTAGGGAAAAAGAATATGATTTCCCCCCTCCTGTGAGACCAGCCGCAAGGCCGGACGTCAGACCCGAGGGCGTCTACGACATCCCCCCAACCAGCACCAAGCCGATCGGGAAGGACCTTCATGTAAAATACAGCTGTGATGCTGCAGGAACCACGGATCTGGCAACACGGAGACCCCAAAACGTCTCGCCGAACCACCCGCCCTCACAGCTGGGACAGTCCCTGGGCCCCCAGAACGACGCCTACGACGTCCCCCGAGGGGTTCAATTCCTGGAGCCGCCGGCAGAAACCAGTGAGAAAGCAAACCCCGAAGAGAGAGACGGCGTTTACGACGTCCCTCTGCACAGCGCCCCGGACACCAAAGGCTGTCAGGACGTGGTGGATGGTATCAACCGGTTGTCCTTCTCCAGCACGGGCAGCACCAGGAGCAACATGTCCACATCTTCCACCACCTCCAAGGAGTCCTCCCTGTCGACCTCCCCGTCCCCGGACAAAAGGCTCTTGCTGGATCCGGACTCGGCCATCGAGCGGCTGCACCGGCTCCAGCAGAGCCTGGAGATGGGCGTGTCCAGCCTCCTGGCGCTGGTGACCACGGACTGGCGGTGCTACGGGTACATGGAGCGCCACGTCAACGAGATCCGCGCCTCCGTGGACAGGGTGGAGGTGTCCGTGAGGGACTACCTCCACTTTGCCAAGGGAGCCGCCGCCAATGCGTCCTGCCTCCCCGATCTCCTCCTGCAGAACAAAATGAAGCGGGAGCTCCAGAGGGTGGAAGACTCCCACCAGATCCTGAGCCAGACCAGCCACGACTTGAACGAGTGCAGCTGGTCCCTGAACATTCTGGCCGTCAACAAGCCGCAGAACAAGTGGGACGACCTGGACCGCTTCGTGATGGTGGCCAAGACCGTGCCCGATGACGCCAAGCAGCTCACCACAACCATCAACACCAACGCAGAGGCCCTCTTCCGGCCGGGCCCCGGCGGCTCGCACGCCAAGAGCGGCGCCGAGAGCATCACGAACTCCCCGGAGTACCCGCATGCGGCGTCCCAGGTGCAGCTGCTGCTGCCTCCCGGGGACCCTAAGGCCCAAGCCCTCTCCAAGCCGCTGCCCCCGAGCCTGGGCAGGGACCAGCCCCCTGACTGCAGCAGCAGCGACAGCTCCGAGAGGAGCTGGATGGACGATTATGACTACGTCCACCTGCAGGTAAGGAAATCGGGCTCCTACGGCCTGTGCTCGCCTTCAGGGAGCCTGGGGGTGCCGCGGACGGCAGGTAGGCTGGACGGCCCGGGGCGAGAACGTGGTTCACAGTTCTCAAGCAGAATTCATAGCTCAGGTATGAAGGCGACAGCACTGGCCCGAGAGTGCTGAGTCCTCAGTTCCTTGGCACTAACGGTGTGACCCACTGACCGAACCTCCCGGGGCTGTCATTTCTTCATTCGCAAAGTGAATAGAGCACGGGATTGGGGTGATCCATTGATATGCCTCGGGCAAGCGGGAAGAGACTCCCCAAATAGGCATGTGTTCCTCTCACATAATCACACCAGCTCAACCTCTGTGCACATTTTATGATAGAGTTCTGCATGGTATTTTATTTGAAAAAGGAGGGAGGCACTGTGACGAAAGAAAGAAGGCTCTACACTAGAGAAATTCTCAGAAATCCCTTCAGCTCTGCAATGTGTGTTTGTGTGTTTAATTAATTACTGAAGCTTCAGGTTGACCTTGAAGAACACCGGGTGTTTGTCAGTTGACCCAGAATGTCACCAGCACATGGGAAATAGGGCAGGCACAGTCTGACTCCTACACATGGAAATTCCACCACGTTGACCCAGGATCCCTTTCACTTTGGGGAATTCAAACTTTTATCCAAGATCCATTATTTAGAATTTGCTATCTCCTTCGGCCATTCCTTTCATCTGACTGAGAGGGATGGGTCATCTGGAGGACTGTTGGACTAACTACAGTTCCGTTGCACACAGGAGACTGGGGAAGGGAGAGAGCCGAGCCCTGCCTCCCACCCCACACCCCCACTGCTAAGGAAAGGGGCAGGATAGAGTAGATGGGGGCATTCACCATTCCCGTAGTGCGTCGTTCAGCTCTGCATACCGGGAAATACTAATTTGGTGTAGAGTTGTAGACAATCCAAAGAAACTGGGAGTGCAGTGTGGACCCCGCTTAGACCTGTGTTAGGTTTATGGGTTTGCATATAATCTGTTAGAGGAGAACCCTGAGAAATAGTACTGAGTAAGGAGGTTTGCAGGGGAGCATGGGTCTCCCAAAATGGGAAAGTCGAGTAGAGATGGTGGCACCCCCCATGAGAACAGATTTTAGTTTTCAGCCCTGCCCTACACGGGGATGCTGGAAGTCTGGCCGGGAGCGCGCCCTCCCTGTCTGGCATTCACAGGGCCTAACAGGGCCTACTAGGGCCAAGGCAATGGAAAACTAAAGGGCGTTTACACATTTGTCAATGAAAGTTAGCACAAGTGAACCACAGGGGTGATGTTATGTTTTGTTTATGTTGACAAATAACAGGGGAAGGAGGAGTTTGAGAGGCAACAGAAAGAGCTGCTGGAAAAAGAAAATATCATCAAACAGAACAAGATGCAGCTGGAACATCATCAGGTAAGTCGGGCAGGACAGGACCTACCTGGGCTTGAGGATTTCTCACTTCGTAAGGGAGGTAGCCCTTCAGAAGATCATCGTTTTGGTCCTTCCAGCATTCTTGGGCGCAGATAAGCTCCAAGGCTCAGGGTGCCTGAGTGGCTCAATCGATCAAGCGTCCGACTCTTGGTTTTGGCTCAGGTCATGATCTCAGGATCATGAGATGGAGCCCCATGTCGGTTCCGTGGCTCTGTGCTCAGTGTGGAGTCTGCTTGGGATTCTCTCTCCCTCTCCCTCTGCTCCTCCCTGTGTGCTCCCTCTCTCTCAAGTAAATAAATCTTTAAAAAAAAAAAAAAAAAGCTCTGGGGTACCTGGATGGCTCAGTCGGTTGAGTGTACGACTCTTGATTTCAGCTCAGGTCATGATCTCAGGGTCATGGGATCGAGCCCTGAGTTCCATCTGGCTTCATGCTCAATGAGGAGTCTGCTTCTCTCTCTCTCTCCTTTCCACCTCCCTATTGCCCCTTTCCCTCACTCTCTCTTTCAAATAAATAAATCTTTAAAAAATCATAATAATAATAAGAAGCAGCAGCTCCAAAGCTTATAATAGGGAATAAGAACAAAGAGAATGTTTATAGCTTTAGTAATCCAGCTGGTGTACCTAGATTATGTCTAAATAGCCATTTTTCCAGGCTATTTCTGTATACCTAACATGTTAGGACTTTTTGGGTTAAGGCTGTTGGTCTCAGAAGCAAAACCCAGTCAAGCTAGGCCAAGCAAACAGGTTTTATAACAAAATCATAGTAGGGTAATGTAGGAAGAGAAAACGCAGATACAGCCAATGAGCCTGATCGTACATAAGTCTGATGAGAGCTCAGACTGCAAATTCTCTCTCCTTGGACTTTCTTTTCTCTAAATTTGCTTCCTTCTCCTCTATTATCTGACAGTTTCCTCTACTTGTCTACTTATTTGGCTACTACTGAACTTCACAGAACCCATACATGGCCACCCTGACTCCTTCCCACAGATGGCTTTTCAGCTCAGCATCTTTAGCTAATAGCTCCCTACTGTGGTTCATCAAATTACTAAAACAAAACAAAACAGAGAGAGAAAGAGAGAGAGTCTGATTGGGCCATCTCTATCTATCTATCTATCTATCTCCTACAACACAAGTGTATGGCTGGGCTGTTCTTGGTCCCATCTAAAAGAATGAGAGCAGAATCAAATGTGTTCAAGATATATCCAAGCCCTCAAACAAGGGATTTGGGCAAGGCAGGTTCACTCCAAAGCTGGGCATGAGCGGGGCTGATAATGACGAGTCTTGCTGGTATGGGGCATAAAAATAAAGAGTAATGGATTGAGGACTTACATGCCTTTTAAGCTGAAATGAAATGTCACATAGAGACATGAACTGTCACGTTGCCTCAGGAAGCCAGAGTTCCTTTTTAAAAAAGATAATATTTTATTATTTTTTTAGAGACCAAGAGAGCACAAGAGTTGGGGGCTAGGCAGCAGAAGGAGAAGGAGAGAGAGAATCTCAAGCAGACTCCACACTGAGTGGAGCCTGATGAGAGACTCCATCTCACAACCTGAGATCATGACCTGAGCTGAAATCAAGAATTGGTTGCTTAATCGACTGAGTCCATGTGCTGTAGGAAACCAGAATTCTAGTCCTTGCTTTCTGACCAGCCAACTCTATGACCTTAGGCAAGTCATTTAACCTCCATGAACTACAGTTGCTTCTATATAAAATGAGAAAATTCTCCCATCTCTCTAATAAGATGATATATTTATGAACATATTTGTCAAAGGATAAGCGAGATACCGTCAAACATCACCCTGGATCCATTTATGTCTACTTTGGCATTTGGCCAAGGAGGACTGCAGGGCTTTAGGGAACTTGTTGAAATCATAGTAATTTCTAAGAAGAAAGCAGATTCTCTCAAAAAACATAGCGTACAGTGCATTTCTTGGGTGCAAAACTGGATGAGGTTGGCCCTACTCTGACTGAGCTCTGTCTCAGAGCAGAAGATCGTAGAGTCCTAAGCTCAGGTCACAGGTAGTCCTTACCTGCAAAAGAAAGGTCTTTCCTGAGATTTGGTGGAATAGCATGAGATTATAAGTACAGTTTAAATAATAACACCAGCCAGGAGCAGTAAGGAAAGAAGGAAGGTAACACTTCTTGAGTCTGACTATGTGCGAGTTTCTTTTCTTTCAACAGGTCTGGGTGGCTAAGCGCTCTGATGAACAATTAGCATTTGCATTCCCTTAGAGATTCTGCACATGTATTTATAGGTGTTAATCTCTCCTGTAGTGCTGCCTAACATTTACAAATCTTGCCTGCAAGAGTAGGAGAAACAGAAAGGGGTCATGGATGGTCAATTATCTAAGAGTTTGGAAGGGACAGAGTCAAGGCTTTCCCAGAGGAGGAGCCAACTGTCAGCGATTTACTTGATAAGGAGATCCCCCCCATTGGATTTTCCCTCGCCTCCACTCAATGCTCAATAAACATTTATATAGAGATGACGATATACCAAAAACCACTCTAAGCACTTGGTAAATGTTAACTCATGGAACTTTCATAAAGGTGCAGGTGACAGCTGAGTATAACAGCTAGTTGCCTTCCGGCCGTAGGGTAGAAGAGACCAATATCCAACCGCAGTGGCCTGAGCTGGGAGATTCCCTAGCGATCCTCTTTTTCAGCCTCCACATTTTACAGTTTAGGAAAGCAAAGCCTCCCATCTAAGTGAGCACTAACCACTTACTAGGGATTGAAATCCCTGTCCTTGAACCCCAGGCCCCGGTTAACTTCCAAGATGGCGCACTGCCTTCCCCTTCACAAACTCTGCTTTTCTCTCCCTTGCAGCTAAGTCAGTTCCAGTTGTTGGAACAAGAAATCACCAAGCCCGTGGAGAACGACATCTCCAAGTGGAAGCCTTCTCAAAGCCTCCCCTCCACAAACAGCAGCGTGGGCACTCAGGATCGGCAGCTGCTGTGCTTCTACTACGACCAGTGCGAGACCCATTACATCTCCCTCCTCAACGCCATCGACGCCCTCTTCAGCTGCGTCAGCTTGGCACAGCCGCCGCGCATCTTTGTGGCCCACAGCAAGTTTGTCATCCTGAGCGCACACAAACTGGTGTTCATTGGGGACACGCTGACAAGGCAGGTTGCTGCCCAGGACATTCGCAACAAAGTCATGAACTCCAGCAACCAGCTCTGTGAGCAGCTCAAGGCGATCGTGATGGCAACCAAGATGGCGGCCCTCCATTACCCGAGCACCACGGCCCTGCAGGAGATGGTGCACCAAGTGACAGACCTGTCCCGGAACGCCCAGCTCTTCAAGCATTCTTTGCTGGAGATGGCCACCTTCTGAGAGGAGAAGGACGGAAAGGGGGACTGAGTGCGCTTCTAACGAAAACTGGAAATGCTATCTGGTTTTTTGTAAATGTTATCTATTTTTGTAGATAATTTTATATGAAAATGAAATATTTTAACATTTTATGGGTTAGACAACATTCAGAAATTCAGGGAGCTAGAGGGTTTTTTTTTTTTTCCCTGTGTGGTTCTTACGTAAACACGGAAGCATCTAAGGCCTAAACTGTACAGAAACTGGTTCACGTACGTGTGTATGCCTGTGTATTCATGTTCGTTTGTAGATGTTTGTCCAATACATTCCATTAGAAAACATGAATGAAGAAGCACCTTAGTAAGCATGTCCTAATGCTGCATTTTTTTTCCTTCTTATTTTTTTTTAATTTTAGAAAACATACCAGCTAGTTGTAATATTGCTCTACATATACTAGTGATTATTCTGAGCCTGTCATGTCCAAGTGTGGGAAGCACAGCATACGTGAAAGTGTTCACCTTCCAATAAAGAGGCATGGCATGACTTGTTCTTGCTTGGACACCCCTTTCAAAACTGATCATCTTTGGCCCATTGTGGCAAAATGCCTCACTTCTGATTGAAAATGCCCTTTTAAAAATGGAAGAAGATTCAGGAAGTATACGTTAACCCAAGCACCCCTATTTTAGAAGTATGCGGAGGCTAAATCCCTGGTTAGGGCTGGGTTGTTTGAACACAGGACCTTATGATAAAAAGAAAGCAAATGTTTTCCCCGGGGCTTTTTGATCATCCACATTTATGAGTGACTTGGCCGTGAAGTTTTCCAAAGGGTGTTTTTAGATTTGCAAAAACTAAATTATTTGCAGCAGGAATTCATAAAGACACATCAGACTACAACTGTCCACAAAAAGAAGGGATGGTTCCACCTGCCAGTTTTAAGTAGAGGCCCTTCTGACTCTCAACTCTTAGGTGCTACTGCTTCCATTACCTGACAAAAACTGACCTGTTCCTGAGTCACTTCAACGTTAGAGCCACCAGGCTATATCCTATTCTAAGGGAATTCACTATTTGATCTTGCAACCTTCTTAATCATGCAGCTGCTGACCCGACACTCAGCCCATCCAGTCTCTACAATTCTCTTTGGCCTTGATCCTGTGTATACAGCCCACCGCCATCTTCCAGCTCATCACAGCCCCCATGCCATAGTCTGTCCCATTACACCTGCTGGCGTTGGCACAGTAAAGACACCCACGAGCCATCTGACTGGCCTTGGGGCAAATGAGATACTTCCTACCTAGTAGGTAAATGTATGCACATATTAACAAGTCAGTAAGCATGTCATCCATAGGCCCTCAGTCCAGTTCTTATTTAATGGTTCTAAACTAGACCATTTGGAAACATTTTTATTTGCCATGTATGCCTTGACTTAATAAAGCTTACTTGTTTTAAACAACCGAGTCATTGGAACAGGAAAGGATTTAAGAGAGAAGAATGTGCAATCTAAGTATGAGGGAAAAATTCAGCAAAACATGACAGAAGGTGCTTTTCAAAAAAACTGTATCATAGTTCTCCAAGGTCTGTTCTGTCAAGAGATGACTACGTTTCATGACGAGTTGTATCGTTTCATGACGAGTAAGTGTGTGGGGAGAAAGAAGACTGCTAAAAACCAACTCAGTCGGAGTTGAAAGGTGCCCCTATAGAGTTCATTGCATAGTATATTTCTTAGGAGATGACAGACTTTTTTTAAGCTAAGTGGTGACCTTTCACGTTTTTAAAACCAAAATTTCAATCTGTATTACTCTCTTCCCCATCTTGTATGTAAAGGCTATTTTTTAAATCATTAAATTTTTCGATCTCAATTTCCATAGGCACTGGGTTTTCTTTTCCTTGCTCTTGTCTTTGTCTCAGAATTTGTCTGTTGGTGTATTTGGGCACTCCTAATAGAGGAAGTTAAATTATGGTTATTGTATCAATAGTACAGGTCTGGATTTTTTAGAAAAATTGAGAGTTGTTTATTTTTTCATTTTGTATCACTTCAGAGTGTATTTACATTTGAAGAAAATTCTGGGTTCTGTGAACATTGTGAAACCCAAATATCTGGAACAAGGCTTAGCTTCACCAGAAATCTTATACATTTAAGCGATGAGTAGAATGATTTCTACTATCATAATATGGATGTTGCCATTCATGAGGTTTAGAGTCAAAGAGAATGACTTAACTCACTTTGGAATAGACATAAAAAAAGAAACAGTTGAAACTATTTGAAGCAAATTCGAGATTCATAGCCACATAAATTACTTTTAATGCTTAGCCTACTTTTTCACACAGGTATCTTACTGAGATTTACAGCTAAGGTATTTGAATATACCTTGTATTATTTTGCCCACATCTGTAAGTGTGAATTGATTTTCAAGAAAAGTGTCTAGGCACTTCATTGGGGAATAGAAGTCTTTTGAAAAAATGGTGCTGGAACAACTCCATGGATCGTTCCATGGTGAAAAAAATGAGTATGTACCTTACACCCTACACACAAATGAAATGGGTCATAGACTTTAATGAGTCTAGAAGAAATCATTGGAGAAAATCTTTGAGATCTCAGGTAGACAAATGTTCCTTAGATAGAAAAATAAATAAGAAAGAAACCATAGAAGAAAAAAATTGATAAATCAGACTTCATAAAAATTAAACTTCTGGCTCTTCTAAGGAAACTGTTAAAAATAGAAAAAGGCAACCCACAAACCAGAAGAAAATATTTGCACCACATACATCAGCCAAGAACATTTTATCAGAATGAGGAGACAAAGTTTTTAAATGGGCAAAAAATATGAAGAGAAACCTCACTAAAGAAGACATATGAATGGGCAATAGGTAAACGAAGTATAAATACACCAAATAAAGTCACTGAAACAAAAAGGCAAGCCATACGAACTTGATGGACAAGGGAGCTATGGTACAATGTTTGGAAAATAAATGGGCAGTTCCTTAAAATATTAAATTTATGCCTACCATACAGCCTAGGAATTCCTCTCCTAAGTATTTACTCAAGAAATAAAAACGTATACGTACAAAGACATGAAGAAGAATGTTCATAGCAGCTATTTATAATAGCCAAAAGCTAGAAACAACCCAAATGCTCATCTGTGTGAATGAATAAAACCACTGTGGTACATCCACACAATGGAATACTACAAAGAAACAAAAAGGAATAAAAAAAATTTGAAACAAAACCAACACGAATGAATTTCAGAATCATTACAATATGTAAAAGAAACCCGACAGAACAGAATACACATGGTCTGTTTTCACTTACTTGAAATTCTGAACATGCAAACTATGGTGACAGGAAGCAGATCTGTGGTGTCCTGCAAAGAGGAGGGAGAGGGAGGGATTACAAAGGAGCTCAGGGGACCACTTGGGAATGATGAAAATGCCCATTTTCTTGATTGTGGTGATGGCTTTACAGGTATACACATGTCAAAACTCATCAGATTGTACACTTGAAATATATACAGTTTATTCTTCTGTTAATTATGACTTCTTTTTTTAAATAAGTGGTCTAACCACTCCAATTAGAAGTCAGAGATTCTCAGGCTGGATTTTTTTTTTTTTAAGCAAGACTACACTATATACTATTTTTTTAAGATTTTTATTTATTTATTGGACACACAGAGAGAGAGAACAAGCAGGAGGAACAGCAAGCAGAGGGAGAGGGAGAAGCAGGCTCCCCACTGAGCAGGGAGCCCGACACATGAGGTCTATCCCAGGACCCTAGGATTATGACCTGACACAGAGGCAGACACTTTACCAACAGAGCCACTCAGGTGCCCCTAAACTATATACTACTTAAAAGACACGTATATTAAATAAAAATACACAAATAAGTTTTAAAAAGCAAAGGGATAGAAAGAGATATATCATGTACATTGTGAATTAAAAAAGAAAAAGCTGGAGTGGCTACATGGGCAGACAAAGTAGAATTGAGTACAGGGAGGGATCAAGGAGGACATTTCATGATAAAATAGTCAACTCATAAAAAAGTGAAATATTACTAACTGTGCACATATCTAGACACAAAGTTTCAAAATATATGAAGCAAAAATCGATATAACTGAAAGGAGAAAGGGAAAATCTGTAATTATAGGTGGAGATTTAGATACTCCTGTCTCAGTTTTTAATAGAACAAGTAAGCAAATACCAGTAATAATTGGTCATAACCCAGTGATTTCAATCATAGGTATTTACCCAAAATAAATTAAAATCTACATGTCCACTTTAAAAAAAAAACTGTTTTATTCATCATAGTCCCAATGAAGACAATCCAATGGCATCAACAGGTGAGTCGATAAATAAATTGTGGTCTAGTCATACAATGGAATAATATTCAGCAATAAAAAGGAGTGAATGGCTGTAATTTCTCTGACATCAGCCATAGCAACATTTTTCTAGTTATGTCTCTCCTGAGGCAAGGGAAACAAAAGCAAAAATAAACTATTGGGACTGCATTAAAAAAAAGAGAAAAAAAAAAAAAACCACTTCTGCACAGCAAAGGGAACAATCAACAAAACAAAAAGGCCAACCTGTGGAATGAGAGAAGATATTTGCAGATGACATATCCAATAAAGGGTTAGTATCCAAAACATATAAAGAACATATACAACTCAATACCAAAAAAACAAATAATGCAGTTTAAACATGGGCAGAAGACAGGTACAAACATTTCTCCAAAGAGATATAGATGGCCAACAGACACATGAAAATATGCTCAACATCACTAATCATCAGAGAAATGCATATCAAAACCACAATGAGGTATAACCTCACACCTGTCAGAATGACTAAAATCAAAAATGTAAGAAACAACAGGTGCTGGTGAGGACATGGAGAAAAAGGAACCCTCATGGGACACCGGGACGGTACAGTTGGTTGGGCATCGGGCTTTTGGTTTCAGCTCAGGTCATGATCTCATGATAATGAGATTGTGCCCCAGGTCAGGCTCCGAGCTCAGCAAGGAGTCTGTTAAAGTTTCTCTCTCCATCTCCCTCTGCCCCCCTCCCCGCTCACTCTGTCTCTCTGTCTCTGTCTCTCTCTCTCTCGTGAATAAATGTATCTTTTAAAATTTTTTAAATTTAAAAAAGTAGAACCCTTGTGCACTGTTGGTGGGAATGCAGACTGGTGCAGCCACTGGAAAACAGTATGGAGGTTCCTCAAAAAGTTAAAAATAGAACTACATTATGATCCAGTAATCACACTATTCCAAAATAATACAGGAGACACTAATTCAAAAAGATATATGCACCCCTACATTTAATGCAGCATTACTTACAATAGTCAAATTATGGAAGCAGCCCAAGTGTCTACTGATAGATGAATCGATGGAGAAGCGTGGTATATACGTGTGTGTGTGTGTGTGTGTGTGTGTACATACACAATAGAACATTGTTCGGCCTTAAAAAAGAATGGAATCTTGCCATTTGCAACAACATGAATGGAGCTAGCGAGTATATTACTAAGCGAAATAAGTCAAGAGAAAAACAAATACCATATGACTTCACTCATACGTGGAATTTAAGAAACAAAACAAACAAACAAGAAGAAAAGAGATAAACCAAGAAACAAACTGATCGTGGTGGGGAGGTTGCAGAGTGGAAAGAGTAAAGGGGATTAAGGGTACACTTATCATGATGAGCACTGAGTCATGTATAGAATTGTCGAATCATCTTGTACACCTGAAACTAACATAACACTGTATGTTAACTACAAAAAAAAAATGAAAAAACAAAACAAAACAGGCAACCAAAACAAACAAATTAATAAAAAGGAGTGAACTAATTATACACATAACACAGCATGAATGGATCAACCTTAGGAATATTTTGCGGAGAAAAAGCCACCCAAATAAAGAATAAATATAAGAAGCTCTAGAAAACACAAAGCCAATTTATAGTAACAAAAATCAAATCAATGATTTCCTGAAGTCAAGGGTAGGAGTTGGGAATAATCTGGAAAATGTGCAAAGGAACTTTCTGGGGTGATCGATATATTTTATTTCAGTGCTGTATATTTATAATGGAAATTCTTTGCCATGTGCACTGTCCAATGCAGTATACAATAGTCACAGGCAGCTTTTGAGCATTTGAAAGGTACAGTAAGGAACAGTTTTTAATTTCAGTTAATTTTAAATAGCCAATTTCAGTTAATTTTAAATAAATGGGATGGGGCCCCTGAGTGGCTCAGTAGGTTAAGCGTCTTGTCTGCCTTCAGCTCAGGTCATGATCTCAGGGTCCTGGGATTAAGCCCCGAGTCGGGCTCCCTGCTCAGTGCCGTCTGCCTGTCTCCCTCTCCCTCTGCTCCACCCCCACTTGTGTGCTCTCTCTCTCTCTCATAAACAAATAAATCTTTAAAAAGCCACATGTGGTTAGTGGCTACCATATTGGAAAAGTATTTTATCTATACCTTGAATCTTAGGACAATTATGCAAATGCCGTTATTTGTCAAAATTATAATATACATACAAAATGGGTACGCATTATTGTATGTAAATCATAGCTTAATAAAGTGGATTTTAAAGAGAGCTAAAGCAGGAGTGCCTGGGTGGTTCAGTTGGTTAAGTGTCTGCCTTCGGCTCAGGTCATGATCCTGAAGTCCTGGGATTAAGCCTTGTGCCTGGCTCCCTGCTCAGCAGGGAGTCCGCTTCTCCCTCTACTCCTCACCACCCAACCCTCACCTGTGTTGTGTTCTCTCTCTTTCTGAAATAAATAAATAAAAATCTTAGGAAAAAAAAAAAAAAGAGGTAAAGCATTTCCCAACTAACTCTAGTGTTCCATTTTTTTCAAACCAATATTACCCATAATTCACAGAAACACAGGAAGGCCCACAAAAATAAGGTCAAGTCAGAAAGTTCAGCTGTTAGTGTCAACCCTGGGGCAAGTTCAAGAGCCATCAGGGAGACACAGGCACTTTCCTACTCCCTTAGTCAGTAAAAGTCATAAACCACATCTACATTCTTCATAGTTTTTGAGGAAATATGACAAAAGGGCTGTTGCCATTCACCAGAGGACATGAAAAACAAGGATTCATTTATTCATTGAACATTTCCTGCCCGGCCACCAAGGCCAGAGGGATGGGCTGTCTGTGCCATCAAGGCAAAAGCAAAAGGTCCCAGCCCAAGAAGCCTCCCAGTCTCCCAGCCTCCCAGCCAGGGTCTCTACCTGCTCAGCTAATGTGTGAGGCTCCAGCAGGGCAGGAAAGCAAGGGAAGATCTGCTCTCTGCTTTTCTTTGTTTGAAACCAAAAGTAAACATGTCTTTTCAACAATTTAAGGCATATTAAATTGGGCAAAAGCCCAACGGAAGGTCAATCCTCTATGAGAAGCTTTAAAATAAAAGTTACTTCTGAGATGGGAACCAAGAAAGGGATAGAAAAATAAAATACATATAGATAGAAAGAGAAATATAGTGCAAGACAGACTGTCTGGCCTTTCCAGGGATTTAATCTAAAAGGCGTTTAACACAGGGGAAGCCTTCTTGAAAAGGCCGCCATCTTGATTACAGACGAATGCCCGCTTTGTTCTGAAAACAGCTCTCTGCAGTATGGAAGAGAGTGAGGAGGGAGCTTGAGGATCCAGAAAACTCAGTTAGGAAGCTCTTGTACCAGTTCTAGCAGAAAGAGCAAAGGTATCCTGGACTAAAAAGGAGCCGGAAGGAGAAAGATTCCAGGTGCATAGGAGAGGAACCCAAGGCGATTGATGCATTACATATGGCGCCCAATGGAGAGGGAGTGAGGCTGAGGGGTTCTGGTTTGGGCATCAGGACAGGTGGGCCCCTTCTGAGCTAGGAAGCACCCAAGTTCTCCACATCTCCACAGAATCAGCCTGCGGAGAGCATTCTCCCAGCCTAGCACAGAACCCAAGATGAGGCAAAGAAAAGAGGGTGCTGGGAGCAACGCTTTCCAAGAAACACCAAACTGTATCAGAAGACTCCAGGAAGCCCATCTCCTTTCGTCCCAGGTCCTGAACGTGTAGGCACACGCTAATTTTGTGGCTGAAAACCAGAAAAGAAAAAACAACCTTGAGAGGGTTTTTAATGAGCCTACAGGGGAAAAACCTTCAAAAAGGGGCAACGGAAAAAAATGTAGCACACTGACTTTTATCTCGGGGTTTTCTCTTACCAGTCCCTAAAACAAATTCCTCTGCAGCCTGGAGGGAAGAAAGAGCCCATACCTCACAACACGATTTAAGCCCTCTCCTAACAACTATAATTAAGAAAACTGAGTTAACAGAAAAGGCACCCTCGTTTGCCTCCTCACAGACAATTTTCCAGGGAGACAAGAGTCAGCAAGGAATGATGTTAAATGAAAACATACCCCTAATTTTCTCTGGCCTGCCCGGCTGTTAGGATACCATCAGATACCAGACACGATCTCTCCCTCCCCTGGGCAGCTACCATGAAAAAGCAGTTTATGAGTCTCCCTTTATGACCCAGGGAGCATAATAGAGGTTTTTCAGATCAGCCTGAGCCCTTTGTGATTTAAATCCCTTTTAAAGAAGTTACAGTCTCTAAGAACAAGGCTTGTGAGTGGGACATTTTAAACACTGCAAAGAGAAGCAACATAGTCCTGAGTCTTGCACAATGTTGCAATACCAAGACAAAGAACTGGTGTGGGTATATTTTTAGGAGGATGTAAAAATGTAAATGGACAACTTAGCTAAGGTTGTCCTCCTCCGCCGCCCCCCCCCCCAGGGGCAATTATTTCCACCTATCTGTCTAGACATCCAATCAACACTAGGAAAAAAACTCAAGATTTGACAAAAGAAGGTTTTAGTAGAATAATGGGTCCCCCAATCCTGTTTGCAAAAGGAAAATCAACAAGCAAGAAAACAAAAGGTCTGCAAAGAACATTCAGAAGAGGGCCTGTGGGGGCCTGTTGTGCGGAGGAAAGCGTTCTAGAGAAAAGCTATCATGTCCGGTCACTCAAAAGGGGGACTGGGCTTGCATGTTTACACTTCCCAGGCGGCTGCTCGTACTAGGAACTCTCTCCCCCTGCCAGACTCCTCTATCTCCCTGCCACTGCTCATAGCCTACGCTCATTCACTCCAGGTAACCGTGTCTTTATCCGGGCACTGTCTTGGAGGGTTCTGGAGCTCTTCATTTGTGCCCAGCATTTTGCTGATCTGAAGCCGAGTTCACTGGGGAGCCCTCGGGGTAGCCTCACACAGCTCCCCCTTGTGGTTTGTTGGGGAAACAAAAGCCCAAGGAGGACAATGTGGTTTCTCTAGCAGGTTCTACCACCAACATGCCTTTGAAATAAGGACGCTAATGCAGACCTCGCCGGATGTGGTGAATACAAGCTTTTAACCTAACCCTGGAGGGCTCTGCAAAGACAGAGCCGTACTGTTATTTCTCTGCCCGCACTTCGATCTGCTCTACTGTATATCTCAGATCTGGGGCATCTTGGGTTCTTCTCTTCCATCTCAGGGTCTGGCTCACACAAGGAGTTCAATCCATGTGTGCCCACTGGCTAACTCGCCAAATGAAGGACTCCACTCCCTGACCGCCCCCTACCAGTCCCGCCCTGGAGAAGCCCTTTGAAACAACAGGACCTTTCAAGATAACAAATAAAAAGTGAAATCCCCCCGGGGCGCCTGGGTGGCTCAGTGGATTAAGCCGCTGCCTTCGGCTCAGGTCATGATCTCAGTGTCCTGGGATCGAGCCCCGCATCGGGCTCTTTGCTTGGCGGGAGCCTGCTTCTCTCTCTCTCTCTCTCTGCCTGACTCTCCGCCTGCTTGTGATCTCTCTCTCTGTCAAATAAATAAATAAAATCTTAAAAAAAAAGTGAAATCCCCCCGAAGGGATTTTCCCTCATTGCCATCTTGTAGTGGTGTGGTGGTGGCTGGAGGGCTGTGATGTCTCTCCCTGAGGTGGGAGTTCATGCTTCATAGCTCCCTGTGGGCACAGCTCTGCGATACTCCCTTGCAGTGTAATGAAATCAAGCCCTCTCTCCCCGTATTTAGAATCCGTAGCTTTGGATAACTGTGTTGTTAAGTCACCCTCTGTGCTCTCTGAATGGGACTTGGCACTTCTGTTTCTTCCTCATGCTGGTACTCGGATCTTGATACCTCACAGCGCTCACAGACCTTTCAACCAGGCGGCCTATAGGTAAAAATCAGTTGCAGAGAAAACTGACAGAAGCCTTATGGACGAAGAGCTCTGTTACCAGTAAGCACAGTATTGGCTGATGTATTCATGGGGAAGCCTCAGGAATGCTTTGTTTCTCCTGAAGAACTGATCAGCTTTCTGTCATGGAAGCGGGATTTTTGTAACCAGCTGATGCACGTTCTTCGGAGACAAATTGATACCCAGTGTCAGTAACTATTTAGGGACCTACGGCTTGAGAGTTTCTGGGTTCTAACTTTTCCCTTTGCCTAATCTTTTTTTACCAAAGCCATTCCTCAGCCTCTCTTTTTAGCCTACGATCTTAACTATCACATGTATTCATGGGAAATATTTTGACTGTGTGAGATCTCAGACGCTCATGGGCTCTCCTTCTCATTCTGCAGAGTCAAGATGTTCTCCAGGAGGATGGGCTGGAACAGTCCTACTGGGCATACAGCCAACCTGCCCACTGCCAGGGTCCCGGGGTGGGACAAGTTCTACCGGCTCTTTCTGACACCCTAAATCAATCTTTCATTGCAGCTGCTCCCAGGCTGGGATGCAAGAGCAATCCTGATTTCCACTTCCGCTGCTGGTTGTCTTCCCTCAAGGAGCCACAGCCTTTTCCTGAAATCCAGTGTCTGACATTACAGGTAAGAAGCCCATTCCTTGTTCTTTCAGGAGGCATCTCGGCCCCTTTATTATTTCACTGATCCAAGCTTGACTCATCAGCGCCCAGAAACATTGAAGCCCCGAAGCTCTACCTGAGAGCAGGGTCTCAGCCCTAACAAAATGGGACACGGGGAAGCTTTGTAACAAAAGATGTGCAAACTTTCCAGCTGCAGGTGGAGGGAGCACGTATCCCTGCTCTGGTCACAGTCCCATGGAGGGAAGAACTTCATTCTATTTTTTTTTTTAAGATTTTATTTATTTGACACGCAGAGATCACAAGCAGGCAGAGAGGCAGGCAGAGAGAGAGGAGGAAGCAGGCACCCTGCCGAGCAGAGAACCCGATGCGGGACCCAATCCCAGGACCCTGAGATCATGACCTGAGCCGAAGGCAGAGGCTTAACCCACTGAGCCACCCAGACAACCAGAACTTCATTCTACCTTTACACACATACACTTCCCCCCAGTGACTGGCGCTTCCCAGTGGCAGAGAAACATCCTTGTCTCCCCACAGACCACTTATTAGCTGCAGTGGAAAAATAGTAATTATATGGTAGAGAACTCAGACAACCACTGGACGGAGCCGGGTGATCAGAACACTACCAGGGACGCGCAGACGGACACTGTGTGTCTCCAGGGATGAGATCCTGAGACGGTCACATCACCTCTGTGAGACCGAATCTCCTCGCCTAATCACAGTGAAACATCAAACACGGATGAAGAACGCTTGTTTTGCTTTTCAAAGGCGACAGGGGAAACATCCTCTGCAAAATTGTCAATGTCACACAAGACAAAGGAAGGCACTGGGACCCTTTCAGATTAAAGGAGGCGAGAGAGACCTCACAACGAGAAGGGACACCTGGTACGAATCTGAATCCATCGTGGAGAAGATAATCCAGGACCCAACACAGGGCTCAAACTCAACGACCCTGAGGTCAAGACCTGGGCTGAGACCAAGAGTCGAACACTTAACTGACTGAACCACACAGGTGCCCCCATAAAGGACCTTATTATTGGGTTAATTGTCAACATTGAAATATACAGAATAAATTCTCAGAAGTATCTCGTCGATGCTAAATGTACTCAAGTTGATAAATACATTTATTTTGTAAAAGAACAGCCGTATTCTCAGCAAGCACGCACTGAAGTATTCCCAGGTAAAGGGACACAGCGTAGACACGTGTGTCTCAGAAAAAGCATATTCCAAATGCTAACCATGAGGAATCTCGGGAAACTGTGCTATATAATGTATATAAATATACATTATACATTTATACGATTTCTATAAATTATTTATATATTATATATTATTATATATTATATTATTTATATATTGTTATTTTTTAAGGAGTTTATTTGTTTATTTGAGAGAGAGAGAGAAAGCTCAAGAAAAGGGAACAGCAGAGGAAGAGGGAGAAGCAGCCGCCAGGTTGAGCAGGGAGCCCCATGCAGGGTCAATCCCAGGACCCTGGGATCATGACATGAGCCAAAGGCAGATGCTTAACCAACTGAGTCACCCAAGTGCCCCTATATTATTACTTTTAGACAAGAAGTTCATTTAAACAAGACACTTGACTTGAAAGAAAAGCTATTTAAGATCCATTTCCTTCAGAGAAATTTATTCTGATACTAAAACAGCTTGCCCTGTATGTAATGGCTATGTACAGAAGACTATCATCAAATGTTTAAGTTGTCCTTGGTTTTACAATGATACGTGCAATAGATTGGAATTCTCCAATCAAATCAAGTATGCATAGGATTTTGTTGTTGTTATTGCTTGTTAAGTAATGAAAGCAAAATAATTTAATGACATATAAAAATGAAAGTTGAGGGGCACTTCAGGTTATGATGTGGAGGTTGTGAGATCGAGCCCCAGGTGGGGTTTCACACTCCGCCCAGAGTCTGCTTGAGATTCTCCTTCAGCCCCTATCTCTCCACTTGCTCTCTCCCTCTTTCTCAAATAATCAAATAAATAAAATATTTTTTAAAATAATAAAATAAAAGTTGAATGAGCACACCACTGAAGAGTCTTCTTACAGAAACCTATTTTCCTCCACTCCCAGCTCCTTTGGATGTCACTAGACTACATCAGTGACCGTTTACTAAAAAATGAGTAATCACACAGTAGAGTGGGTGACAAAACCCAGTTCCTTGATGAAGGACAAGGGGAAAGACGGAGGAAACTGTATGAAAGCCCGGGTGTGGTGGAATCAAACTGCTCTTCTCGCCAGGTGCGCTTTTCCCCAGGGCTACAGGGAAGCAGCGGTCACCTGCACTGTTAACCTTCGCCTCCGCAGCACGGTGCATCGTTTCATCGATGATCTGACCGTCAAATGGGAGCTGGACCTTCCCCAGGAACAAACCCTGTCACTGACTAGGTTTTTATCCACCGGCTGCCTGCCGCATTCTTCATCTCCAGCAGAGCGACCGGCCCCACCTCCTGCAAATGAAGTCGCTCCCTGGTGCAGCCTCCATCCTTCCTTGGGTTTTGCTTTGCCCACGGCCAGGGCTGGACAGTCCCCGGTTGCTGCGCAGAGAGAGGCGCCCGGTCTGCACCCCGCAAATACGCAGGCTGCGCAGGAGGGGCAGAAGGAGGCGGCCGGAGGGAAGACGGGGGAAGGTCGTGATGCTTTTGAGAATTCTGTTTTTCACAAGTGTCCCTTCGTAAGGACCCCGAAAAATTTCTCTTGGGTCTCAGACCTAGAAATGCTTAATTCTCCTAAAGAGCAGATTGGTTGTTGGGGGGCCCCAGGGCTTGGTCCCACGCCCTTCTCTTCTCCCTGAGGGACCCTGACCCAGCCCCCTCCACACAATCCAGGCCAGAGAAATCTGGCTCCTCGATGGTGGCAAATGGCCCCAAGCCCGCCTCCCTGTTCCCACACTGGCCTTTCACAATGCAATTACCACACAGCAGCCAGGACAGTATTTTAGAAACATAAATCACAGCCTGATACCAGCCCGCTTAGTGCCCTCCGGTCTTCCTTTTCACCGTTTGATTTGAACCTTGACCTGTAAAGTCCTTCATGAACAGCGCTGACCTCTGACCTCTGACCTCAGCTCAGACCACACTCACCCTCGCCTCCCATGTTCCAGTCACAGGAACGTCTTTTCATGTTTCTCAAATAAGCCAAAGTCATTGCTCGGCACCAGCTGTCCCACGGCCCTGTGGCTGCCTCCCAGAAGGTCATGATGAGGCTCTTTGTTGCGGGCCAGAGCTGAGCTGCTTTAACCTCCGGAATCAAGGTCCCCTCCCAGGCACCTTCTAGCACATTCACTTCTCTTAACCCTCTCAGAACTCTTCCTAATAGTTCTTACACTTGCTGCCATTTTTCTCTAATTCTACGTGAAAATGTGACCCCATGGGAGAAGAAATCCTTCCTGTCTTGTCCACTGTTGTGCTCTCAGAGCCCAAGAGTGGGCAGGGAAGGATATCCGCCAACAGGTATTTACTGAGAGGGTTTGGGGAACATGGTAGACTGTGCAAGCATGAGTTTTTCTCACAGCTGGGATCCCCGGCCCTTTCAGAGTCAAAGGCGAGGCTCACTTCTCTACCTGCACCCGACCTTACAACATGCATTTCAGGGAAACATCCCTAACTCTGAACGTTGTTTTTTTTTTTTTTTAATTTTATATTTTTTGACAGACAGAGATCACAAGTAGGCAGAGAGGCAGACAGAGAAAGAGGGGGAAGCAGGCTCCCTGCTGGGCAGAGAGCCTGATGCGGGGCTCCATCCCAGGACCCTGAGATCATGACCTGAGCTGCAGAGGCTTAACCCACTGAGCCACCCAGGCGTCCCAACTCCGAACGTTCTTAATGCTTCTCTCATTACTTTCCTCTTGCACCGATCTGGTCACCTTAAAAAGTAGATATAAAGGGCTAAATGTACTGCTAAGCTTAATAAAATATGGTGGTATGCAAATGAATCATGGAGGTGACCTTCTGCTAAATGTTACAGGATAGACTTGTGTGGTTAACATGAGGTATCAGTCACCTGTGTCATTCACCAACCACAAGCTGCTGAGAACAAAACCCAATATGTTCCCTGTATGAGTCAGTGCTGGGGAGGCAACAGGAAAATTCAAGTGCACTGTAGAAAGCCACTGTGAATCCTTAGGTCATGGCCAAAGTCAGTCAGCAGGTGGCAAGAGAGCAGACCCCAGGCTGAGCCGGCGCCAGAGCCAGAGAAGGTGAGCGAGGTGACAGTTTAGGATAGGACCCAGCTCAGCCGCATCAGATGGAACACCATCTGTTAAAGCTGTCAGTCAAGTTAAGCACCTTTATTGCTTCTAGTATGTCTTTTTTATTTAATTGTGGCCAAAAAAAGCAACATACCACACAACATACAATTTACCATTTTAACCATAGTTTACTAGCGATAAGTATATTCATCTTGTCGTGCAACATATTTCCAGAACTTGTTCACCTTCCCATACTGAAGTTCTGTATTAAACAACTTGGAGCCCCTGGGTGGCTCAGTGGGTTAAGAGTCTGCCTTCGGCTCAGGTCATAGCCTCAGGGTCCTGGGATGGAGTCCCACGTCGGGCTCCCGGTTAGCGGAGAAGATGCTTTTCCCTCTCTCTCTGCCCCCTCCCCTGGCTCATCCTCTCTCTCCCTCTCTCTCTCTCTCTCTCAGATTAATTAATTAATTAATTAAAATAAAATAAAAACAACTAGACACCCCCCTCTCTCCCAGCCCCTGGCAACCATGCTTCTGCTTTCTATGAATTTGTCTACTCTAGGAACCTCATATAAATGGAATCACACAGTATTTGTCTTCTTTTTTTAAAACATTTTTTAAGATTTTATTTTATTTATTTGACAGAGAGAGAGAAATCACAAGTAGGTAGAGAGGCAGGCAGAGAGAGGAAGGGAAGCAGGCTCCCTGCTGAGCAGAGAGCCCCATGCGGGGCTCGATCCCAGAATCCTGGGATCATGACCTGAGCCGAAGGCAGAGACTTTAACCCACTGAGCCACCCAGGTGCCCCAGTATTTGTCTTCTTTGAGACTGGCTTATTTCACTCAGCATAATGCCCACCAAGGTCCATCCATGTTGTAGCACACGTCCAAATTTAATTCCTTTTTAAGGCTGCATCATATTCCATTACATGCATCTGCCACATTTTCTTTATCTACCCATCTGTTGATAAAGACAACTGGGCTTCTTTCACCAACTGGCTATTGTCAGATGGGAGGCTTCTCCATCTATGGGCTTCCCTGCTTTGGTCTAAGGGACATCTGACCACGCCAGGCAAATGTCAGCACCCATCCCTTTCACAAACTCGTGGGAAAAAAATCATACAGCCATGCAGACAGTTCCATTCACGGTCCCCACCATCAGCTGGGCGCCAACACTGCTTAACAAGCCTCTCTGGTCAACCCTCCCACTCATGTGGCATGTGGCTAACTCAGGCCCCCAGTCTTCTCACAGCTTCCAGCACGCATAACCACTCTGCTTGCAGTCTGCAGACAACCTCTGTAGACACGGTCTCTCTCTGCACTGCATTACCACCACCTGCATGGCTGCCGAAGCCAGCAATCAAAAATTATTTCCATTCTTTCAAGCTCTATATCCAACCAGTGGCCAACAGTGATAGCATTTTGCCTCTGGTATCACAGAACCTGTCCACTTTTTATTACCACTCCTCTGGCTTTACCCCTCATTTGCCCGGTACCGTCCTGCTCAGCTAGACTACTGTAAGGACCTCCTAGATAAGCCTCCTCCATGCACCCTGCCCCTTCGTGTCCCTGCTCCGTCCTGCATTCAGGGTGATCTTCCTCCGACTCCAGTGTGATCATGCCATCTCGCAGGGAACCCCCCAGTGTTCTCTTGGTGTGGCATTCAAGGCCTTCCTTGACCGGAGCTTAGTCTCCCACACCCTGTCCTGCCCACACCTCCCTCAGCCATGCCCCTCTTCACACAGCAGCCACTTTACAGCTTCTTAACTTTGCTCGTCCTACTTCACCTGCCACACACCGCCACACTTCTTCACTGACCTAATTTTCTTCTTCGTTACTGGGGAATTACTCATGTCTCTGTCCAATTTGTAAGCCCAGGCTCTTTCCTCCTGCACAGCCTCTCTACTCCTCGGGCACCTGTTTCACACTCTTCTCTCCGTTTCTGGAGGAGTCACTCCTCTCCCTAGATTCCCACCATCACTTTGAGTTTCTCGAATGTTCTCAGGGCACAAGGTCACCATCTCTGTCCCCTCACTGCCTTCTTTCCCATGCCAAGGAGACATTTCTCCACGTAACAGCACGTAGGAATTTCTCAAAGGCCTCAGTGTTAAGCCCAAGTAACATATAAACAAATGCACTTAAGAATGTTTAAATGGTGAATTATAGGTACAAAAGAAAATCTAAACAATTCAAACTCGTGAAGAACTCCCCTGCTGCGTGTCTCTGTTTCTTGCAAGCATTTGCTCACCAGGGCTGAGTCACCCAACAATCGAGAATGGCTGTTGAGCTCCTCGGCAGAAACCACAAACGCTAAGGTCACAGACAGACATCCATTGTGTGTCCCCTTTGCCGTCGTTTATGAAAAATTAGCCTTTCTGTCTGAGGCTTTCTTTGTGTAAGCTCAAATTTCATTTTGGAAATTCTGAACGAGCTCTCTCCAATTAAAATGAATCACTCTTCCACATTATAAAATATTTAAAATGTTTAAGCACAAAGGTAGTTGAACTCGGGGAACCGGTTGGTCAAAAAGGCATGAGATATGGAAGGGGAAGTGAACCATGAGAGACTATGGACTCTGAAAAACAATCTGAGGGGTTTGAAGTGGCGGGGGGGTGGGAGGTTGGGGTACCAGGTGGTGGGTATTATAGAGGGCACGGCTTGCATGGAGCACTGGGTGTGGTGAAAAAATAATGAATACTGTTTTTCTAAAAACAAATAAATTGGAAAAAAATACAAAAAAAAAAGGCATGAGAGCTGTCAACTAATATTAATAAGAAAGATTTTTGGTTAAGCGGGGGTGAGGCTTTTAAAGGAAAGATGTTCCTTGGGGGAACATACCCTTTTTTGAATTAGCAGTTTTAGGAAATAGGAATTTGGATAGTCCCAGGCTGAAGTGGGAATAATAAAAGAGAAACACGGTCATTCATACTTCTTGATGTTTTCATAGAAAGACATCTTTTTTAATTTGTGAGACTAACAGCAAGCTTTTCTCTCTTACATATCTAACTGAATATTTTCATGTGAATTCTCTCACATTGATTCCTTGAGTAAGATAACATAATACACTACCATAGCTAGTATTTGAAAATAATGCTTTTCAGTTCTCTTCAGAAGGTATCAGTCTTCATCTTCATGTTTAAATAAAGAATGATATCAAAATAAAGCAACGAGAAATTAAGGGACTCACTAAATAAACTAATTTTCATTCAAAAATAAGAAAAGAACAAAATAAACTGAAACAAGTAGGAAAAGAGGATTGGTAGAGATAAAACAAAAAGTAATGAATTAGAAAACAAAAAAAGTGTATTTGGTAAGTAAAATCAAGATTTGGGGTTTTTACAAGTCCAGCAAAAAAAGACAACTCTCTGGCAACTGCATGTAGGAAAAAAATAATAATAACCATGAATCTGTAACATTAGAAATAAAGAGAGAGATAATCATAGCATACGGAAGAAAATACTATATACAACTCCATGTGAATGTGTTTGAAAATCTGGATGAAACAGGATAGTGCCTGGAAATTTTAAATCATCAGAGCAAAACCAGGAAGAGAGAGAAAACTTCATGGAAAATAACCCTTAGGAGAAAAGATCTGAAAAATTTCAAAGCACTACCCCCAAAATAAGGCACTGTATTCAGATGGATTTTGAAGAGACTCCTATCAAAGTCCTAAGGAAGATAATTCTGATGTGAGTTAAAACTGTGCAGAACAGAGAAAAAGATGAAGAACTTCTAATTCATTGTACAAGCATTACATAATTTTTATTCTAAAACAGGGGAAAAAAAGAGAAATAAAAACTACTATCCAAATGAATGAGACAGGCACAGATTCTATAAGGATATTCATAAACTGAATTGTTGGGATGAGCACTGGGTGTTATACATAAGTGATGAATCACTAAATCCTACTCCTGAAACCAATCCTATACTATATATATTAGCTAACTTGAATTTAAATTTTAAAAAATGATAAAATACAATAAAAAATTAAAAATTAAAGAATAATTGTGTCATAAATGAGTAAGATTTAGTCTAGCTAGACAAGGCTAATACAACGGTAGTGAAACTGTTCATGTAAACCATCACAAAAATAAGTTGACCATCTCTATAAATGGCGAAAAGATAGCCAATAAAATTCCACATCCATTCATAACACAGAAAAGCTCTTTATATACTAGAATAGAAAGATGCTTCCATAATCTGAAACCAAAAGCAAAGGGCACACATGTTAATGAAACAATGGCGTCATTTCCGCAAAGGTCTAAAACAAGAGAAGGGGGTGGTGCCTGAGTGGCTCGGTTGGTTGAGTGTCTGCCTTCAGCTCACGTCATGATCTCCCAGTCCTGGGATCGAGTCCCATGTCAGGCTCCCTACTCAGTGGGAAGTCTGCTTCTCCTTCTTCCTCTGTTCCTCCCCGACTCGTGCTTGCTCTCTCTCTTTCTCTATCAAATAAATACATAATCTTAAAAAAAAAAAAAGAAGAAGGATGTCTAACCAGAAAAATAAAGCAATAAAAAGATACTGCCTTTGTCTTTTAAAACATCATTTTAGGGGCGCCTGGATGGCTCAGTGGGTTAAGCCGCTGCCTTCGGCTCAGGTCATGATCTCAGGGTCCTGGGATCAAGTCCCACATCGGGCTCTCTGCTCAGCAGGGAGCCTGCTTCCTTCTCTCTCTCTCTCTGCCTGCCTCTCTGCCTACTTGTGATCTCTCTCTGTCAAATAACTAAATAAAATCTTTTAAAAAAATCACTTTAAACAAAAAAGCTTAAGCGAACGGGAATTTATTATAAAGATTAAAGAAACCAAAGAATAGGAAATACGGGTGGACATCACTAAGGACCAGAGTGAGACCTTAAAAAATTCCTGGGTACAGGACTACTATCTTTAAGTATCTGTCTCGATCTCTCTAAAAACAGCATGATCCCAGGTTTTATTCTTTCTTCCTTGTCAGAAAATATACTACCTTATCTACTTCTATATGACCTAAGATGGTTGTCTAAAATGGTGGCCTCAGCATCTAAGGCTATATTCCCTTTCAACCTTATCTTTTCAAAGATTACCATGCCCCATTCTCTCTCTCCCTTCCTACTGGGACACCATTTAAATGTCTGTTAGGCTTTTTCATTTGATCATATATGTCTCGGATCCTCTAGTAGGTTCTTCTCATTTTTTTGTCTCCCTCTGCATCATTCTTCTGTTCAGTTTGCTAATCCTCTCTTCAGCTGTATCTAAACTGCTATTTTGAGTTCTTAATTTTCATTATTTTATATTTCAGCTCTGTAATTTCAAGTTAGCTTTCCTTGTGAATCTAAAATACTTTTTTTTAGTTCCTTCTTGAAATCATTCATGAGGGTTTCAATATGGTAATTTCCTAGTTCTATCTTTCTGCTTTTATTAGTTGTAATTCTCCCATAATAAATACTTTCCCTTCAACTATAACTATTTGCTACCTAAAACTGCAGATTGAAAGGGAAAAACAGGAAAAATGCTTTATTCTTTCCAGAGTAAGAGTTGATACACTACCAATCTCCACTAGCAATCAACATTATTTTTAAATGTATGACATTATATACACTCATGAAATTTTATTCTTTTTTTTAAAGATTTTATTTATTTATTTGACAGACAGAGATCACAAGTAGGCAGAGAGGCAGGCAGAAAGAGAGGGAGGGAGCAGGCTCACTGCCGAGCAGAGAGCCTAATGCGGGGCTCGATCTCAGGACCCTGAGATCATGACCTGAGCCAAAGGCAGAGGCTTAACCCACTGAGCCACCCAGGTGCCCCTACTCACTCATAAAATTTTAAAACAGCTTTATTGAGACATAATTTACATGCCATAATGTTCACAATTTAAAGTATAATATTCGAGAGTGTTTACTATATTTACAGAGTCGTGCAGCCGTCACCATAATCTAATTTTAGAACACTTTCATCATCACCAAAGGAAACCTTGTACCTATTAGTAATCATTCACATTCTGCTGGGTCCCTCCCCTCAAGTCCTAGGCAACCACTAACATACTTTCTTTCTCTGTGGATTTGCCTACACTGTATGATTCCTATAACAGAATCCTATGTGATCTTTTGTGACTGGCTTCTTCCCCTTAGTATCATGTTTTTGACTTTTATTCATGTTGTAGCAAGGATCGGTATTTCAGTCCTTTATTTGCTGAATAATATTCTATTGTATGGATATACCACATTTTGCTTATCCATTTATCAGTTGATGGACATTGGGTTGTATCCACTTTGTGTTATTATGAATAATGCTTCTATGAGCATTTACATGCAAATTACGTGTGGACATATATCTTCATTTCTTTTGGGAAGCTATCTGCCCAAGGGGATTGCTAGGTTATACAGTGTTCAATATTTTGAAGAACTGTCAAACTCTTTTTCAAAGTGACTGCACTTTGTACACTTACACGACCAGCATATGAGTTTCCAGATTCTCCAGTTTCATCAACATTTATCATGGTCCTTTTTATTATAGCCATTCTAGTGGTTGTGAAGTGATATATCATTATGATTTGTATTTGTATTTTTCTAATGATAAATGATATTGAGCATGTTTTTACATGTCATTAGCCATTCGTTTTCTTTTACAGAGAAATATCTATTCAAATTATTTGTCCATTTTTAAATTGGGGTATTTATCTATTATTGAGCAGTATTTCTTTATAAATCCTGAATACAAGTCCCTTATCAGATATAGGATTTGAGAATATTTGAGAACGGAGGTCCACTAGCTTTTTTTTTTTTTTTTTTAAGATTAAGTTGACAAAGAGAAAGAGGGTGCACAAGCAGGGGGAGTAGGAGAGGGAGAAGGAGGCTCTCTATTGAGCAGGGAGCCTGATGTGGGGCTTGATCGCAGGACCCTGGGATCATGACCAGAGCCAAAGACAGATACTTAACCAACTGAGCCACCCAGGGTACCCCCCACTAGCTTTATTCTTTTTCAAGATTGTTTAGGCTATTCTGGTTCTCTTGTATATCCATATAAATTTTAGGACCAGCTTATCAATCATTGCAATAAAGCCACCTGAAATTTTGAGAGAGATTGTGTCTAATCTGTAGATAAAATAGTTATATTGGTATCTCAACAATATTTAGTCTTCCAATCTGTTAACATAGGATGTCTTCCTATTTATTTAAATCTTCTTTAATTTCTTTAACATTGTTTTATAGTTTTCAGTGCACAATTCTTGCGTAAGTTTGTTACATTTATTCCTAAGTATTTTATTCTTTTTGCTACCAATGTAAAGGAAATTATTTTCTTAATTTCATTTTCATACTATTTACTACTATGTATAAAATGCATTTTTTATAATGATCTTGAACTTGCTTATTAGTTCTAACAGTTTTTTTTTAGTAGTGAATAGAGAGTTTTACTTCTTTCTCACCAATAGGAATGCTTTTTTTCTTCCTTTCTCCCTCCTTCTCTCCCCTCCTCCCTTCCTTCCTTCTTTCCTTTTTTTCTCACCAGTTGCCCTGGCTAGGAGCTCTAATACAATACTGAAGTGGCAAGAATGGACATGCTTATCTTATTCTGAAATTTTGCATTTTTATATATTCGATGTGTTTCTATCAATCATAGCCACTATTTGCTTTTTGAGCTATAATGTTCCCATCTTTGGTCAGTGGGAGCATATCCAATTTAATTTCTATGAACTTTTAATATGATTGCATTAGTATTTGATTGCGTTCTCACTTTCTGATATGATAAGATCCCAGATCCAACTAGTATTTCCCTGCTGTGGTTCTAGAATCATCAAATTTTCCAAAAATGTTCTCCTTTGAATGGTAAATGGTATTTAGATTATTGTGTTTAGAATTTTTGCACCCATGTCCACAAGATAGAGTAACTTGTAATTTTTCTTTCTTGTGATATTCTTGTCAAACTATGTTGGCTTCATAAAAAGAATTCACAAGTGTTTCTTCTTTGTCCATTCCTTTTATGTAGTGAATTAAACTAATTATTTCAAATAACAACAAAGCATTATTCTTGGAATAAATCTAAACAAAACAGCATAGAGTTGTGTTTTGTTCTTAAACCTATTATAACAATCTTTATCTTTTAATTGGAGTGTTCAGCACATTCATATTTACTGTAATTACTAATTATTGTTTGTCTAGCTCATCTGTTTTATGTTTCTTTTTCATTCCCTTCTTCCCTTCTTTTAAGTAGTACTTACTATTTTTAATCTCTCCATTAGTCTTTCAGTTGTGCATTGTTTTACTATTCTTAAACTAACTGTTTCTTCTACTATTCTTATATGAAGAGTTTCTTGGATTACTCATACTGTGTTTATCTTCTAGTTTGCAACATGAATCTTTGACTTGGAAGAGTCAAGGTATTTACATTTCCCCAAATCCCCATTTCTTAGAACACTTCTCTATTTACCCCATCCTGCCTTATGTGTTATTATAATATATTCTGATTCAACATAAATTTCAAAAATGATCCTATTATTGCCATACGGTCAATAATCACTTAGATTTTCCTATATATCTATTTTTTACTATTGCTCCTCATTCCTTCCTGCACTTCTGGATTTCCATCTGGGACTGTTTTTCTTTGTGTTGAATGCCCTCCTTTTTAAAAATAATTATTGTGCCTGGGTGGCTCAGAGGGTTAAGCCTCTGCCTTCAGCTGGGGTCATGGTCCCAGGGTCCTGGGATCGAGTCCCACATCGGGCTCTCTGCTCAGTGGGAGCCTGCTTCTTCCTCTTCCTCTGCCTGCCCTTTCCTCTGTTTGTACTCTCTCTGTGTCAAATAAATAAATAAATAAATAAATCTTTAAAAAAAAATAATTATTGGCCTTTTGATGTACAGTTCTATGAATCTTAATCCATATGTAGATTTGTATGCACCACCACAATTGTGATGCAGAACATGAAAACTCCATTTAATACTTCTAATATAAATCTACTGATGACCTATGTAATATATACCCTCAGCTTTTGTTTTCCTAGAAATACCTTTATTTTGCCTTCACTTTAGGTTATTTTCATGAGGTATAGAATACTAGACTGGCTGTTATTTCCTTTTAGGCTTTTAAACACATCATTTGATCATTTGGTTCCCATAATTTCTATTGAGATGTTACCTATCAGTCTTGGTGGTTCTTTGAAAGGAAAGCATCTTCTCTTTTCTTCTATCTGCTTTTATCATTTCTCCTTGCCTTTGATTTTTAACAATTTGATTACCTTGTGTCATGCATAGTTTCTTTGTCTTTATTCTGCTTAGGGTTTTTAGTAATTTTGATTCTAGGACTCTTGTTTATTATCTTTTCAAATATTGCTTCTGCCACATTCTCTTCCTCCCTTCTGGAATTCCAGTTACATATGTTAGGCTATTTCATATGATAGATCATGTCTCTTATTCTCTTTTCTGTATTTTCCATCCTTTTTAGTATTTTAGTCAAAATTTTTCTACCTCCCTATCTCCAGCTCAGCCATTCTCTCTTCAGCTCTGTCCCATATGCTGTCAAACCCCATTTATTGAGTTCTAATTTTGATTACTTTATTTTTCACCTCTAAAATTCCTACAGGGGTGCCTGGGTGGCTCAGTCGGTTAAAATTCCTATATGATTATTAAAAATATAGATTCTTATTCTTTAACAAAAGTCTGCCTTTTTCCATTCATTTTCTTGATCATAGTAATTACAACTATTTTTCAATCTGTGTCTTATTGCGGTAATAATCTGGAACAACCGTGGATATATTTCTTTTTTTTTTTTTTTAAAGATTTTATTTAATTTGACAGAGAGAAATCACAAGTATTTGGAGAGGCAGGCAGAGAGAGAGAGAGGGAAGCAGGCTCCCTACTGAGCAGAGAGCCCGATGCGGGACTCGATCCCAGGACCCTGAGATCATGACCCGAGCCGAAGGCAGTGGCCCAACCCACTGAGCCACCCAGGCGCCCCATCCGTGGATATATTTCAACTATGTTTTTCTCTTGGCCCAATTTCTTGGATCTTAGTAATTTTGAACTGAATGCTAATCACTGTGCCTGAAAAAGTATAGAGGCTCCAGATAAAGTTATTTTCTTACAGGGAGGAATACCTATAGTCTGGCAAGACAGTTTATTTCAACCCCATCAGGTATGAAGAGGAGTCAAGTTTGAGTTGTACCAAGGCTTGATCTACCCTAATGTGCCACCTCGTAAGGGTCTCAACTGAAAGTCTATGACATTTACTAGATGCTGCCTCCTAGTCAGTTCCTGATTTCCAGTTTTTAACTGCACAACAATCTAGGGCTGCTGAAAATTCCACTCTGTATTCCAGTTGCTTTTCTTGGCTTCTTAGCCTTTCACTTTATGGACTAAGAGTCACCAAGTACTTCAAACAGAACACCATCAAATGTCAGGCTCACTTCTCTGCACCTCCCCCCGCCTTTTTTTTTTTTTTTTTTTTTTTTTTTCCTGGAACTTTGGTTTCTTGAGTCTTGGCTGATTTGGAAATCTACTCCAAATGTTAGCTCCTCAGACCTATAAGATTGTCCAGAGCTCTGCTGCTTCTCTGCCTCTTAGTGGCCCCCCTCTACCAAAGCTCTCAGCTTCTTTCTCAGTGCCAAGGATCATGGATGTCATGAAGAGGAAAGCAAGTTGCAGAACGTTGGGCTTACTTCAGTGAGGTTCCCTCATTCCGATATCTCAACCCTTCACCTCCAGGCTGTCCCAGTGGCTCTCTAAAAGCTTCATAGAGATCAATTCCAGTTGTATCTCAGTGGAAATCAGCAGTTTTTCACCACTTACACCATCATATCTGGAAATGGGAATTACTTCTTGGTTTCCTTTGACAACTGGTTAGTACTTCACTTCGTAGATATGCTATAGCTTCTTTGACCAGTTCTCTGCTGAGAAACATTTGGGTTGTTCCAGCCTTTTGCTGTTAACACATAAGGTCAGAGTGAATAGCCTTCTGTATCTATCTTCATATATTTGCAGTTAGATATTTGAGAAATGCATATGAAATTTTGTTAGACATTTCCAATTTCACTTCATAGACACTGTACCATTTTGTGGCCCCCACCTACACTGTGTGAAAGCACCTGTTTTCACATAGCCTTGCCAAAACTGACATTGTTGTTCCTGATAGACAGCAGCGTAGTTTTTGGATGCAGTTCTCTTATTGCAAATGAGGGCCATTAGTGTACCTTTTCTGTGAAGTCTATTAATATCTTTGCTTATTTTTTAAGTCAGGTTTCATATCTTTTTTTTCTCGATTATTAGGAAGTTCTTATTGCATTAAGCATATCAGTACTTTGTGATATAAGTCACAAAATTTTCCTCAACTTGTAATTATCTTGTGCCTTGACCTATTTTATTTTGTTTGCAATGTTGTCAAATAACTTTTTATTGAATCTTTTTTAAATTCAGTTAGAAATTTTCAGTTTATAAAATAAAATAAAATTTTCAGTTTATAAAATAAAATAAAACCCATAGTTTTCTTCCAGTATTTGTGTTTTTTTTTTCCTGCCTTTGTTTTGTTTTCATTTAGATCTCTAACATATTTGTAATTTATCCTGGACTATCTTAGGAAAAAAAGATCCTTTCTTTTTGTTTGTTTGTTTGTTTCTTGTAGTTATCTACTTGCCCCACCACTATTTAAAGTAAAATTTCCCCTCTGACTCAGCGCCTCTTTTGTCATACACTAGATTTTTCTTCGTTATATTTCTGGGCAATCTATTATGATCCTTCACTTTATAAGTCTTTTCCTGAGCCAATAGCTCAATGCTTTAATTTAGAGGATTTTTAAATGTTTTACTATATTCTAAGAGGATTAGCCATGCATTAGATATTCTTTCCAACTATTTCTTGGCTATTCTCGGTTGTTTATTCTTCCATATAAACTTCATAATCGACTTGTCTAGTTCTGGAGGAAAAAGTCTGAGGAAATTTTTATTGAGGTTACATTAAATTTGTAACAACTTAGGGAGAAATAACATCTTTATGATGTGAAGTTTTCCTATTGAAGGATAGGTATTTTTTTTTCAATTTGTTCAAAGCTATTTTTCTATCTCTCAGGAATGTTTTACCATTTTATTATTTTTGCCTATTTCTTATTAGCTTGATGTCTAGATGTTCAGATGTTTGTTATTGTATACAGGGTCTTCTCTTTCCTTATATCTTCAAATTGCTTATCATTTATATATGAAGGCTAATGATTCCAATGTGCTCATATTACATCATGCTATTTTATTGTCGCATGCTTGTACTTTTCCATTGATTCCTTTGGTTTTTCCAGATATACAATTATATTACTAGCACAGGGTTTGTCTCCTCCTTTCCAATTCTTAGGAGTCTGAGAATGTTTTTGCCTGTTTAATGGAAGGAACTAACATTCAAATGCAATGTTAAATAATTGTAGAGGTAATGGGAATCCTTGTCTTCTTCCTGACTTGATAGAAATGCCTCCCTGAACTGTCTGACTTTGGACAATCATATGAGAAGCTGGCTTTTACACACACACACACACACGCACGCATGCACACAATTTTATTAGGCTAAAAAGTTTTTCTGTGCTATTTTTTTTCATTATATGCTAGACATCTGTATTTGAAAAATTATTTGTAAGAATGAGGCCTAGGATGATATAGAGAGATTTTGTTGCTCCAGAGAAATTCTGTTGCTTATGCCATAACTTGGGGACACTATTAACAATCTAGACTAATTCTATTCTAATTTTAGGTCTTTCAAATGACTTGAAAAGAAGCTGTGCTCCATAAGGGGGCCCATTTAGTTCTAGTCTGCTCTTACTTTTAGGGGGCGGCTCTTCACGTTCTGATTCCAAAGTACAGGGCATGTCCCAGGGCTACCAAGCCTTGTCAAGCCCTGGACCCAGAGCTCTTTCTCCGTAGTCTCAAGAAGTTTTTAAGAGTGTAGCTCAGTATTTCAGATCCCCCTTCAAGATCTGCAAATGGTCCCCAGACAAGAGTAGCTCCAGTACTACTCACACTCTTGATTTCTGTCTTCTCCTGGATCCTGACCAGGAATTTCTCACTACCTTAATTCTTTGATGATTTTAAAACTGAATTTATATTTTATCTAGCTTTATTTTAGTTTTACCTTTAGCAAGAGGGTTAGTCTGAATCATCTCATCCTCTGTTACCAAAAGTAGCACTCCTAGTTGATGACAACAAATTAAAAATCAATTTTAAGGGGCATCTGGGTTGCTCAGTAGGTTAAAGCCTCTGCCTTCGGCTCGGGTCATGATCCCAGGGTCCTGGGATCAAGCCCCGCATCGGGCTCTCTGCTCAGCAGGGAGCCTGCCTCCTCCTCTCTGTCTGCCTGCTTCTCTGCCTACTTGTGATCTCTGTCTGTCAAATAAATAATTTTTTTAAAAAATCTTTTAAAAAATCAATTTTAAGATCAATTAAAGAGAAAAATGAAAGAAAGCAGACTTTTTGAAAATTACATTTTTCAGTGTGCGGATGATTTCTAGGTGTGTCTGAACAATCATTTAGAAACAAGTACTTCTCCAGAAACAGATAACAGCATGAAATTCTTGTGACTAAAAAATAATAAAACAATACAATTTATTTCCACAAATATGCCCCCCCAAAGTAGCATGACTTCATAGTCATACCTTACATTTTATCCAATTTACATATCATCTAAGCTCTGCTAAGCTTACCCTAAGGCACATGAGATGTTATGAAACATCTGTGCTCAGAAAAATGCTGAGCTATTTCTTGATTCTTATCTGTTGCCTAAGCAAATTTTTCCAGGGAAATCACTCTCCTCACATACATAAGCAAAAAAATAAGCAAACGAAAGGAAACAACAACAACAAAAAGCATAAGCCACTTCCAACTCCTGGCTCCTTTACTGCTCCACCAAACACAATGTGACATGAGATCTTGACCGGACCACATACTTCAGTGGGCCACTATCCCCAGGTTCCTCAAGCTCATTTCTTTTAGGCACTCAGAAGCATAACTCATTGGTTTAACAACAGTACTCAAGAATTTGAACCAAATACTTTTGTAACAGTTTGAAAAGCAACTATGCAAAAGATTATGAGCCTCTTGGGCAAGTTGGCTAATATATCTGGAATAGGATCTGACATCTGATGAGAATTAGTAATGCTGAAACAGCACTTGAAGGCAGCCATGGTAGGGAACTTCAGAGGGATGGAGAGTTAGACCCATTTTATGCAGGGCCCAGAGGTGCTATATATTTGGCTTCCAATGTTCAAAATATATATCCATGATTGGGGACCTTTTCTGGGAAAGGAAGAGACTAAGGTGACACAGAAAGGCCTTCCCTTCTACTGCAAACACACAGAATAGTTGGATGTAAGAGTATTTGTTTTTAATTGCAGTATTTCATAAACCAGCTACAAAGACAGAATGGGAGATGACCAGGGGCCAGGAACAAGGAGAGAACTCAAAACTGGAGCAGTGAAAGGGAGCTGAGACAGCATGGGAGTATGGAGGGCCACCAAGGACAGGGTCCTGACAAAGGCCCTGGGGCCTGGAGTGTGAAGGTCCAACATGGGCAATACACTTGGCCTCCAAACTGCAAGGGGTGGAGGAACCGGACCCAAGCTCAGGCATGAATCACTAAGCCTCGTTTATGAAAGGGGGTCTAGAAGTTTTTGTGCACTGGCCCAGGAAGGAGACAAGAAATTTGGTCATTTGTGTATCTTGGGTAGGGGGAAAATATTACCTTTGGGGAATCAAAACCTCAGGGATCTGCCATATATGAGTATAAAAGAATATAAGCCCACAGCACTATCTTATACCATATGAAAATAAGTTCAAAATCGATAGAAGACTTAAATATAAAAATTAAATAAAAATCCTGCAAGAGAATAAGGCAACTATGTGTTCAGATTAAGGATAGCAGAGACCTTCTTAACCAGGCCTGGAAACCCACAAGTTACTTAATAAAGATTGATATGTTTAGCTCTGTAATCTTTTAAAATGCTTTATGGCAAAAGATACAATAAACAAAACTAATAAAAAGAGACTCAGAAAAATTTTTGTCACAGATGACAAAAATTCAAATGGCCAACAAACATATGAAAAAACTAGGCAAACTTAGTAATATTAAAGAAAATGCAAATTAAATTTATCGTGACTTATTTACTCCACAGCCATCAGATTGGCAACATTTTTAAATTAGTTATATATTTGTTGTTGGGATTCAGGGAAAATAGTAATTTCAGGTATTGGTGAGGGACATGTGAATTATTATAGCTTTTTTGGAAAGTAATCTGGTAATTACTATTACAAATTTTAAAAATATACCTTATATCTCACTTCTGATCATCCATCCCTAGGACCAGCAAACTATGGCTGGGGGACAAATCTAACCCACTACCAGGTTTTACAAATTAAGTTTTATTAGAACACAGCCACTCATTTGTCTACATATTGTCTATGTCTGCTTCGGGGCGAAGGCAGGGGTAAGAAAAGACTGCATGACCCACCAAGCCTAAAATATTTACTCTATGGTCTTTTTCAGGGAAAGTTTGCCAACCCTTGATCCATTCCATGGAAATAAAAGCACAAGTCTATAGCGCTATTTGTACAACTATGTGTATTGGAACATTGCTTATGAGAACAAGCAAAATGAAAGTCCATTGTTGGAATGTGTTTCAATAAATTATAGTATGTCCACACCTTGGAATAGTAAGCAAGTCTTAAAACCAATGAATTAACATTCTACAGGTAGATTTGGAAGAATTTCCATGAGGTATCTTTGAGTAATATATCAAGAGGCAAGTGTATAATTTTATTTTTTAAAACAAGCAATAACTGTAAATATATGTTATATGTATTTGTGTATAAAGGCTTAGTTTAAGATGATATGACCAAGGCAAAAACACAGGAGACTATACACTGCATTATTCACATGAGTTACATAGAGTAGGGGTAAAGGAATTGGAGGACTAAGGGAAAGAGGCACATAAAAGAGAGAGAAAAAGATTTTACACAGACACACACGTGTGTGTGCGTGCGTTTGACAAGTTCACATTGATGCATTTATATAAAATAAAATTTTGTGAATGCATATAAATAGACAATGAAATGAAAATTTAATTGGAACTCAAGTGAAAGGTTAAACCAATTAGATGCAGGTGAAGAGAGAATTAACAAACTGAAAGGGTAGTATAAGGAAATCCAACAAAATGGAGCACACAGATAAAGACTTGAAAGGATCCAGCATTCGTCTACTCAGAGGCCCAGGGGAGAGAATAGGGAAGAAATAATTTCAAGGCAATGAATGAGAATTTTCCAGAAATAACAAGGACCTAAGAAGCACCACAACTCCAAGCAACATGATTCAAACACATCTACCCCTAGAAACTTGGTGGTAGAACTGTAAGAAAGCAAAGAAACTGGTGTGTGTTGGGGAAGAGGGCAGATAGCTTACAAAGGGATGATCATTTATAGCTTTCTTAATTTCTACAAAAATACAGGCCAGAAAACAATGGAATCATAACCTCAAAATGCTGAGAAAAATACTTCCAATCTAAAATTCTATACTCAGCTCATGTCATGAGGGAAGGCAGGATAAAGACATATCCAGACCAAGACAGAGTCTGCACCACAAGAAGATCTTCACCAAGGCAATTCCTTTTCTTTCTTTCTTTCTTTCTTTTTTTTTTTTCTTTTTTAAGATTTTCTTTATTTGAGAGGTGAGAGAGGATGTGCGAGCATGCATTTGGTGGGGCGGGGGGGTCGTCAGAGGGAGATAGAGAATCCCAAGCAGATCCCCCTCTGAGTGAGGAGCCCAATGCAGGACTCGATCTCATGACCCTGAGATCATGATCTGAGCTGAAACCAAAGGACAGCCGCTTAACCAACTGAGCCACCCAGGTACCTGCCAATGGAACTTCTGAAGGAGGTAAAGTCTTCAGTGAAAATAAATTAAAGCCAGAAAGAAGAATGGATTGCAAGAAACCAAGATAAGGAAAGAAACATAAACTCTTAAAAAAGCTATAATAATAATGATGATGAATGAGTGACTAATAACAATTCCTTAGTTAAAATTAGGACGGAACAAATGCTCTCAACCACAAGGGCATGAAAGATGGGGAGGAGGGAAAACTTACCGCCCCCAAGGTCCTGCCGCGGAGGAGGGAACATTACTGTGCATCTTTAGATTTTGTGGAACACACATCCTTGTTTTTTTAAAAAAAAGAAACTATCCACCCACGGCAATCAGGTCTTTTAGCTGCTGGCGGCGTAAACCACCAGAGACTGAGTGAAGTAGGAAAGAGATGGATTAAAAGAATGTCTCGGAGGTAGCTCAGGGGATCTCAAGGGGGTCCCGCAGCTACCCTCTGGGCTGACCCAGAGCGAGGGCTCCTTGGGGCAGGGAAGGGGGGCACCTGCTGTGGGGCCCTGAATTCCCACCCTAATGACAATGCTAGCACAGCAAAGCTGCCTGAGAAGAGGGGATGGGACACTTTTACACTTTTTTTAAAGATAGCAGTAACTGCCTACCAAAGACACAGGCAGTAAGGGACATACATGCCCCAGATGAACCACAGGGCCACTGCCCAACTTCACAGAATGCACTCTAACACGAAAATCATCTGAATAGGAAGCATAACTTCCTGTAGCGGGAAAGGGGAAACGAAGCCAGTTTAATCCAGACAATGGGAGGTAGGAAAGGGGAGGGTGTTACTCATTTCCTAGGGCTGCAGTCACAAAGTACCACACACCGAAGGGCTTCATTTAACAAATAGGAATGCATTCTCTCGAGGTTCTAGAGGCTGGAAGTCCGGAAAGCAAGACGCTGGCAGGCCTGATTCTTCTCTCGGGGGCTCTGAGGGATACGGCATTCCATGCCTCTCTCCTAGGAGGCTTCTGGAGGTAGCGGACAGTCCCTGGTGTTTTGAGGCTTCTAGATGCATCACCCTAGCCTCTGCCTCCACCTTCCCGAAGTGTTGCCTCCGTGCCTTTGTGTGTGTGCATCCCCTCCCCACTCCCAGCCCCCCTCTGACAAGGACACTAGTCCTTGAACTAGGGCCCATCTCCTATGACCTCATCTTGGCACGATTACATCTACAAAGATCTCACTTCCAAAAAAGGTCTCATTTGCAGGCCCCACGCGAACATGAGTTTTGGAGGGACACTATTTGACACCCTACAGAGCAGGGAGATTGGGCGGGCGGGGGTGGGGGCGCTTAAAAAAAAAAAAAAAAGGATAGTAATCCCCCGGGGGAAAACCTGTTAAAAATGTAGACTCTTAGTGCCAACTTCCTCGAGATTCTGATTCAGTGGACTGAAATGAGAAAGGGCCAAGACTCTGCATTTAGCAAGCATCCCTGTGATTCTCCTTGTGGAAAACACTGGTGTGCAGGACACACAGAGGGGCAGGGCTCTACTAGAGGAAACCAGACCAGCCCCAGGAACACAGGGTCCAGGGAAGGCTTCATGGAACAGGTGGTTTTGATAGGGGGAATTAAAGGACCAAGAAGGTCTCCCAGGCGGTGATAGGCTTCGGCAGCAGCCCAGAGCACAGGGCTGAGAGCCGATGGTTGGGCTAGAAACAAAGGTAAGAGAGGACAGTGCCTTGGGGTTCTTTCCGTGTTTCTTTTTTGGGTCTGAGGAGGACTGCTAAGAGCTGTTGTTACATGTCATCGTTAATGAGATGAACTAACATGACAACACTCAGGGCAAGACTTGTTATATGTATTGTTTTGTGTCTAAATCAAATGAACTTGAGTCTGAGTCTGTTCGCCAGGGCTGGTGAGACATTCAGTATTAGTCATTATTGGCAAACACATCTCCCTCCCTGAGAGCCCAAAGGTCCCTTCGCAATCCAGAAAAGTTAGCAAAAGCCTTTATCCTTCAGCCCAACAGGGCTGCCTTCAGGAACGCTCAACATGGGGCCCCTGTGAGAGCCGCACACAGCATCACTCTCTGGGCTGCGGAAAACCTGGCTGTAGTTTTCAAAGCCGAGCTTAGAGCTCAGATTCCCTATCAGACACCTGCCACCTTCCAGGGATCCGTGAGAACGGGGAGCTAGTTCCTGCTTCCAATCCGTGGGAATCCAACTGCATTTCCCCACAGGTACCTGGGTCACCTTCCCTAAATGTCTATTCCCTACCAGCGCTGGACAAGTTCTGCTCCCTGGTGGACAAGCCAGATTTAGAACCCTCGAGAGCCCACACCTGCCGTGAAGGAAAGCCAGCACTAGAGGACACAATGGCCCATGGTCCTAATGGAGGAGTGGGGAGGAAACGGAAGACAGGAGACACCAGGACTTTCTCAATCTATCCTGCCATCTCTGCTCCCATGAATTAGGGCTTCACCTTGTGTCTGCCTTCAAACATGGATTCATTTCCCTTTGAGCTAACTGACCTCAGGTAATTTGGTTTTGCTTGCTTGGTTTTCGTTTTATTTTAAGAAAACGCAGTTGTGCTTCCTTTCTCTGAGCAACAAGGTAGAAGCCCAGGGTTGGCACTCCCACATCCATGGCCAAGCTGTCTTACCTCTCTGACCCTCCATTGCTCTTACCTGCGAGGTGCTGCTAATATTTTCCCTGACGTCCTCACACCTCGCAAAGCTGTGCAGTTCGCAGAAGGCAATATATTAAAAAAGTATGATGGACTTTAACAGAGTCCTTTTCTCCTTTTTCTCAGACTTCCAGCCCTACTCAGTAGGAATCAGCGGGACTCTAAATATTGTCTCCTCGGCTTTGGATAGAGAGAGAAGATGTCTCTGTGTGGCCAGAAGGGCCCTGGTTTATATCTGTTGTCTTGGCCCTGTGATGAACAGCTTGACCCCCTCCTTTTCGCTCTCAAAAGTGTTTCGGTTTGATCGATTTGTATGCTCACCCTCGCTGCTTTAAGAAATGAGGATTAAGTAAAATACATGTGATCCAAAGCAGGATGCCTTATAACTACCAGACCCATCAAGGCCCGGTCTAACAGCACACACACCCTTGACAGGAATACAAAAGAACATTCCCCTAATGCTGGAAATCTGTCGCCATCTTGTGGCCAAAAGCTGCTCTTCCAGCGGGATCTTTGGACCTTTTCATAAAGGACAGAGGAGTAACCTACCCAGAATACACAGAATTAGGGGCTTGCAAAATAAGTATCTCATGAACATACATACATTCCTCCCTCCCTCCCTCCCTCCCTTCCTTCCTCTTTCTTTCTTTCTTTCTTTCTTTCTTTCTTTCTTTCTTTCTTTCTTTCTTTCTTTCTTTCTTTCCTTGTTTTTTAAAGATACCAGTAACTGTTTTCAGAAGATGTGCCCAAGGCAGGAAATAGGCCTCTGATTTTAGACTGAGATTCCAACTAAATGATTAACTAGCGTGCCGGTAAGAATGGAATTTCCATAGAGGCTCTGCCTTATATTGGAATACTGACTAATTCAACACAGTGCGGATGATGGTGTTTAATCAAACACATCCACCTGCGAATGTTTCATTCTTGGTGGGGCCACTGAAGGGGAGGAAGACGGTCAGGTCACACATGAGCAGCCTGGAAAGGGGAGGAGGCTGGTGTTCAGAGGAGGTTCCCTGAGAAAGCCACCTGAGAGGAGAAGCCTGGGGAACGACCAGGGAACAAGGGGAGGCGAAGCGGGTGCTCAAGTCTGGACAAAGAGCCAGAGCAAGGGTCCAGGGACAGCAGGAAGGGGCAGGGGTGCTGTGTCCCTGAGGGGCAACCCACAGCGCTGTGGAGAGTGAGGGCCCGTGGTGTGAGATGAGGCGGGTCAACAAGACCTTGGAGCAGGTCACTGGGCGTGTGAAGGGCTTTTCACCCCTTTTTTAGGAGCAATGGGAAGTCATTCACATGTCACAAGTGAGGAGATTACAGGGTCACATTTGAGTTCCAGAAAGATCATTCTGGTGAATACAGGGAGGAAAGAATTGAAGACCACTACGGCAGTGATCCATGTATTACAACAGTAGGGATTACTCAGCATACACGGGGCCCTGTTTCTTTTTCTTTTTTTTAAAGTAGGCTCCACGCCTCAGCATGGAGCGTGACACGGGGCTTGAACTCCCAACCATGAGATCCAAAACCCAAGCCAAGATGGAGAGTAGGACACTTAAAGGACAGCGCCCCCCACTGGGTACTGTTCCTGAACACTGAGTGTATTCACTCATTTAATCCTTACAAAAACCCTATGAGAGGAGTATTAATACCACACCCATTTTACAGATGCAAAATGAGGCTCAGAGAAGTCTAACTGCAGAAACACCCCTCCTTGTGACCAGTACACAATACAGTGCCTACTGGTGGTAATAAGAAAATGAGAAAAACAGGTGGTTTCAGGACTATTTCAGAAGTAAAACCAAAACTGAAGTGCTAAAATATGGGGCATCAAGGGTCGACTTCAGCGACTGTACAGGGACGCTGGAAGAACAGCAGGCTCGGAAACAGCTGCGGATTTGACCTTGCAGGTGCCGAGCTGGACCAGTTTTAAGACACGCAGAGGAGATACTGAAGAGGCAGCTGGCTCAAGAGATAAGAATGTGGTCCCACGGGTGGAAGAGCTGGTAACTGAAATGACAAGTAGGACTACCTGAGGGGACAGCACAGGGTAAGGAGAAGGGGGCTACTACTTGGGGGAGGGGGTGGCCGGAGGCCATTAAACTGCAGGGTAAGCTTGCAAATGAGATGAAGGGGGCAGGGCCAGACAGGCAGTACTGAAACCTGCATCCTGAAAGCCCAAAGAATGTTTCAAGGGATGAGCAAGGACAGCAGGTGCTGTTGGGAGGTCAGGCCAAGTTGAGGGCTGGAAAATGTCCTTCAGATCTTGCATGTTGGGCGTCCCAGAGGCAACTACTCAGAGAAGGCTGGCCGCTGGGGGGAGGAGAATGTGCTTTCCTCCTTCCAAGATACAATATGTTTAACGCCCACTTTTAGAGGTGGAAAAGCCTGGATACGGAGGAGAAATACAGTTTGCCCTTTGTCCATCTCGGGTTTGTACTACATGGGCTGTTCCCGTCCACAAGGATTTTTGTCAATACAAACAGCACCGTACTGTAAATGTACTATCTCTTCCTTATGATTAGCTTTTCTTTTCTCTAGATTATAAGAACACAGTATAACATATTAACGAAATATGTTCATCAACGGTTCATGCTACTGATAAGGCTTTCTGTCAACAGTAGGCTATTAATTAAGTTTTGGGGGAGTCCAAAGGTCTAAGCAGATCTTTGACTTCCTGACACATTGTTCAAGGGCCAACTAACTTAACAATGTCAATTTGCTGCAAAGGCAGGAGAATAGGATCCAAAGTACAAGAGGGATTATTCCAGGTAGGCAGTCCTCTAAGGGTTTGTCTTCTTAAGGGACCAGGCAGGAAGGAAAGGGTGGGAATAGATACAGGTATGAAGACTCTAGACGGGCGCCAGGCTCCTGGACTTCTGTTCTCACCAAGTGACTTGATCAAAATGGTTCCCAAACCTGCTTATTTCAGTAGTCTCCAATATTATAATTCTGTGATTAAATACTACAATGAAACATGAGTGTAAAAAATGTTGCTAGTTCTATGTAAACTTAGTTGAATGTTTTGTGAAAAGTTGATAAAGACAAGATGCTAAAATCCTATCCATCTAGGGACAAGTGAGGCAACTGTAAAAAATGGGAAAACATAGTAAAAATCTTTGCAAGTTTCTGTTCTTGTTCCAATTTGAAGAGAACGAAACCAGATATCGCAGGATTGTAAGACTAAACGTTTACAAAGAAACCAAGATTGAAACTCTAATGGATCTCTGTTCAGTGAGAAAACAGCCTTGGTCTTAACTCAGATAGTGTATGATGAAGGTATGTTTTCTTGACTCCCCATTTCATGGACTTTTTCAATGGACTGACCAACTCCTAGACCAAGCTGGCTTTAAGGCTTCTCTGTTTACAAAGATGAGTAAGAAGGAAGAAGAGAAAAGAGAAAGCTGTTATGGGTTGCCTACTCAAAGGAATAGGCTTAACTAGGTTGTTTTTTGTTTGTTTTTTTAACCTACTCCTTAAAATAATCCTAGATGTTATCATTCCTATTTGGTAGCTCGGGAAACAGGTTAAGTAACCACCCTATGAAGATATCAGCATGTAGGTAGGAATTCAGTTCTCCTGACTTCATCCTATGTTTCAGATGGGCCATTTCCACTGGTCTTACCCATATCTGGACTCATCCCCAGACTATGTTCCACCCACGTCCTCCACCAACCACCCACCATGGGTTCATCCTTATCCTTGACCCTCCCATTGTCTATTCACCCACCAAGCCCTGTCACCTCAATTCCCATGGTATTTCTTCCATGTGTCCCCACTACCATCAGCCCTGCACAGACTCAGATCGTCTTCTGCCTGGACTATTGCAATAGTCTCCTGTTACTACAGTTCCTTTGTGGGTAGACGTGAGCAGGATCGTTCTAGGTCTATGTAGTGGTGGAACACTCACTCTTCAGTTTGCTTCCAGCACATTACTTTCCTCCAGGTAGGTCCTGATTTTCTCCCGTCCTTCTCACCATCCTAATGGTCTTTCTTTCACCAGCCCCTTCAATATTAGTACTCTACTCGTTAGGGGCCATCTCTTGGGTCTCCTCTCACTCGATCCTCCTCCCCCTGTAGATCCTGCTTTTGCCTTCAGCTTCAATGCATTCACATACTGGTGATTGGAATGTATTTTCAACCCTATCCCGTCTGACCATTTTTACAACTGGTTAGTGTTTCTGTACACCCTATGGCCCCTAAGCATATCCAACTCAAATACATATGCCCGTAACTGGACTCTTGTCCCCCATCTCCCTCCCTGTGCCGACCACCACAGACCTGCTTCTTCCACATGCATCTCCTAGTGTTACCAATTCTCAAACTAAACCCAAAGGTTGAAATCATCCTTTACTTATCCCTTGTCCTTCACTTGGCCTCACAATCCAATCTCAGGTCCTACTGATTCTTCATATTGTCCCATTGCCCATGGTTGTCACTCTTTCCCACTAATTTTCTATTTTCTTAGACTAAAGTTAAGGTATATCCATGTCCACTGTGCCTCCGAAGCAACCCTCCCTGATCCAGTGAGCACGAGCTTTCAGGGTCATATGTACTCAGTCTGGGCACCTGCAAGAGTTGTCACTCAATACATGTTAAACAAGTGAATCCATGCTCTTGCTCAATTCAACATATTTCAGTGTTTTCCAACACAATGCACGCGCTTCGAAGCCCTTGCCACTGCCTACAAGGTCTCTTGTGACTTAGATCTTTCCTACTTCTCCAGTTTCAAACCACTGTGCCCTAGAACTACTCTCTATTCCAGAAACAACCAACCATCTACCGTTCTCCAAACAAAGCATCTTCCCATAACAGACTTCACACATGCTTTACTTCTGCCTGGAATCCTCTTCTCATCCTCCACCTGGAAAACTCCGACTCCTCCAAGACTTCTAGAGAAGCTTCTGCTTTCCTTCCTTCCACGCTCCTCCCCGTCCCAACATTCTCCACGAGCAGTATCATTTTTATAACTGAAGTACTCACTTGCACTAACCATCACATACTGGCCTGTAGGCCTCCCAGGGGGGGGCCAGAATGAAGAGAAAGCATTCTCACGGCCATCCAAAATCATTCTTTCCTTTTCAGGAACTCCTTTCCTCCTTTTAAGGACCATCTAACATCCCAGACCTCAAGATCAGTCTTCCAAGTGTCTGAACTGATCCTCAGTGCCTGGTCCTCTTCTCCACCCCAACTGTAGCCATCACGCATTAGTGATCATACCGATAGTCCACATACACCCTAGAATGAGTCCCCAGTTCAGATTCCTTTTCTAGGACTATATATTTTTAATGACTGCTCAGAAAACTGCTTCACCTCTAGAAGTCTAACCTCTAACCCAAACTTCCTTTTACCCATTACACACAAATGTCACACTCATTTTTATCTCCAATCTCTACCTCTTCCTATTCACCAGATCTATCAGTGTCTTACTGATCAGACTTCTCTTACAGTCCAGCTTCCACAGTCAATCTCCAGCAATCTCTACTGGCCTTGCCCTTTAGATTGCTCTTCAGCCATCTTTAACGGCCTAGGTCTCTACCTTCCAGTGCCTGACCCCGGCAAGATCCATACTTCCCTACTCCACATTTTTGGCAGTTAAGCACTGCTAGACAAAAATGAAAAACTTGGCTCCTAGCCACTGCAATTAATGATTTTCCACCTCAAGCTGGTTTTCAAAGCATTCCTCTATCTTTTCGCTTGCCTTTGGTCATTGTCGTCACTTAGTCTTCCGGATGGTTAATACTAACAAAAATGTGAGACAGTTAATACTAACAAAAATGTGAGACTAAGGTCAACAGAGTATCAAAACAATCTTGAGGGTGTTGGCTCAAGTATGAGAAGAAAACCAAAGGCCACACATAATCAAACCAATTTCGCTCTAATGCTGTATGTCCTTTGGGTTCTAAGTCAATTATTTTCACGGCACCAGGAATACTATTGCTGTCTTAATTCTTATAGATCCTTAGAGTTTGAAAAGTGGTGAAGGATGCACCGCTGGTAAAAATGACTGCTCTTCAACTCCCCTCATGCCCCAGGTACCTTTACATACTTACTATAGGTCATCAATGACACATACCAAACTTCTGTTTTCATTTTAATTTATTCTGTGCAGTTTAAAGTGAAAGTTAAAAACATCAGACAAACCACAGAAGCTTAGGTATAGTTCTGACCAGTTCTGAAACAAAAACAGTGAATGATCATTTATACACATTGCTTAACTCTGAATTTACATTTTTTTATATAAAGCTACTATTAATGCACACAATTCTAATTCCTTATAAACCTATTTGTCAAGCAGCAGAATGACAATGCATCATAGCACAGCACAGAATGTTTCCAGTAAGAAACCACAGCAGCAGTATTTGGTGAATGGTTAAGTGCAGAATTAACTTGGGAGTGTAACATCAAACATGGTCATAATAACTTGGGAGTGTAACATCGAACACCAGTCATAAGATACGCAGCACACATTAACAAATGGAAAATGTAACTTAGTAAGATAAAATGGCATTCTTTATGCTTTAAAAGCTATAGCGGATACTTTAAAAGCCAACCGTACATGTCGCTTTAATTCTAGACTCCATAACAAAATACTATTCCATTAGTTGCTTGAAAGTCTATAACCTTACCTTTTTAAAGTCGACTTTAAATATAAAAGCACTTGAAGTTTACTGGTCAAAAATCTAAAGTTACACAGGCTACATGTTACATTAAAACATACCTCGTAAGAAAGACAGACTTTAAAAAATACTGCACTGTTGCCTTAAAATAATGTCAAAATAGGTTGCTCCTAACAATAAAAATGTACTACTTTCAAATCTTTCGACACATTTCGGTTTAAAATAACTTTTTGTGAAACCATGAATATCGTTCACCCACCTCTCGGCAAATATATTCCCTCCTTTCCGCAAAGTAACAGTTAGAAGTGGTTTTTAAACCTAGTATCATCTAAAGAAATGGGTCAGCACATATGTGAATTAGCTATTCACCAAAATAACGTATTTAATGTTTCCACCATGAAAACAACATTGCAAAATCCATGGGATGAATTCTATTTTTAGCTTAACCTATATATTAAAAACCTCACTGAACAGTGCCACATTAATATTTAGCGGGGTTTTTTGGCGTTTAAATCAGAGCGATGCAGACCAGTATGTTTAATACAGGCAATTTTTACAAAAGTTTCAGAGACAGGGATGCGGGAAATTGGTTAAGAACATGAAACAACACTGCTGAAAGTCCTGGATTTTAGAATTTATCCTCAAAAGATGGCACAGATGATGGCCATCACTGTTTGTGAGCATTCTGACAAGACGGATACTTTTATGTGCTCTTAATGCTCAGCGTCTTTCCAAACTGCAAAATTAATCCCAGGCCAGTCTGTCTCTCACTGAGAAACTGCGAAGGTACTTGGAAAGTCCTGGCTGAGAGCAGTTACAAAAGCACTCAACTAGGAAAAGGAACAAAACACTGTACCACACAGATAATTGTGTTACTATTCCTCTTGCCTTTCTCAGTGGCCATAGGAATATGTACTATGTTGAGTGTTACTGCGGGGGTGGGGGGGGGGGAGGCAGGGAGTCCACGAGAACACCACATGTTTTAGAAGAAGTTCGTTTATAGAATTTTCATATTGGCACCAGTGTTTTCTTTTGACTCTCTGAGGAGAAGTTAAAACATGGTGGGGTATTAGAGATTAACATGTTTTTCGATATATTTTCCAAACAAGTTAAACAGGACATTTCCTTCCTTAAATTCTACTAAAAAAGATATCCTTAAAACATAAATGTTAATAAATAATACCAACACATACCCCCCACTCCGTGGATTCGTCTGTAGTATTGTGATGACCCTTGCAGGTTATGTGGGGTTAGAGAAACCATCATTCCTTAATACTGAAATAGTACAGAAGCTCACTTGTTAATAAGGTTTTTCAACCACTATTATCACCTAAATCCAAGGTATCCCCTATAAAGCAGAATCCACAGCTCCAAGTTTTAGACTATGAAAGATCTCATTAAATAGCCTCCTATACCAAGAAGACTTTAGGCATTCATTTTTCTGAGGACCATTTTAAATTTGATATCCAGGTGGTATGAAGCACTGAAATGCATGCCTGAAACTTGGGTCACTGTTCTATTAATCCCTATAGTCACAGAATAATAAGAGAAAAATGCATCCAGTAAGGAAATGACAGAAAGATTATGCCCCACTCTGGGCAGCTGGGGATCTTTCCCCAGCAAATATTTAAAATTAAGTGCATGCTCTATAAATTCCCTTTCAGTGTAAGACCAAAGGACTAGTGACGGCAGAGGCATACCTCAGGAGTGCAAGTGGTCTGTTGACAAAACCATCAGCATGGAGTATGAGGTTTCATACACCATCATAACATAGAGGTAATACCCTGTGATGGCTTGTTCTTAAGGGTAAAAAGGGTAAACACACACACAAAAAGGAACTTGGATTCATAAAAGAAATTGGCTTTGCAATCCACTCTTGAGCAGAGTGGTAACACTGAACAGGAAGGGTTGTTGAATCCATCTCTCTCTTCCCTGGTGAACATTCAGTCCAAGTATTAGTGAAGACAAACACGAGTACCTGGCAAGTTCTTTTCCAGTGAAGTGGGCATTTGCACCCATTCTGTTTTCCTTGGTACCCAGGACCTCTGAGGTCTCGTCACTGAATTGTCTGTGAAGAAGGACCTTCTCCACAACACATGCCTTGAGTGTGAAGCCCTCCCATATAAAGGGAGAATCGAATCCTGCTCTCCTGAAGTAGAAGACCATTCTTAGGCTAAGTCACTGCTCTAAAATCTTGAATATGTTGCAAAAAAAAAAAAAAACAAAAACCAACTATCTCTTAGAGGATAACTATTTTAACAGCATTGTAAGAGGCAGGATTAAGTGCCCCAATAAATAACTGCTACCTCACAAGGAAAAATAAATTTACAAACTATTTTTTATCTGAGATCCCATCAACTGCAAGATGCACCATACGCATCACTAAGAAATAACAGGCAATGAAACTGACACGATGCTCTCATAGTGTGTAGAATGTTTATATTTATTGAAATGGTTTTAAGCAGATTTTTAACACATCAATCTTGTGCATAAAGAAAGTGTGAAGTAAGTGGTTAGGTTGTAACTATAACCTCATATTCTGAGTCCAACTCTTCTGAATCACTTCTCAGACCACAGCCATCGACGTCCGCCTTCTTCCACAGAACAGCACTCTTGGGGTCACCGAGCGCATTGGGGACGCCGCGTTTCTTGAAAGAGTGCCCCACCCCCGTCTTCTGTTTCCTGTCAGCAGAAAGTCTGGAGCAAAACGATGTTTGATGCCTTAAAGATAACCCTGCTCGGCGCATGAACCGATCGCACCAGCCTCTCGTCGCTTTGAACTTTGTTTCGTCTACCCCCAGGGTTCTGGCCATTTCTCCTGCCTTCAATCGCATGGCTTGGCGCGTGACAGGCAATCCTTGTGCACGCATCTCACTGACAAAACAGAGTACAGCTTCATCCACTTGTGGGTATCTTCCTTTCTTGGGTCCCGTAAAGCATTTTGTTGTCGCTTTACAAGAAAATATGGAATGGCGGTCATTCCTCCAGCGCCGGACGTTTGCTTCACTAGTCCCGAACGTACGCCCTGCGGCTCTGTTTCCATGCTTTTCTGCGTACACAATCACTTTTCGTTTCAATGCTGAATCATAGTGCAATCTTTTTGAAGACATCTTTAAATGCCAATTAAACCTGACACATTTGGTACGAACAACACGGTGACGATGCTGGGACAAGCTGTTAGTAAGTTCACACACACACGGGCTGGGATAATCACATCATGACCCTCTCCTGGTTCACAGTAATTACGAGATACATCCCAATTTCGGACAAGGTAAAATGTGAAAACAAAAAGAAAAACACAACATACATTACAGAATCAATAAAATACAGTTTTTCATGTAATGTTTACCAGAGACACACCAGTGCAAGGTAATAAACTGCGAGCCAGAGAATAAGTATGCAGGTAGAAAGCTAGTAAAGCAAAAGATTACCTTTAAGATGAAATCTGCAATGGTCTGATTTGGTTTTAATTCCCTTTATTTTCATATGGCTTAACATTAGAAATCTTTTTTCTTTTAATTGGACTTAAAATCCAAGTAAAAATGTTCTTCCATCTTTTACCAAACTGCATAGCCTGGTCATTAAAGACAGAGGCTCCCCACTGCCTTTCATCCTTCACTGGTACAGGACTGGAGCGAGGGTCAGTGGCCTTCATCAGCAGGTGCCCTTCTTTGCCGAGCAGATCTGATCCTGTGAGAAGATGATGAAGTGTCTTCTTCCGTCTCAGAGCCCGACGGCTCATGATCTCCCTCCTGAGATCCTGTATCTCCCACCAGTTCCCGCAGAAACTTGAATTTTGATAAAAAAAGATGCCATACGAAATACCAACCTAAAAAGAGACAGAAACATTAAGAAAAATTATCACACACAATATTATCAATGGAGGACATGCCAGTTAATTGTGTATGTGTCAGGGATATAGTACAAAACAGTAGAGATAGTATCAACAAGTATGTGATTGTAAATATATTTTTTACTTTTTTTTTTTAAAACCATGGACAAGGCACAAGAATAAACTCTGACATTACACAAGAATGGCAAAAAGTTTCTGCCTTCAAGGAATTTAGAACCCAAGCGTGGCCCATCTACATTAAAATTATGATGGCATTATGATATTTAGGTCCAAGTGTTTATTATATTAAAATCAAATTTCTGAGAGCACTTTATTGGGGGAAAAAAGAAGATACTTTGCATTTCCCTGGGACAGTTATGTCTCAGTGCTAGTACTTACTAAAAGAAAGTCTGATATGACCACAATGTGAAACCATTATGTGGCAGGGGTCAAGGCCCTTCTCTGAGAAATTCTGTCAGAATCAAGCTATTCATAAGTTTCTAGAAATAATACATTTTTCAAGGAAATTAATACATGTTCTTTAATTACATGATGAAAGAAAAAAGCCAGAGCACCACTACCTGAAATACAAGATTTTTTAAAATACAGTATATTTTCAAGTCAGAGTCATTAAAAAGTCTGAACTCTCCTTAAAAATAAAAATTACTGACCATGTTTTGTTTGTTTTTGCAAGGAGTCTGAAGTTCACTACATTTCAGACTCACATGAGTAAGGATCAGTCAATAAAATGAGTAGACAGGATAAAACCTCTGAACCCATGACTAGTTGCTCTGAAATGTTAAGCGCCTATTAAAGCAAACAAAAGTAACCACTGTGACCAAGTTTTCCACGCTGGTGTTGCCTTCTACTTTCAACTCTCTAGTTTAATAGAAAAGCAATGGACCACAGCATGTTCTGAGGAGCAGCCTTTTCCGAAGACAAAATCCAAGCAGCTTTGCTCCCCCTGTATTACACCAGGTCACCCTGAACGACCACGTAAGGACGTTCTAATTCTACTTGTTTCTTTCTTGCAGTCTCTGAAGAGAAAAAAAGAAAAAAGAACAACACAAGCTCCTTGGTATTAAAAGACTAAAACTTAAGGGGCTTAATGCGATTTCTCAAGGGTTTGCTTTCCCTGAAGCTTGAGCACTGAATGCTAACTGAACCACACCGTAAGTGAACTTTCGTCAACCGTGTGAGTAATGCACTTCACTTCATCAAGTAGTATTTTCGTAATATTCCAAGTCAGCATGCTCTCTTTTTCACCCACAGCTCTTCGTAAAAGCGCGCACAGCGAATTAGCAGAAAGAACTCTGGAGGCATCAGGAGCCCCGGTTCTGAAAGATCACAAAGCTACAGTGGGAATTAAATGCGAGGGGACCTACAGGGCCGCGGCGGCTGGCACGGAGTAAGCATTAGTAAGCTGTGCGGGTCCCTGGGCAGTGGGATCGGACATGGCTTCTATTTTGTTAATTATCTTTTCTTTTAATGGAGATCCAAGTCACATAGCAGAAAATTTGCTTTCAAAGGTTACAATTCGGTGGTTTTGAGTATATTCACAAGGCTGTACAAGCATCATCGCGATCAAAGCCCAGAACATTTTCATCAACCCCAAAAGAAACGCCACCCCCATCAGCGGTCACTCCCTATTTCCTCCTCCCCCACCCCTGGCAACCAGTAATGGTTCCGTCTCTAAGGATTTGTCTATTCCGAGCATTTCCCATCACAACATGTCATCTTCTGGGTCTGGCTCCATCCACTTGACCTATATTTTCAAGGTTCATCATCCATGTCACAGTTATCACTTCATTCCTTTTTATCATGGAAAAATATCCCAATGTACAGACACATCACACGTGGTTTAACCATTCAGCAGTGAAGGGCCATTGGGGTAGCTTCTCCTTTGGGGCTGGTATAAAAGAAAACAGATTCTGCTGTTTGGCTGCAATGACCATTTGTGTACAAGTTTCTGAAGAGACAGATTTTCATTTCTCTTGGGTATATCCCTAGGAGGACTACTGCTGGATCACGTGGTAACGTGACGCTTAACCACTTGAGAAATTGCTAAACTGTTTTCCAAAGCAGCTGCACCACTCCACATCCCCACGTCTGGAGCTGCACGAGGCTCCAGTTTCCCTCATCCTCACCAACTCTCTCCATTGTCCACCTTTCCGGGGACAGTCATCTGAGTGGGTGTAGCACTGTGGCTTTTATTTGCATTTCCCTCGTGATTAAAGATGGTGAGCATCTTTTCACATGTTGATTGTCTACTTTATATCCTCTTTGGAGAATTATCTATCCCAGGGGCGCCTGGGTGGCTCAGTGGGTTGAGCCTCTGCCTCGGCTCAGGTCATGATCTCAGGGTCCTGGGATGAGCCCTGAATCAGGCTCTCTGCCCAGTGGGGAGCCTGCTTCCTCCTCTCTCTCTGCCTGCCTCTCTGCCTACTTGTGATCTCTGTCAAATAAATAAAATCTTAAAAAAAAATTATTCCATTGCTTTGTGATATATATATATTTATATATATATATATATATATATATATATATTTTTTTTTTTTTTTTTAATCTATTTATTTGACAGAGATCACAAGTAGGCAGAGAAGCAGGCAGGGGCGGCGGGGTGGGAGGAAGCAGGCTCCCCTCCGAGCAAGAGCCTGATGCAGGGCTCGATTCCAGGACCCTGAGACCACGACCTGAGCAGAAGGCAGAGGCTCAACCCAGCAAGCCACCCAGGTGCCCTGAGCTCTTTATATATTTTTGATACTAGACCTTTATTAGAGATATGATTTCCAAATAATTTCCTTCCACTCTGGGTTGTTTTTTCACTGTCTTGACAAGATTATTTGAAGTATAAATGTTTTTAATTATGATGAAGCCTAATTTATCTTTTTTTTTCTTTCATAAAACCCATCTAATCAATTTTTTCTTTGGCTGTTTCTACTTTTCATGTCGTATCTAGGGACCCACTGACTAATCCAAGGTCACAAAGATTTACACCTATGTATTGTTCTAACAGTTTTACTTTTAGCTCTTATATTTAGGTCTGATCTATTTCAGCTAATTTTAGCAAGAGAAGATTCAAATTCATTCTTCTGCATGTGGATATCAAGTTGTTCTAAAACTTTTTGTTGAAAGACTGCTCTTCTCTCCAATAAACTGTCTTGACACCTTTGTCAAAAATCAAATGACATGGGCACCTGGGTGGCTCAGTCAGTTAAGCATCTACCTATGGCGTAGGTCATGATCCTGAAGTCACAGGATGGAGTCCCACATGGTCTCCCTGTTCAGCGGGGAGTCTGCTTCTCCCTCTGTCCTTTACCCTACTTGTGCTCTCAAATAAATAAATAAAATCTTTTAAAAAGTTTTAAAATTGAGAGTTGAAGTCTACCATCTTTGTTTTTTTCAAGGCTGTTTTGGCTGTTCTGAGTCCCTTGCATTTTCATATAAATTTTAGAATTATACTGTGGATCTCTGCAAAAAAGGAAATGAGAATTGATAGGGATTACAACTGAATCTGCAGATTAATTTAAAAACCCTGCGGGGGGGGGGGGGGGCGGCGCCTGGGTGGCTCAGTTGGTTAAGCGTCTGCCTACAGCTAAGGTCCTGATCCCAGAGTCCTTGGATCAAACCCGAGGGAGCATCAGGCTCCCTGCTCGGCACGGAGCCCACTTCTCCCTCTCCCTCGGCCCCCCTGCCCGCTTGTGTCCCCCCTCAAATAAAAAACCCTGCACAGGTTTTTTGTTTGTTTGTTTTTAAATACTTCCCTATACTTACAAGATTTTTCCACAATAGACAAACATGACTGATAAATAAAAGAATCAGGAAAAACAAGTCAGAAACTAATAAGTCAGTCATGAATACTCTATAAACTTACATTGTTTTGAATATGGCTATGCCATATTTATTGGCCTAAATTATTAAAGTCAGCTGATTTCAACAAACAGGAATGAAAACCCTTAACTCAGGTGAGTTTTGACTCTCAAAGACCACAGTCTTGACCTCATAAAGAACAAACACTCCAACTGTGGCTACAAGGTGTGAAATGACCATAAAGAAAAGTAGGGAGGGGCACCTGGGTGGCTCAGTAGGTTAATGCCTCTGCCTTTGGCTCAGGTCGTGATCTCAGGGTCCTCCTGGGTTTGAGACCCGCATCACAGCATCGGGCTCTCTGCTTAATGGGGAGCCTGATTCCCTTCCTCTCCCTCTGTGTCTGCCTCTCTGCCTGCTTGTGATCTCTGTCAAATAAATAAATAAAATCTTAAAAAAAAAAAAGTAGGGAAGTAGTCTTTTGACTAGAGACTATGGTGAAGGGCTGGCATGACTGGAGTCCCATCATATATTACTAGTGTGCCCCTGCGCCGATGGTTAAGAGAAAGCCAAGTCTCCTAGCACTGAAATCTACACAGTAAGGAACTCATAAGGACACCTGTTGCAGTCCGTTTGGGATGGTACAAAAGCATTCAGCTAGATCACGAAGTCTCTCTTTCTCAATGTTAATAAAACAAACAAAAAAAATTTTTTTTTTTAAATCACTGCCAACAACCTATGCAAGGGATTCAATCTCAAATAAAAATTCGGCATGTGGCTGCCAATGAGCTGCTGGAGTTCAGAGCAGTTAAGTCAGGCTACTACGACCTCCACACTCACACTGCCTCCCCCCACCCTCCACACAGTGCTAAACCACTCCTTTTCCATTCCTTTTCGCACCTCTCATTTGTATCCCCCAACCTGGGATAAGAAAATTTTAAAGGCATGCTAATCTCTGCACCCCCTCACCCCCCACCCCCCCACCCCCCCCACCCCCGGCACCCCCCCGCACCCCCCCGCCCCAGGGCTGCATTCTGATCTATCAGGTATTAGGATATGCAAGGGTTGGGAGTGGAAGGGGAGCATGTGGGCTGTCACACTGCTTCCCACAAAACATCTGAAGCAGAGAATTCCCCTGACTGAGATACAGAGTTCATCTGCGGGGCTGCCAAAAAGAACAAATATTCACCGGGCTTGTTTTTTATGGACTTATTATAATGACAGGGTGGGATGCAAAGCTAAAAGATAAACTGCAGTGTTGATAAGAACTGCGGTGGTATTTACTAAACTGAGGGAAGTTCAACAAGTTGTTCTCCAAGTAAAATGACTTAAGTTCTGACAGAGCTATAATTTTTCCAAGACAGATGGAAGAAGGAAGTGGGAAAAGGGAGTTCCCATATCACAGTACCTACTTTAGTAAGAGCTCATGCTTCTACAAAGAGCATTATTAGTCTGAACAAAGGATGATTCTAAACACTCCAGGCAGTTTGATTAAAAAAAAAAAATTACTGTTTCCTTTGCTGTGCAGAAGCTTTTGATTTTGATGAAGTCCCAGAAGTTTATTTTTGCTTTTGTTTCCTTTGCCTTTGGAGACGTATCTTGAAAGAAGTTGCTGTGGCTGGGAATGGGAGAAGATATTTGCAAATGACAGTACAGACAAAAGGTTGATATCCAGGATCTATAATGAACTCCTCAAACTCAACCCACACGAAACAGGCAAACACATCAAAAAATGGGCAGAAGATATGAACAGACACTTCTCCAATCAAGACATACAAATGGCTATCAGACACATGAAAAAATGCTCATCATCATTAGCCCTCAGGGAGATTCAAATTAAAACCACATTGAGATATCACCTTACACCAGTTAGAATGGCCAAAATTAACAAAACAGGAAACAACATGTGTTGGAGAGGATGTGGAGAAAGGGGAACCCTCTTACACTGTTGGTGGGAATGCAAGTTGGTGCAGCCTCTTTGGAGAACAGTGTGGAGATTCCTCAAGAAAGTAAAAATAGAGATTCCCTATGACCCTGCAATTGCACTCCTGGGTATTTACCCCAAAGATACAGATGTCGTGAAAAGAAGGGCCATCTGTACCCCAATGTTTATAGCAGCGATGGCCACAGTCGCCAAACTATGGAAAGAACCAAGATGCCCTTCAGCGGATGAATGGATAAGGAAGATGTGGTCCATATACACTATGGAGTATTATGCCTCCATCAGAAAGAATGAATACCCAACTTTTGTAGCAACATGGGCAGGACTGGAAGAGATTATGTTGAGTGAAATAAGTCAAGCAGAGAGAGTCAATTATCATATGGTTTCACTTATTTGTGGAGCATAACAAATAGCATGGAGGACAAGAGGCATTAGAGAGGAGTAGGGAATTTGGGTAAATTGGAAGGGGAGGTGAACCATGAGAGACTATGGACTCTGAAAAACAATCTGAGGGGTTTGAAGTGGCGGGGGGGGTGGGAGGTTGGGGTACCAGGTGGTGGGTATTATAGAGGGCACGGCTTGCATGGAGCACTGGGTGTGGTGAAAAAATAATGAATAATGTTTTTCTGAAAATAAATTGAAAAAAAAATAGAGGCAAAAAAAAATTACACATACGCTCATTTATTTTAGAAAAAGAACCATTATTAAAAACCCAATGGGTATATACCCAAGGAAACCACAACAGCACCAAATAAAGCTGCTAGTAAGACAGTTACTATGATGATTATACATTTTTTTTTAACTCTGGGACAAGTACTGAAAGAAAATGCTTTGCACTTATCACTGAATGGTCAAATTGTCATTCAGTTTAACGAAACTGTCCATTCACATACTTCTGGTAGCTGCTCTATTCATCTATAGTATTTAAGTTATACTGGTCTTAAGATAAAAACAAAGTAGAAAGTCATATACACGGTTTGTAACAGAAACCTTGACTTATCTTCACCAAAGTGAGGGAATTTATTGTTTGCTTACAGGAAAGTCAGCTTTACAGACTACATGGGGTACAACTACAGGTTGCTACAACTAGGAGAAGACTGTTGTGAACCGATGTCATTCTCACAGCAGTATCTGTTTCTCTCTACACATTTGCTTCACTTTCTTCTCCTGCTTCCCCTGCACATAGCTGCTTCTTCCCTGTTCTATGAAAGACTTTTCAGTTCATAACCTCAAAAAAAAAAAAAAACCAACCCAAAAACCCGGACTTCCATCCCAACTTGGGTCTAGTGTCAGACCCAGGCCCAGCGTCAGGGTGCATCACCCGGATTAGGGATCACGAGCACGGCTGCGGGGCTTATGCCAGAGAGCTGGAATGCGATCTTAGAGACTGTAGGGGAGTGGACAGGAGAGCCTACAGAAAGAATCCAGGTAAGCAGTCTCCTCTACTTTTTTTTTTAGCAACAGTCCTGGAGGATGGTCCCCACGAATGAGTCACTCGGAAACAAAACATCCCTGAGCTAGGCAGGCAATTCTTCTTTTGGATAAACTCTTCAATCTTCTTGCCTTGATTCCTTCAAAACCACAACACAGTGTAACCTTTACTGAATGTCCACACTGCAAGAGGTCTTCAACCTCCTGAACTAAGAACTACTTCCGGTGCGGGTGAGGTGAGATCAGAGGAGGCTGGGAGTCACAGTCTCTCTTTTAGAGAAAAGAACACAAGTAAATGTAAGGCCAGTTCAAAAGTATTTATTATCCAATGGAATGACCCTAAAGATATGTGATTACCATTTGACAGCCATTGACTACAAAATCACTCCAACTGGCTACTCAGCACAGTCTGCTAGAAAGCTTTGAGAAGTACAACTCTGACTTCCCATGTAACTACACCAGCTCAATTTGGACTCTGGCCCCGAGTGACCAACTTCTACCAGGTATGTGTATGTATCTTTGTGGGGCAGTGGGATGAAAAGAATAATAATCACTAAAAAAGCTACCTTTTACTGAAAAGGTCTTACCCCTGTGCCCTGCATGCCTACAGCTGAAAGGAACTGCTGGGAAATAGAGCTCATACAGTTCCTCCCACTGAGACCAGATACAAAGACACCCAGAAAGGGCTTACCTGACCTTCCTCTACGGGATGTATGTCTTGTACCCCGTCCTGGGATTTAGTAAGAAAGAAATGGGAAGGAGAAGTGGGAGAAGTGGGGAGAGAAGAACTGTCCACAATTATATGTACACAGAATCAGAAATTTACACTGACTGATGAAAGCAGCCCTGCATTCTCCACAGTTTAAAAGGCAAGTGAGTGCCTTGCCCCAGTCTCACAGTGGTAAGCACCGTATGTCAGAAACACTGGCTGGCAACAGAGAGTGTATATTCTGGGATAAGCGAAGGAGCATTCAGTCGTGTGTGCCAATAACGAAGCATTGGTTCGAAGGATGAGTTTCATGAAACACACTGTACATTGTTTTTCTCTGCCAGATAAAGGTGCTGGCAGGGGAAGGGTAGTGATAGCAAGATGAACCCGAGAGATGAACCAACACCATCAACACAACCCAAACCCAAGGGACAGCTGTAATTATAGAGCTCTCAATTTACAAAGTGCTTTTCTATTCAACAGCTCCTGTAATCCTCCCAACTGCCCTCTGAATTAATGAGACAGGAATCATTATCACCAATTTCTAGATAAGAAAATAAAGGCTCAAAGTGACTCAGCCATTGAAGAAGGCCAGCTAGGCAAGAGAGCAACAAAATTTAAAAGTGTTCTCTAATTTCTCAGATCTTCAGGGTGGAAGTATGGCTAAAACCCAAAACACTAAGTAGACTGAGAATTTGATTTCACTCCCCAGGATCTTCTTGGGTCAAAAGCCCACCTACAGTATAATTACAAATGTCTGTCTTTGGGACCTCATTCCAATGGAGTTACATAATCCCACCTTCACAACGGCACCTAAGTGGTTAACTAACTGCCTCAATACCAATCTCAAGTTGTACAAAGCTCTTTTCCATTTTCAATCCTCTGATTTTTATTTTTCTCTGAAGGCAGCTGAGGCTCACTTCCAGGATAATTTATCCAAGGCCACAGACAAGGCGAAGTAAAAATAGAGCCATGCTCCTCTTGCCACGCTATCCCCTCTACTGCACACGTCCCTTTCGTAATGACACACTGGGCAACAGCGGATGAAGAGCCCCTGGAGATACCATTACCGAATCAACACGCTGAACTGTAACACCTCCACATCCAAAACTCTCTGATCCAACACACAGGACATTTTTTAAGTTGCCTTTTAAAACCTCTTCTCTATTTTCTTCTCTCTTTGGTGACCACAAGCACCCATAGATCAAAATGTTACCTCTATGACAAATGATAACCACATTTTCCCTCCACACCTCCCACCTTTCTTGAACCCCAGATAGGAACTGGCTTGGCTGGCTTGAAGACAACTTTACGAAGTATGTATATCCCACAGCTCCTTCTTCGATTTTCAGATTTCTGTTATGGGTATTACATTCTCTCCCCATCTCTCTGGTGAGAAACAGTTCCTTTTCAGCACACTGCCCCCTCTTCTCCCTTAGTGCTAAAGATTCTACCTCAATAAGCCCTCTCCCATCTGTTCCCTTCTCTACATTCCCAATGCCATTCTCTAGCTTACACCAAATCCTTACTATCTGTCGACTGGATTATCAGCATAAAGGCTGACAGCTCACATGCACGCTGGAGCCACACTGCTTGGCCATGAATCCCAACTCAGCAACTTACCCGCAACTTGAGCCAGTTAACCTCCATGTGCCTCAGTTTCCTCCTGCGTTAAATGGAGATAATAGTACCCACTCTCAAAGGGTAACAGTGAAGAGAATGCATGGCACGTTAAGAAACACATTATATCAAACGTTACCCATTGTCACTGTCTCCTAGGTTCCAGTCCCTTCCTCTCACGGGCTCACGAGAGACACAAGGCTACTACCACCGTTATGAAGAATTTTGAACGTCACTTGTACGTAACTTCTACACCTTTCTACTGCACTCTCTTCAGTATAATGTTGTCGTCTTGGGTGACTGCTTTAGCACTCCACACTCACTTCCACCCTTCACTGCATTAATAACTGTCTCCCATTCCCCCCCAAACACAAGTTTCTGAAAACAAGGAAATGTATGGTTTATTAATGTCTTCCACTTTGTTCCCTATGTCTTCAATAGTACCTGGCACAGAGGAGACACTCAAATCAACCAATCTCCATGGTCTCAGCCCCCGAACACGCAGACAAAACTACCCATGAACTTAAGGGTATAATGACTTTCACCAATTAACCCATTTCAGAGCCTGAAGATGCCTCTACATAATATAGTTATAAATGGAGAGAACAGCTTTAAGACACCGAGCAGCCTTATCAACCAAGTTGATCTAACATATACAGTACATTCTATTCAATAACTATCGAAGAATCATTCTTTTCAAGTGTACATAGAACATTTACCAAAATATACCATTAATCAGTCTCATTAACTTTAAGGGTAAACCTTCTTATTTTTTTATACAAAATATATTTTCTGACCATAACAAAATTAAACTAGAAATTGATGACAAAATAGTATTGGGGAAAAAATTCAAATATTCAAAGTTTAAACAACATACTCCTAAATAATCCATTCCAAAGAGAAATCACAAGTGAAACTAAAAAATAGTTTGAACGGATTTTTTTTTTTTAATTTAAATTCAGGTTAGTCAAAATATAGTGTAGTAGTATTGATTTCAGGAATAGAATTTAGTGATTCATCACTTACATACAACACCTCGTGCTCATCCCAACAAATGTGCTCCTTAATGCCCATCACCTATGCAGCCCATCCCCCAATCCAGGACTCCTCCCCCCATCCAGGATTCCTCTCCCCGACCCCCGGGGAAAATTTTTTTTTTTTTTAGATCAAAAGCAATACCCGTGACTGCTGGCATAGCCACGGCAGCTAACACTACGCTAACACTACGACTAACCCATTGCAACTGCTGCCTCTAAAGCTTGTGGACAAAAGTACAGGATGAAGAATTTACTGCGATGTAAAGTGACAAAGAAATGGCTGGCACTCTTGGGATTTGAGGACTTTGTCAATATGGTACTGGAGGATGTCACTGAGTGAGATCACACCAGAAGGAAGAAGGATCACTAAATTCGATCAAATTCTGCTAAATGGAAATAAAACAACAATGCTAGTTCCTAGAGAAGGTCCTGAAGTATTTCCTGGACTTTCTCTGTTTTGTCCTATAATAACAAAAAAGAAAAAAATTTTTTAACCTTTTAATGTCTGGATTCTATAAAGCTAAGTTTCATGTTAAAGGGAAATATTTTGAAGATGCATTGGTAAATGCCCATTTTTGTAAATTAACCACTATTATCTTGGAAAAAGAAGAACAGTTTGTTCTTTGAAGACTAAAATAAAAACGTTTTGGGTTAAAAAACATAAAATAACAAAAGCAATACCCACAAAGAAATTTATTAATTATTTTAAAAAAAATGGCCTAAAATCAATATCCTAAGCTTCTACCATGAGAAACTAGAGAAGTAAAAATTAAACTCAGAATAAGTAGAAAAAAATAAAGATAAAAGCACAAAGCAATTAAATAGAATATGGACGAATAATAAAGGGGGAAAAAACACAAATCAAAGTTAATTCTTCAAAATGATCAGTAAAATGTATACACCTCCAGCCAAACTGATCATGTGAGAAAAAAAAAAAAAGCACACACAAATAAGGAATGAAAAGGAAGACATCACCATAGATTCCACAGATATTAAAGGGGTAATGACAATATTACAAACTTTATTCTTAAAGATTACACAATTCAGTTTAGAATGCTTGAAAAGCACAAACTATGAAAACTCACAAAAGAAAGAGATAACTAGGACAGCCCAGTACCTAGCAAAGAAATTCAATGTGTACTTAATACTTTCCCCAAAAGAAAAGTCCTGGCCCAGATGAATTCTACCAAACATTTAAGAAAGAAATCATACAAACTGTGGCAGATATAGCTTAGTAACCTCAATGAATCAAGCCATGTGTACCTTTTGTGTGACCTTTTCCATGAGTGTGGATGGAACCTGTGATCTACTTCCAACCCATAGAATACAGCAAGGGTGATGGGGCAGGTTATGTGATAAAGGTATTTTGCAGATACAATTAAGGTCTCCATCAGTTGATTCTGAGTTACTAAAAAGAGAAATTACAGTAGGTAGACCCAACTTAATTAAGCATAAATCTTTGAAAGAGAGACTGAGACCTTCCTTGGTATCACAGAGATTGTCCTGGTGACTTAAAGCCAGCCACTCTAAGTGCTACAGTCAGTCACAAGGAACTGAATTCTGTCAGCAGTCCTAAGAGACAGGCTAACACTCTGAATGCACTTGTGAGATGGAGAACAAGGGACCCAGCTTAAGCCACATCCAGACTCTGAACTTGCAGAAACTGAGCTAATAATTTTATGTTGTCATAAACTGTGAAGTTTGTGGTAATTTGTAATGCAGCAACAGAAAACTAACATCCTAATTCTGAGCAAACTCTTCCAAGAAATAAAAGAGGAACACTTCCCAACTCACTGATTAGGTCTTACACGACCTTTGTGACAAAACCAGATAAAGGCATTTAAGAAAGCTACTAATATTCCTCATGAATGTAAATGGGAAAACCTTACATTTTTAGTAAATCAAATACTGCAATATATGAAAAGCATAACCCACCAATATATAAAAAAGGTTTATCTGAGAAATGTTTTAACATTCAAAATTCAATGTAATACACCATACAAACAGACTTAAGAGAAAAATGCCATGATCATTTCAATGCAGAAAAAAACATGTGAAAAGAAATCCAACATCCACTGCTAATTTTTAAAAAAAAATTTCAAAGTAAGAAGGAAAGTTTCCTTTTCTGACCTGATAAAGAATATCTACAAACTACAGCTAACATTAAACTGAACAGTGAGAGACTGTTTCTCTACAAAAGATCAAGGAGAAAGATCTGCTCTCACTATTTCTTTCAATGAGGCAAAAACTAAAAGACATAGACACTGAAAGGAATAGGTAAAACAATCTTCATTTGCAGTTGGTATAAACCTCTGGGTAGAAATTTCTATGGAATTTACAAAAAAATAAAGGTCATAAGTGAATTTTGCAGTTTTGTAGAATATACTGCCAATATACAAAAGTCATCTGTATTTCTATATATTTACAGCAAACATTAAATGAGTACCATGTACAACAGCATCAAAACTATGAAACCTTTGCAGTTAAATTTGACAAAATTAGTGCAAGAACTGTATTATATACTGAAATACATAAAATGTTGATGAGAAAAATTATAGTCCTAAAAAAACAAAACAAAATAAAAGTAAAGAGATACAATATGGCCATGGATTGTAAGATTAACATGTCTATTCTCTCCAACTTGAATAGATCTATTTTAACAAGCTGATTCTAAAGCTCATAAGGAAAGGCAAAGGATCTAAAACAGTTAACATTTTGAAAACAATAACACTGCATAACCTACACAATTGGCACAAAGATACATATATGTCAGTGGAAAAGAACAGTCCAGAAATAAACCCATATAGAGATGATCAAGTGATTTCCAACAACTGCCTTTTCAATAACTGATGCTAAAACACCCTTATGTAAAAAGAACCCTGATCCTTAACCTATACCAAACACAAAAAATTACTTCAAAGAAAAGTATCTACAAAACATGTATCTGATAGAAGACTGTACCCAAAATAAATAAGAACTGTTAAAACTTGGTAATAAAAAGACAATGCAATTTCTTAAGCGGGCAAAGAATTTAAACAGACACTTGACAACATGGCTGTTGGCAATGGAAAACAGTTGGCAATTTCTTATAAATATACCCAAGAGAAATGAGAACGTATATCCCCACCAAGACTTGTAAATGAATACTAACAATAGCAGTAATACTTGTAACAGCCCCAAACTGAAAACCCTAACATCCACCAGTAAGCAACTGGATTAACAAACTGTGTACACCCATCCAATGGGATATTAACCATCAATTTAAAAAAAGGAATCACTGATATATACAACAACACAGATGGATTTCAAGGGCCTTATGCTAAGTGAAAGAACTCAAACACAAAGACTTGCTGTAAATGATTGTGTAATGTAAATGATTCCATTTACATTAAATTCTAGAAAAGGCAAAATTATGGTTATGGAAAGCAGGGCAACTGTTCCAAGGAGCTTGAGGTCGGACTGCAAAAGGACATGAGGGAATCTTCCCGAGTGCTCAAAATGTTCTGTTATCTCGACTGTGGTGCTGGTCACACCACTGCGTATACTTGCTTAAACTTATCAAATTTGTACTTTCTCTCCACACTTTTCTGTGATGAACACGTTTTACCTTATTCTCTAGTTATCTTTGAAATGGGTATCATCCATATTGAATTAACGACAGTTTCTATTTCTAACACCAGATTTAATCTTTGAAAAACTATTTTCCACACACCAGTTAATTCCTATTTCTTCACTTGTACCTGAATGGGAGCTACATAAGCAGAAATAGATCAATCTTCAGTGTTCCCAGATTCTATTATTTGCATTTGTCTGCGGGCTGAAATTAAGAGGTGGTGCGCGCTGCTCAAGCCACACAGCTAGTAAATGGCAGTGCTGGCGGTCTGTAAAGCTAGATCAGCCAGAGTGCGGCTCTGGTCACTAACTCCCTGACCCTGTTTGGCACAGCAGGAACCCTGAACCAGGCACTCAACAAGGCCTGCAAATCTCAGTCTGTCCACAGTCTGTTAAGCCACGTGAACTAGGGAGCACAGCCAAGCCAAACTCTAGAGGAGGGGGAATCTACACACCAAGACAACTGCTTTTCTATCATGCAGGTCCCCGCGGATGCTCTCCTGTGATTTAAAGACTTCAATATCCTATGCTCTGTAGACACAGGGGCAGGCAGAGCAGACAGAAATGGCAGGCGTTGCTGGGTCGGGCTACAGTCTGACCAACACCGCTCCCAGCCCCAACACACTTACCTCCTTTAACTCTGATCAACCTCAAGACCAACCTACCTGGTTTCCTTGCTTCTAGCCTCCCGCTCCTCACACTGTATGAAGGTGAGCGTACAAAATTCTAAGTTCCTGATAAAAACTCTTAGCTCCCCACTGCCTATCAGAAAGCATAAATTCTGCAGGAGATGCATATAAAAAGCTACAATCTGTGTGCTTCCTGCCTCCATCTATAACCTCATCCTAGCCAATTCTTCAAGGACCAAAAATTCATTCATCTGAATACTTAACGCAGCACTTACTATGTTCCAAATACCAATCTCACTGAAACGTATTTGCCCCTTAAGTTAGAATTCTAGGCAAAAATAGTGCATTGTAAGGGGAAAGGGGGTAGATATATGGGAGGCTTATGTCTTACAGAGAGGTCAGGGAAGCCTCAAAAACAACTGGAATGGCCGTGACAAAGTTGCCATTTATGGAGATGGAGAAGGCTCCTAGATCAAGAATGTGGCTTTAGATACGTTTATTATACTCCTTCTTCAAGAGTGTTTATAACCCCATCTCCAGACCCTCTCCCTCCCTGGAGGTCAGGGGATGGAGCTGAACTTCTCATTCTTTAATCCCGTTTAGTCTTTTTAGTGACTAGACCCTGTCCTCAAACCACCTAGGGGCCCCACCCTGAGCCACAGCCTGAGCAGAAATCCAGGCATAGTCGGAAGAGGCTTGTTATAAGTAACAGAAGATGCTACCATCACTCAGTAAATTCTCTTTTTTTTTTTTTTAAAGATTTTATTTGACAGAGATCACAAGTAGGCAGAGAGGCAGACAGAGAGAGAGAGGAAAGCAGGCTCCCTGCTGAGCAGAGAGCCCCATGGGGGGCTCAATCCCAGGACCCTGGGATCATGACCCGAGCTGAAGGCAGAAGCTTAACCCACTGAGCCACCCAGGTGCCCCTCACTCGGTAAATTCTAAGGGTTGGGGAACTTTCTGCCAGAGACCAGGGACAAAGACCAAATATAGTTATTATCCCACTGAGATGAAATCAGTACTTGATGACTGCGCCTGAAGCCATGGGCAAAGAAAGTTTGTTTCTGTTTAAAATGAAGGTAATTGTATCCTAAAAGCCATAAGTTCAAAAACAAAAACAAGAACAACAAAAACAAAAACTTTTTGTGAACAAAAAGTTCACAGCGAATATCATTCTCAATGGGGAAAAACTGAGAGCTTTCTTCTAAGGTCAGGAACACAACAGGGAGGCCCACTTTCATCACTGTTGTTCAACATAGTACTGGAAGTCCTAGCCTCAGCAATTCAACAACAAAAAGAAAGAAAAGGCATCCGAATAGGCAAAGAAGTCAAACAGATGACAGGGTACTCTACCTGGAAAATCCAAAAGACTCCACCCCAAAATTGTTAGAACTCATACAGGAATTCAGCAAAGTGTCAGGATACATAATCAATGCATAGAAATTAGTTGCATTTATATACACAAAGGAGAAAGAAGAAAAATTTAAGAGTTGATCCCATTTACAATTGCACCCAAAACCATAAGATACCAATGAATAAACCTAACCAAAGAGGCAAAGGATCTATACTCGAAAACTATAGAGCACTAACGAAAGAAAATGAGGAAGACAAAGAAGTGGAAAAACATTTCATGCTCATGGATTGGAAGAACATTGTTAAAATATCTATGCTATCTAGAACAATCTACATATTAATGCAATCCCTATCAAAATACTATCAACTTTTTTCACAGAGCTGGAACAAATAATCCTTAAATTTATATGGAACCAGAAAGGACCCCAAATAGCCAAAGGAATGTTGAAAAAGAAAAAGCCAGTGGAATCACAATTCTAGACTTCAAGCTCTATTACAAAGTTGTCATCATCAAGACAGCAAGGTAAATGACACAAAAACAGACACACAGATCAATGGAACAGAATAGAGAACCCAGAAATGGACCCTCAACTCTACGGTCAACTCACCTTCGACAAAGCAGGAAAGAGTATCCAATGGGAAAGAAACAGTCGTCTTCAACAAATGATGTTGGTAAAATTGGACAGCCACATGCAGAAGAGCGAAACTGGGTCATTTCTTTACACCATACACAAAAAGAGACTCAAAATGGTTGAAAGACACAAATGTGAGAGACAGGAATCCATGAAAATCCTAGAGGAGAAGACAGCAACCTGTGTGACTTTGGACACCAATTTCCTGCTAGATAGGTCTCCAAAGCCAAGGGAAACAAAGGCCAAAATGAACTACAGGACTTAATCAATATAAAAAAACTTTTGCACAGCAAAGGAAACAATTAACAAAACCAAAGACAATCAACAGAATGGGAGAAGATATCTGCAAATGTCTTATCAGATAAAGGGCTAGTATCCAAAATCTATAAAGAATTTATCAAACACCCAAAGAACAAATAATCCAATCAAGAAATTGGCAGAAGACAGGAACAGACATTTCTCCAAAGACGCCCAAATGGCCAACACGCACAAGAAACAGTGCTCAACATCACTCATAAAACCACAATGAGATACTACCTCACACCAGTCAGAATGGCTGTAATTAACAAGACAGGAAACAAAAGATGTTGGCAAAGATGCAGAAAAGGAGAGCCCTCCAGGCTGTTGGCGGGAATGCAAGCTATGGAGGTTCCTCAGAAAGTTGAAAATAGAGCTACCCTAAGACCCAGCAATTGCACTATGGGGTATTTACCCCAAAGATACACAGCAGCAATGTCCACAACAGCCAAACTACAAAAAGAGTCCAGAGGCCCATGGACAGATAAATGGGTAAAGAAGATGTGATAGATATATACATACATATACATATATACACACATGTACGGACACAATGGAATACTACTCAGCAATCAAAAAAGTGAAATCTTGCCATGTGCAATAACGTGGATAGAACTAGAGGGTATTATGCTAAGTGAAATAAGTCAATCAGAAAGACAACTGTCATATGATCTCACTCATAGGCGGAATTTAAGAACAAAAGAGGATCATAAAGGAAGGGAGGAAAAAAGAAAATAAGACAAAATCAGAGAGGCAGACAAACCATAAGAGACTCTTAATCACATTAAACAAACTGCGGGTTGCTGGAGGGGGACGGGGGGATAGGGTAACTGGGTGATGGACATTAGGGAGGGCACATGATGTAATGACACTGGGCATTATACGAGGGTGATGAATCACTGACTCTACCTCTAAAACTAATAATACGCTATACGTTAATTAACTGAATTTAAGCAAAAAAATGATGGGAATTCCATTTAAAAAAAGGAAGGTAATTACCAGGGAGTGAATACACACACCTAACTTGATGAATTTCTCATAAAATACAGTATACCTACATTAGTAGGCTTTTCTTAGATTCTTATAAATTTGTTGTTGGTAGTAACTACTAAATTATATCCTCTTCCAGGATTTGTGATTAAGTGGTAGAACCAGATTTTCCTTATCTTTTCCTTCCTTATCTTTTTGTATCTCAGAACCAAGCTTGTAAGAGATGCTCAAATATTTGGGGGATAAACGGGTATATGATATATGGCCCAATAACTGGGAATGAATAAGAAGTTAAAACAATGCCCAAGATTTCACGCATAACCTAAAAACAGGGAGTTGTTTTAGGTAAAGATTCTGAGCTTCTCTGTGAAACAAGAAAAAGGAGAAGAGTCGTGTATGTCAAACTGGAGCTCAGAAGCCTAGGTTGTACTGAAGTTCCCATGTATGTACCTTCCTTACTGGAGTATAAGGTCCTCAAGAACATGAATTATGGGGCGCCTGGGTGGCTCAGTGGGTTGGGCCGCTGCCTTCGGCTCAGGTCGTGATCTCAGAGTCCTGGGATCGAGTCCCGCATCGGGCTCTCTGCTCGGCAGGGAGCCTGCTTCCCTCTCTCTCTCTGCCTGCCTCTCTGTCTACTTGTGATTTCTCTCTGTCAAATAAATAAATAAAATCTTTAAAAAAAAAAAAAAAAAAAAAAAAGAACATGAATTATACTTGTTAATTTCTGGGTACCCCTGAGCACCGCCACAGCGTCTGATCACGGGTGCACTGAGTAATATAAAAGTCATCCATCTTGAGACAAACTTGGTTTGTACCACACTTAAGACGTATTTGTAATTTGTAATGGGTATTGAAATAATTTGTACTGAGCAATCTTTCTTTGTTCTTCCTTCAAATATGAGGACCTACTACATGCCAGGCACTACTCTAAAATCCAAGGACAGGGCAGTGAATTAGCCAAACAGGGTCCCTGTCTTCATGGAGCCCAAACTCTGATGGGAGCAAAACCACATAAACAGCTCATTTCAGAAAGGGCTGAGTGCTCGGAAAACCAAGGGTCAGTAAGATAAAGAGTAACTGGATGAGTGGCCCTAGGTGGACTGGGCGGTTGATGTGAAACCCGGCTGAAGAAGAACCAGTCACATGAACAGCCAGAGAAGACTGCTGGTAAAGGCCCTGGGGAGAGTACAAGGCTGGCCTGTTAATGGAACAACGAGAGCAGTGGTGGGGGGAGGGGCGTGGAGAAGCAGGAGGGACTCTCCCTCAGATCCTTGTAGTCACAGGAAGGATCTAGATTGTATTTCAAGGGAAATGGAGCCACTAGAGGATAGGTGTTAAGCATGTTTGAAAGAGTGGTAAATGATCTAGCAGACCAAAGGAAAACAGAAGTCTGGATGGCGGGGGTTGGGGGGGTGGGAAGGATAGCAACTGGAGCCAAAATCCAATCGAGAACTAAGGAAAGATCAGGATTTCAGGCAGGAAGAAGAATTGAGAAAGGAAGAAAAAAGGATTGGCTGAAAGTCTATTTACAAAACTGTCATGCGGGCAGCCAAGCTTATAACACCCGAAAATGAGAGCATTCCCCTCTGGTAAGATGGAATAACACGGACATTTCCAGATAGAGGCCAACCTGCTGCCAGAATTGACACTGGGAATTTATTACCTTCTTTTACTCCCTCATCCATAAATATGAATACAGAACAGAGCACTGACCATTTGTAAAAATCTTCAATCACAAAGAGTCCAAAGCAAACAAGCCATAAGAAAATACATGGGGGGCGCCTGGGTGGCTTAGTGGGTTAAAGCCTCTGCCTTCGGCTCAGGTCATGATCCCAGGGTCCTGGGATCGAGCCCCGCATCAGGCTCTCTGCTCAGCAGGGAGCCTGCTTCCTCCTCTCTCTCTCTGCCTTCCTCTCTGCCTACTTGTGATCTCTGTCAAATAAAATAAATAAAATCTTTTAAAAAAAAATACATGGAATAAACAAAGCCAATTACACAGGGAGAAGAAAAACACCTTATTAAAAATTACAATAGATCCTTAAACACCACAAGTTTGAATTGTGTGGGTCCATTTACAGACAGAATTTCTTCGACAAATGTAGTACAGTACTACAAATGTATTTTCTCTTCCTTATGACTTTCTTAATAACATTTTGTTTTCCACTTTATTGCAAGAACACATTATATAATAGATATATAAAATTTGTGTTAACTCTGTTCTCAATAAGGCTTCCAGTCAACAGAAGACTATTAGTAGTTAAGTTTTTAAGAAGTCAAAAGTTATCCATAGATTTTTAACTGTGCAGGGGTTGGGGGGGGGGATTGGCATCCCAACCCTCATGTTGTTGAAGGGTCAACTGTATAACTAATACGGTCATAGAAACAACATATTACATAACGCAAAACAGATGCTGGCAAAGCAATCAGAAAACAAGAAAGTTCTGACATTAAAAACTGGATAAATAAAAACGTTAGAGAAGCTAAAACCCAAAACATATGCCAGAAAGGAGAGGAGACATGATAGAGAATAGGAGATAAACAGGTCATACTAGAGAAATCAGCCCCTAAGGTCCAACCTCCAACTAACATAAGTTTTTTTTAATTGAAAGGGCCCAGGAAAACAGAAGGAAAAGAAACATACGAAGACGTATCAGTACGATATTTCAGAATGACAGTGACAGAAAAAACTACCAGAAAGCATCTAGAAAGAGAATCAAGTTACTTACAAGGACAAAGAAAGAGAAGGCATCAGATTTCTTAAAATCGGGTCCAGGAAGCGAGATATCAGTGAAGTTATCATTTCTAAGTTCTGAATGAAAATTATCTACCACTTGAAACTTATTCAAATTATCAATCAAGTATAGAGGTAGATTCTTCTAGAAACTTTGACATCAGTAAAAGACATACGACATCAATGAAAGACATTTTCAGGGTAAGCATTAGCTCAAAAAAATCTTTCATGCATTCTCCCTCAGAAAGCTAACAGAAAATGTGCTCCTGCAAAACAAGATTATAAACTGAGCAAGATGATGAAATGAGGTCCAGAAAACAGGGTCTGCAGCAGAGAACGTGAAGGGCAGGCCGAGAAGGAAGGAAAGAGCTCTAGGATTGGGCAGGGGAATGGGACCAGAGAATCAACAAGGGGCACATACAAAAAAGTAATACTAGGTAAATTAAAAAGGCAACTGTTAACTTCAAGAGAAATAAAGAACCACATAAGAAAGTAAGTGTAGTCATGTTACACTATTTAACCAGCAGGGACTATTTACACAGTTAAAATATAAATCTTGGGGCGCCTGGGTGGTACAGTCGGTTAAGTGTCCAACTCTCAACTTCATGATCTTAGGGTTTGAGACAGTCTCACAAATAAGCTCCAAAAGAGCATGGAGCCTGCTTAAGATTCTCTTTCCCTCTGCCCCGCCCCACCTCTTAAAAAAAAAGAAAAAAAAAGGTAAAATTTAAATCTTGACTCTCCAATGAATCACAAGTTGTCATTACTTACGGCATGCAGGTAAAGAAGGGGGGACTCGACCATGGATAATAAATAATGTCTAAAACTGCAAAATCAAGAACTAGCTGTGGATAAATTATTTACGAATATGGAAGTAAATAGGTAGAGGAAACAGTGGAGTGGAGGATTGAAGGGAAGTACTTTATACCTTTGCTACTGTTAACTTCTGAAATTTTCTTTTGTTAAAAACATTTGAGAAAACCCAGTCTTAATACAAGAGTACTAATATGGAATATAGGTGAGGTTGGGTGGGGTGAGGTTCTGAGGTAAGGGCCAAGAAAGAATTCTTGGACGTCTCTAATGCAAAAAGGTGGTTCTATTAAAACAGACAGGACCTAATGGCAGAGGGAGTTGCACTGGGGTTGTGAGGAGCAGTTGATGATGTACTCTGGGTTGGGGGAGGTAAGGAAAAAAGGCAGGTTTTCAAAAGAACTTTCATATGCTAAGAAAGACCAAGAGATACCAGAGGCCCTGCCATTTTCAAGTTAAGCTTGTTTTCCCCTCTAGCAAGGTATTAACATTAAGATAGCTGGGAGCTTCCGGGAAGAATGTCACACACATCCCATGGCGGGGACGGAGTGCACGGTGTTAGCTTCTTTCTGCTTTGTCTTCAGCTAGGCTTCTGCTCCCCCATCATAAAGAAAAGAGGGGGTCAAAGGACACTAGTTAGGAAACTAATGCAAGCCGAAGATGAGGATGGTATTGGTGATCACAGACAGGGAGAAGAGAACATATTTCACATTTCTTAAAGACATAAAACTGAAGACACTTCCAGATAGAGCTGGTATTTGTAAGGGAAAAGGGATGGGACCAAAGGAAAAGGGCAAAACCAAAGACACCCACATCCTTGGGTGCTGGTAACATCTGAGACAGGGAGGGGGCAAAGGAGAAAACAGGTGACAGAAATCAAGAGTTCTGTTTTAGGGGTATAAAGTTTGAGATGCTTTTTATATCTCCAAGTGGGGCTATCAAGAAAAATCGGTTGATACATGCATAAGCCTGGGGTACAAGAGAAAAGTGAGAGCTGGAGATGTCAAATTGAGTCATTAGTTACAGTTAATATTTAAATCTCCAGGGCTGGATAAGATACCATGGGGAGAGAGCAGAAGGAAAGGGAATATATATTCCCTGTATTATAATGTTACAGAAATATAATGGAAAATAACTATATCTCATGGAATAAGGGCAAGTACTAGTCCATAAAATTTTTATTTCAGAGACAGAAAGATGATAGCTAGATTGATAGATGTATAAATAAACAGATATATGTAATTTATATACTTAAGAACGTACTGGGAAAAATGTATTTCCTATCAAAAACTGTGGTCCAAAAACATTTAACAAAATATTCTAGTGAGGGGCACCTGAGTGGCTCACTTGGTTAAGCGTCTGACCCTTGGTTTTGGCTTAGGTCTTGATCTCAGGGTCATGGAATCAAGCCCCATGCTGGGCTCCATGCTCGGTGCTGTCTGCTTCTCATCCTCCCCTCTAACTTTCTCTCTTTCAAATAAATCTTTTTAAAATAAATAAATCCTAAGGGATGAGAAGCCAGGAAAAGATAAACAATTAAGCACTATGGGACTAAGGTTTTATTAGACAATAATAAATGACCTTTTCCCAACCAAATGTAGCCCCCTCAAGGTCCTGGAAATCCTGCCTCCAAAATTCCTTAGAGACTTACCTATCCCTAACCCCTCCCAACTTCAAAGTATATGATGGAGCACTCTTCCTGACCCCAGTGCAGCTCTTTCTGCCCACGGGTCCTGTCCCTGTGCTTTAATAAAATCACCTTTTTGCACCAAAGACATCTCAAGAATTCTTTCTTGGCTGTTGGCTTCGAACCCTAATGTCTTTCCTACATCAGGAAGGTAGTATGAAAACACAGTGTACAAAAGCCAAGAGAAATACTCCATAGAAGGAATGTTCACCTGTACAGGATGAGTATGAGAGGTTAAATACAATTAGGACTAAGTGACACAGACTTGGTAATATCGAGGCCAGTTGTTACTGACCTTGACAAGGGCCACTTCAGTGAATGGTGAGAGTGGAAAGCATTTTAGCATGGACGGGAGGCAAGAAAGTACACACAACCAATACACACAAGAGAAAGAAAACCGCTTGAGAAACCTGAAAATTTGCAAGGCAGCACTGACTGTGTCAAAGAGCCAGTCAGTTCCACAATAAAGTAGGTAAGGAGTTTCTCCGGGCAGGCTTGCGTCACAGGTTTCTAATCTCCAACCTGACTGTACTGGCACAGGGCTTTTAGCGAGTTAACTAAGGTTTAAAAAAAAACCACATTGAGGTATCACCTTACACCAGTTAGAATGGCCAAAATTAACAAAACAGGAAACAACATGTGTTGGAGAGGATGTGGAGAAAGGGGAACCCTCTTACACTGTTGGTGGGAATGCAAGTTGGTGCAGCCTCTTTGGAGAACAGTGTGGAGATTCCTCAAGAAAGTAAAAATAGAGATTCCCTATGACCCTGCAATTGCACTCCTGGGTATTTACCCCAAAGATACAGATGTCGTGAAAAGAAGGGCCATCTGTACCCCAATGTTTATAGCAGCAATGGCCACGGTCGCCAAACTATGGAAAGAACCAAGGTGCCCTTCAACGGATGAATGGATAAGGAACATGTGGTCCATATACACTATGGAGTATTATGCCTCCATCAGAAAGGATGAATACCCAACTTTTGTAGCAACATGGACAGGACTGGAAGAGATTATGCTGAGTGAAATAAGTCAAGCAGAGAGAGTCAATTATCATATGGTTTCACTTATTTGTGGAGCATGACAAATAGCATGGAGGACAAGGGGCGTTAGAGAGGAGAAGGGAATTTGGGTAAATTGGAAGGGGAGGTGAACCATGAGAGACTATGGACTCTGAAAAACAATCTGAGGGGTTTGAAGTGGCGGGGGGGGGGGGGGGGGAGGCTGGGGTACCAGGTGGTGGGTATTATAGAGGGCACGGCTTGCATGGAGCACTGGGTGTGGTGAAAAAATAATGAATAATGTTTTTCTGAAAATAAATAAATTGGAAAAAAAAAAAAAGAATTCATAAGGGTGAGGCCCTAATCCAATATGACTAGCACTCTTTTTAGAAAAGATTAGGGCACAGGCACACAGAAGAAAGACTACATGAGGACACAAGGAGAAGACAGTCATCTTCAAGCCAAGGAGAGGCCTCAGAAGAAATCAACCCTGCTGACACCTTGCTTGATCTTGGACTTCTTGCCTCCAGAACTACGGGGACATACATTTCTGTAGTTGTATTTTGTTACGGCGTACTCACAAACTAACACAATGCCTGAGATTCTCCAGTCTCAAGTCTAGTTGGAGCCTTCCCTCCACTTTCCGAGCCCCAGGTCCAACCCACATGAAACTACTCCATCATTAGCTCTCCCAACAAAACAGTGCTGGAATTACTTTCTTCATAAAGCTATTAGCTCTGGACCTTTCCAATCAAAATAAAATGTGTTTTACTTACCACGCCTCACCTCTCATTCCACAATATTTTCTGAAACCAAAGGCAAGGCATTTTTAGAAAAATGAGTAAAATCAAAGTTAACTAGCTATTGGGAGCTGAGAGAACAAGTAAGATGTTAAGTAGCAACGGGGAATTTGGGTGCCCCTAAAGGCAGATTCGGCAAATATTCTATACAAGGCTGTATGGTCTACATGCCACACAGATCCCCACCTCCAAGCAGTTCGCATCCTCCTTCCTCACAGGCAAACAAATCACACAGATCTGGTTTTCCTTATTTTCAGCATCTTACATATCTACAATTAGCCCCAAATCCTGCCGTCACAAGCAGGAAACAAAGAAAGGTGTTCAACTGTTTTATCATCAGAAAAGAAAGGCTGTTAACTCTGGTTCCTTCCTATGGCAAAAAAATTTAAAATACACATACAAGTACGTAAACACAAATATATATAATAAAATGCAACTGTAAATACAAATGCATATAAAACGCTTTTGCGTAAGTGCACACATCCTTTGCAAACACAGCTGATACTGAGCAGTTAGTACATTAACCATGAAATGAATAAGCCCTATAGTATTTACTTTTATTTCTGACAAATTATTGCATCGAAGGCTGAACTAGCCTCCAATACATACTGGAATTATGAAAAATGAAACTCACAGACACCGGGTTCTCAGTACTTCCCAAATTTTCACAATCCCCCAGTCACTCTGCTAAGGGGCTTGTGGTTATCAGTTACTGTATATAAAGAAATCAAGAAGATCTAAAATAGCGCTAATATTACCCTGAAAAACTTCTACATCCTCCCATCCCGAGAAAGAAAAAAAAAAAAAAAAAATCACAGCAAACAAAATAGTACCATTATTACCAAACAGAGTTAGGTTACCTGACCCTGGAAGTTTAACATAGCCGGTGTTTTTTAAATTCTGCCTCGCCTCGACATTGCTGCCTGGAATTCAGTTTAAGCCTGAACTCGAAGTAAACAATTTCCCGGGCGCTTCCAACCCAACTCTGTCCCTACCCCTGATTAAGTGAAGGGAGGGAAACCTCTCATGATCATCAGGGTCAGAACCTCTGAAAAAGGGAAAGGAGTCACCAATCACTTCACCTTCGAATACAGGCCAAGGTTAAAATCTGGGCAGCCAGTGTTAAGAACGGCAATCAGGGGCAGACGCCGCCCGTGAAGAGTCTCTGGCTGAACCCCGAGTCAGGATGCCCAGCCATGGATCCCGCTCCTTCCCTCTCCAGGATGCCGGCGGGCCTCTCCTGGGGAAGGGACGCGTCTCCCCCGGCTCAGTCCTTAGAGCTAGGAGGACAGCAGACGATTTTAAGACACTTGTCCGCCCACGCCATTAAAAACAAAAACAAGAAACCGAACAAGTGAGCACCCGAGTCGCGCGGGCGTGTGCGCTGGCGTGCGGGCGTGCCCGCGGCGGATGCCCCACTCACCGCACACCATCAGCAGCAGCACGATCACCAGCGTGGCCACGAACACCACCAGGGTCAGCCCGATGTTGTGCCACATCTTGGGGGGAGGACGGCGGTCGGCGCCGGGCTGCCGAGCGGCGGGCGCGGGCGGGCCGGTGGCGCGTGCTGGGCTTCAGCGGCGGGCGCCGGGGGCTGCTGGGCGGCAAGGGCGGCGGGCGCCCCCTCGGCAGCGCCCCCAGGGGGCGGGACGGGGACGGCGCGGGGGCGGCGCGGGGGTGAAGGGGGCCCTCCTTCGCTCCCGGACCCGCGGAGCGCGCGGCTAGGCGCGACGCAGGGCGCCCCTACCCCCTCATCGCTCCGGGGAGCCGGGGACGCGTAGCCCGGAGACCCCGGCGACAGCCGGATGTGCTTCCATGGCGGACGCCGCGCGCCCGTAGACGGGAGACAGAGCGAGCACAGAGACGCGCGGCGGCCACACGACCCTCGTCGCCGTCCGTCCGGGGCGGACGAGGATGGGAGGTGGGAGGCCCCTCAGCTCCCTGAGACAGCGGCTAACGTCTCCCACGGCGGCCGCCGCAGTTTCTCGACCCCAGTCCCCTCCCCCAGCAGTAGCTCAGCACCGAGCACGCCCACCGCTCTCCTCCTCCGCGGCGCGGGGCCCGCTGGGAGATGAAGTGCAGAGCCCAGTAGAGACTACTGGAGGCCGCCCCGCGGGGACTACAACTCCCACAATGCACCGCCAAGTTCGCTTCTCACTCCCTGTGCCTTTGGTTTTTCTGGAGCCACAACCTCTGTCTACCGTCTGCGGTTTGCTGTTCTCGGAACCCGCGTTAATTGGCTGACTGTGCTGCGCTGTGCGAAAGCACCCTAGTGACTGCAACCATTAACCCAGAGATGAAGTCGTTTTGTTCCACGATCGACGGAGCACCAGGAGGGAAGAAAAGGGGAGGCAGCTGCCTGGAAAACTGGTTGCATGTGAACCTAGCCTATTGCTGGGGGTGCATGTTGGATACTTGAGCTTTTGAGGAAATACTCACCTCCGTGCCAAAAAGGCGAGCCAGAGGCACGGAGTCTCCCTTTTCCTCCCGTAACAGATGTTGGTCTGTGTTTTCATGAGTAATATATTTCAGAAATGATCCGCGAGGGACTTAAGTACATCTGCTTAGCCCTTAATTCACCTGAGTTGTAAATTCAATTCAGGGACTTAATTGAAACCAAGCTGCCCATGACCCAGAGCTGAGGATTTTGCTGCACTGGCTTGAACAAATCACTGTGAAACAAGACGATTTAAATACTCTCAAGTACTCTATCTCTACCTGCAATCAAAACTCTTCAGTTCCGCCAGATTATATTCCTTCGTTAAAGATGTGCCCCAAGAAGAGAGGATAAATGTGTAGCCAGGTACCGTAATAGCTTTCCCGTTCTCCTATGTCTCCGTTGCTCCCTGAAGTACCTTTCTGTCCTTCTGCAAATTCCTTTCATTTGTTCTCTGTCTCCAAAAACCAGCCAACAAAATCTGAGCAGGAATCTCTTGATTTCACAAATATATCTTGGCCGTAATCCAGCTGCCCCACTGTAAATTGTATTCCCTAAGCAGCAGTATTATGAATAAATACTGAGTATGAAAATACATTAAGGGATAATGACTGAAGAAGATTTAATACAGGGTTCCTATGAAGAGAATGAATCCAGTGCAGTTGTGATATATTGCTCAAAAAAGTCAATTCTGTTGCATAAATGAAACACGTTTTATTAAAGCCCAATTGAATAGTTGAAAACAACACAATAGCAGGAATAATTTATTTTAAAGCTTTTTATCTTCCCTTCCATTCCCATGTATTGAATATGTAATAGAGGCCCGTGTTCTAAATGCTAAGGATACAGCAGTGAATGAGACAAAGGTGTTTATACTCAAGATGCTTATATTGGAAGATTAAATAAGCAGAACTAGGGAAATCTCTTAACCGCTCATTCCTGTAATGAAAACAAACGGGAGGGGCCCCTGGGTGGCTCAGAGGGTTGAGCCTCTGCCTTCCGCTCAGGTCATGATCTCAGTCAGGGTCCTGGGATTGAGCCCCACATCGGAGTGTCTGCTTGGCAGGTGGCCTGCTTCCCCCTCTTTCTCTGCCTGCCTACTTGTGATCTCTCTCTCTGTGTCAAATAAATAAATAAAACCTTAAGAAAAAGAAGAGAAAACAAGCAGGAGAGCATGACAAAAAAGGGGGGGTGTTGTTTTATACTGGGGGGATCAGAGAAGGCCTATTTGAGTAAGTGACGTTTAATCTGAGACCTAAAGGGTCCAGCCACGGAAATACCTAAAGAAAGAGTGTACCAGGGAACAGCAGCAGCTAGAGCAAAAGGCACAAGGAGCAAACAAACAGCCCTTCCTCTCGGCCTTGGTAGTGTTTCTCAACATTTCAGAGCACCTAGGGAGATTTAAAGATCACAAATGGCCAGAGCAAATGACTCAGATTCTCTAGAGGTCAGTCCCAAGCACACACTTTTTTTTTTTTAAAAGCTCCCCAGTGGTTCTAAAGTGCACCCGTGGTTAACCACTGCTCTAAGTCGTTGAGTGGTCTCTGGACCAGCAGCGTTAGGATCCCCTGGGAACCTGCTGGAAATGTGAGTTCTCAGGACTTACCCAGACCTATTGAATCCAAAACTCTGGGGTAATCTCAGGGAAGAAAGGAAAGAAGGGAGAAAAGAAAGAAAGAAAAGGAAAGGAAAGAAAAAAGAAGAGGAAAGAAAAGACAAGATATGTTGGATTAGGGTAGTAATCAATGGAATGGTGTCAAGTGGAAAGATTTGGGGTATGTTCTGGAAGGAGAATCCCATCAGGATTAGCTGATAGACTAGGTATGAAAACAGGTGAGGGAAAGAAAGAAAAAATGACTCCTAGGTTTGTAGCCTGAGCGTCTAGGGGAAGGGCTGTGCCCGATCTTGAAGTGTGAAAGACAATGCAGTCATCTCCCTAGAATGTTTTATGAACTTCTCTCTTTACAAACGATCCTTTGCTGTCCAGGTAAAGAATGTGGTGACTGTGGTGAAGTCCCATAACCAAGTAAGAAAGTCTTTTAATTCTCAGAAGTCCAAGGGCTTTTCCACTAAACCTATTATGTCTCATCATTTGCTATATGAGCACAGATCATGTTTCCAAGGATAAATTCTGTAAGGATTTTCAAGGGTAAGGTCTTGAAATTACTCTCAAGCTATGATGATTTCTTGAGTCTACTTACTGTTCTCCCCCCTGTATAAAATGCCCCACCGCCCTTCTTTCTGACCTCAAGCCTACTAATCCTTCAACGTCTGTCCAGTTTCCTCCTCAGTAAGACCTGCCAGCTTCCTATTCATTGGTCTGTCCAGCTCCTCTAAGCCAGTGGCTCCTGGCCTTACCTGTACATGAGAAGCTTTAAAAGCAGATTCTCACGTTTCATGCCAGGCATGTGAAAGGTGGGCAGGAGGCTATAGAGAGTTTCTAACTGTTTAATACTCTCTAGGTGTTTAGAAGCACTAGTACAAACTATATTCAGAAATTAATTAGGTACCTATCTTGTGATATTCCTTGGATTACTTTGTTATTTATATTTCACACATACATATATATCATTTAATATATATATACACATACACACATTATATATATGTACACACACACACACACACATGTTCTGATTCTTAGAGGACAGTATTTCCTCCTCCCCTGCTCTTTCCTTCCGTAAGGGAAGAAACTCAATTGGTAATGTCTAGACTCTCTGTGCTCTTTTATTCCCTGTGTCCTTGGTCTGGGGAGGAGTAACTTACCTAATGAGTGCGTTTAGGAAAAATAAAGTGGGTTTGCTCAACTTGTTTCCTCCCACATTCCTCTTGGGTGTGAGCTGTCCTAAGCCTCTTGTCTGTGTAGCCTTTCAGCATAGGGAGGGCCCCACTAGTTCAGCATTGCCTCAACTTAGGGTTTAATTAGCAGGCCTGACTGGCTCTCACATTATTATATGTTCTCTGACCTAGTCTTTATTATTAATAAAGGTGACATTTGGCCTCCACGTGTCTTACTCTTTTTTTTTTTTTTTTTAATTTCTCAACTGGGCAACATTATTCCGGGTTCCCTTTTAGCAATTCCAGATAATTAAGATAATTAAGGGAAGAAGCCTTGCATTCAGCATTTATGTAGTACCACATAGTAGGTGCTAGTCGGATATTTAGTGGTCGAACTATTTGATCTCAAAAGCCTGAAAATAGCCCTGAATTTTAGTCATTTGATCTCTAAGTAGTATGAGAAGAATTATGCTACATGTACTTACTGGTTACATAGGAACTAAAAGATGAGATTCCTGCCTTCAAGGAAAACCCAGTCCTACGGTAAGTTTTTAGCAAATACTACTTTGTACCAGGCACTGTGTTTGCCAGTAGCAATACAAAATAGATCAGATATGCTCTCTTACAAAAAAGAACTCAAACTGGCTTAGCCTTTTTCAACATTGACCCTTCTGAGCGCCATAAAATCAGTTGACTATGTCATGATCGGTACTTTAAAAAGTAGAATAGAAAAAAAGATATCACTGTGTATTATAAGTACTAGGGGCAAGCGCTACTCATGAAATTTGTTTTAGTTATGTGTGTGTGTGTGTGTGTGTGTGAATTGAATTACAATGCAAAATACATTCTCTGTAGGTTTTAATTTTACAAAGTTGAAGACCTACTGTCTAGCAGAGGAAGCCAGACATGCATATAAGTGAATATATTGAATATTATTGTAGTGGTAACGGGCATTTTACAGATGAGATCAAGGCTCAGGGAATCTAAAAATTTGGGAGGAGGCAATGGGTAGAGCTGACATTCAAACTGAGATCAGTCTGATTTAAAAGAAAATTTTATTTCCATTGGACCACAATACTGATGGTAACATCAGGCTAGTTCTTAGGAAAAGGGAGAGATATGGGAAGAAACATGGGCAAAGTCTTGAAGTCATTGTAATATATTTTGTGAGTATACATAAGGGTGGGTCAGGGTCCTTAAGATTCCATGGACAATATACAATTCCTTTCAGTTCTAATGAATTTGGAGTGGAGGTATAATATGGTGGTTGAGAACTCCTATTCTGTAATTAGACTCTGGATATAAAACCTGACTTAGCTGAATTAGTTCATCTCTCTAAAAGTTTAAACCACTACCACATTTGTAAACATTTATAAAATAGGCATATTATCAGTCCCTTCTTTGGAGGGTTGTTTTGAGAATTTAACGAGATGCTGTAAAGAGTTTGCTTAGCATAGTACTCTGCCCTTAGGAGGTCTTCAACAAAAGTTAGGTATTAATTTTAATAACCCAGTGTATTATAATATAATGGAAGGAACTGGATTACAGAATTGGCTTCATTCAGTTCATTTTTACTTACTTTGGAAAACAGTCTGTTAGTGTTTCACCAGAGAAGTAGAACCACCATGTCCGGTATAGAATAAGGGAATTACTCTAAGAATTAAGGGCAGTTGAGTGAGTGGTGGACCGTCTATGCAGGCAGTTGCCTCCGTGTCTAGTGTTGATCCTACAGTTGCTAGACTGGCAGATGAGAAGGACAGTTGGATATGAAAGAGAGCAAAGGGCAAACTAGGACCAACGAGCACAAGTGGTACCCAGAAAGACTAACTAGTACCCACGTCTGCCTCTCCCTGTCACCATCCTCGACACCACAAGTGATGGTAGGAAAAACTGGCGCCCCTCATTATGGCTCTGCATACGCTCTCAGTCCAGGAAGAGGACGTTGCTAGGAACTGGAATGTCTGGGTGTCCAGGGGCTGCCATGACAAAGTACCACGAACTGGGGGCTCAAACCCTGGGAAATGTATTCTCTCACAGTTCTGGAGGCCGGAAGTCTGAAACCAATATGCTGGCAGGGCCACAGTCCCTCCAAAGGCTCGAGGCAAGAATCCTTCCTCACTTCCTGGGGTGGCTGGCCAGCCTGGGCTTTCCCCAGCGTGTAGCTACATCACGGAATCTCTGCCTGTCCTTCAGTGAAGCTTTCTTCCTACGTGTCTGTCTCTCCTGTGTCTTCAGGTGGCTTTCTTATAAGGACACTAGTTATTGAATATAGGGCGTCATCTACAAGGGCTTCATCTGGATATTCATTTGAATACATTTGCAAAGACCCTATTTCCCAATATGGTCACATTCTGAGATTCCAGGTGGACTTGAATTTGAGGAGGGGGAGGGGATGACACCATTCAGCTCAGCAGCCCAGGAACTGGGGTTGGATGTTTCTCCATGACAGCAGGGCGGGTAACGGCAGGTCAGACCCAGTGTGCCTGGCACCTCCCGCCAGCCATTAAAACATTTTTTAAAAATTGGCAGCTGCTTCATCTCTGCCTCCCAAATAGCATCCAAAATGTCTCTGATGGCCAACAGTGATCCAGAAACATCCCAGAAAGGAAATTCTGGGGAATCCCAGCTTAGCTAAATTGACATAGTACAAAGTCACAACTCAGTAAGTCATTGAGTACCTTTTCTTTTTTCTTTTTTTTTTTTTGGAACAGGGAAATAATGGAAATGTTTTAAATACATTTATCTGGGACACCCGGGTGGCTCAGTCAGTTTAGTGTCTGCCTTTGGCTCAAGTCATGATCCCAGGGTCTTGGGATCAAGTCCCGGAATCAGGCTACCTACCCAGCAGGGAGCCTGCTGCTCCCCCTTCTTGTGCAAAATCTCTCTCTCTGACAAATAAAGAAATAAAATCTTAAAAAAAAAAAAAAAAACTGATCTGGGGGTGCCTGGGTGGTTTAGTCGGTTAAGCATCTGACTCTTGGTTTCGGGTCAGGTCATGATCTCTTGTCAGCTCCGCACTCGGTAAGGATCGCGTTTGAAGATTCTCTCCCTCTGCCCCTCCCCGCACTTGTTCTCTTGCTCTCTCTCTCTCTCAAATAAATAAATCTTATAAACAAACAAACAAAAAACCTTGATCTGGCAGCAGAGTGGAGGAGCGATTGGGGGTTAAGGGGATTGAAGATGTTAAGAGATCATGGGCATAACCTAGGAGTCCCTAAACAGTTTTGGATCACGCTTTTGGTAATGTAGTATATGAGCAAAACAGGGCCAACACTCTGGCAGAATACAACTTAATAATCTGCATTGAGAAAATCTCTAAATGTCAAAAAAAAAAAAAAAAAAAAAACCAAAAACCTGATAAGATCATGAAGAATGACCAGTTCAAGATCAGAGAAGAGACAGACTTGGAAATCCAGAATCGAGCACTAGCATTTAAGGGCTCCTTTACCCAGAGATGGCTCCAGAGGTCCTGAAGAGAATGCTGAGTGGCTGGGGCCACCACTCTGGGTGGGCGACGGTGGAATCCCTGGCTCAGGCCTAGAAGACTATCAGGCGCACGGAGCTGAGACACCAGAAAGTCAAACCGTAGGAGTAAGGGGGGGAACCAAAAATAAACAGACAGGCAGCCAGCCCGGGTCAGCTTTGCCTGATCTGGCTGACCCAGAAAAGTTCAAATCCTGAAATGGGATTAGAGAAATCCCCAAGGCCTGGCAGAAACAAATTAAGAAACAACATTTTTGGACTCAAATTATTTTTACAAATAACTTTTCAAACACAACTTCCACGGCATACTCAAGCTATTTCCCCCCTTTCATGGTTTACCTTTTTTTTTTTTTCTTTTTTAAGATTTTATTTATTTGGCACAGAGACACAGCAAGAGAGGGAATACAGCGAGGGGAAAGGAAGAGGGAGAAGCAGGCTTCCCACCGAGCAGGGAGCCCGACGTGGAGTTCAATCCCAGGACACTGGGATCATGACCTGAGCCGAAGGCAGATGCTTAACCACTGAGCCACTCAGGCGCCCCACCATTCTTAGTTTTAAAAAAAATATATTAGCTCTCCTTTAATACATGTGTATGTGCTTCCAAAGAGAGATGAGATAAAATATGTAAGTGTTAAACATTTTATGTCTAATGGCTAGAAAATATTTTAGTATCACTCTTTCGTTTTCTAGGGCCACTGTAACACAGTACCACAAACTGGGTAGCTTAAGATGTCAGAACTGCATTTTCTCACAGTTCTGGAAGTCAGAAGTGCCAAATCAATGCATTGGCTGGGCTATGCCCCCTCAGAAGCCTCTAGAGAAGACTCTTTCCTTGCCTCTTCCAGCCTTGGGCACACATTAGCTTGAGGCAGCATAGATCTAATCTCTGCCAACTCATCACATGGCTGTTTTCCCTCTGTGCCTCTGCCTTCTCTTGTAAGGACTTGTCGTTAATTTCACCGATGTTTTATCTTCAACAACCTTTTCTCCAAATAAAATCACTATGAGGTACTAGAGGTGAGGATTTCAAATGATCTATTTGTGGGACACAATTCGCCCTCATTAACGATCACCAAACAGTCCTCATTGCTACAAAAAATCTTTTGAAAACGGTTAATGCTTTGAGACTCAGCAGCTCCATGATCTAAGTTCACTGTATCTTATAATTAATTTCAAGTTTGTCATAATTGTAAAAGATGCCTCAAAAAAGATCCAAATGAAAGCAGAGCATCTTGGCCTGACTTTCTGAATTGTGATCCACATTTGTCAGTCCCCTCCACTTGGCATACAAAGCTTTTCATAAATATTCAGTTAACAAATTTCCATCATTCCTATGCTCATTGTTCTTGAACCTTCATTGGCAGATGTTGCATTTTTATCATTTTTAAAGATAAGTGAAAAACCCATGAGGACTCTTTGTTTGGAAAATTGTGGACAAGTGAAAAAATTCTGGTTTCAATTCTGTGTGTGACACAACTGGGTAGTTTTTGACAATTAAGTCGTATAATGGTGGACGTGTTTTCAAAATGTCATCTCCGTAGCTTGCATTTCTTTTAAAAGTAACTGCTTTCTCCTTTATTAAGATATCTTCTTTATCTTGAGATAATAGATTAAATGTGGTTATTTTTCCAAACCGTCAGCTACGTACTATGTTATAGAAAGCTAGTTTATCATTTCATTGCAGAAAAGACAGCAAACCCGGTATAGTTGGCTTCTGGGATGGACACCGATCTACCACCCCTATTCACCCACCTCTCAGTGCCATACACTGTGGCTCCGTAGAGCTGGCGTGGCCACATCCAAGGACTGATCCACAAGGAACACAAAGATCTGGCCATCTGAGCACAAGTCAAGACATCTCCAGAGCTCCCATGAGGTCAGCCGCAGAGTCACTGGCTTGCAGTGACTTCTCCCTCTGATGCCTCCTGCCACTTTCTTTTCCTACCTTCTCCTCTGGTTGAAACCAAGGTCACAGCCTTCATGATAATCATCCTACAGGCTGTGTCTCAAGGTTTCCTTCCCAGGAACCCAACCTGGACACCATCATTTAAAAGGAAAAAAAAAATTGCATGATATTTCATGAAGGAAATATCAAAAGATTTGTTACAAAAGATTTGCTGGACATTTTGGTGATGACATATTATTTTAAAGTCTTCCTTCTTACAAAAATTAAGCCTGTAGAAAACCACTCCTAGCAAGGAAACAGCAGTGCATAAAGATACACTGAGAGTGGATCCCTGATATGCCCTCAGGATACTGGCTGTTACTCTATTTGTATTAATTACTATTAGTATTAGTTGTTACTCTATTATGTATATAGCATAAGGACAAGTGAGGCCCTCAGGATCAATCCTTATAGTAAATATTACCTCTTTTTTGAAAATATTTATTTCAGAGAGTCAGAAAGAGAGAGAGTGAAGCAGGGAGGGGCAAAGGGAGAAATAGAGAGAAACTCAAGCAGACTCCTTGCTTACTGTGGAGACTGATGTGGGCCTCAGTCTTATGACTGTGAGATCATGACCTGAGCTGAAACCAAGAACTGGGCACCCAACCAACTGTGCCACCCATGCACCATGCTTACTCTCTTTTTAAAATAAAAATATGTACCTTTTTGTATTTTCTTGTTATGTTTTCAGCATATTTTTTCCCATCCTACTCATCTGAGCAAAAAGCCCAAGAATTGAATGTAGGGCATAGCAAAGGATGGGCAGAAGGGGCCCAACACTAGGGAGACAAGATCCATGAGTTGTCTATGCTCCTGAGGATACAGAAAGAGCCACTGATAACTTCCAGATTGTTAGCCCAAGTGACTGAATGGATGTCAGCATCCTGAACAGAAATCTTTGACTTGGGGAACAAAGGAACATTTGCCATGCTGGCTTTGGAGCATGGTGGTGGGACCTCTGGATAAAGATGTTCAGCCAGAAGATCTCCAGGGGTATCTGGAGGTTGTTCATGAGAGTAGTCTGGCCTTGTTGGAAATGTGAAAGCTAAAGGAGGCATGAAAGTCTAAGAAGAGAAGAAAAGGGGGCAGGGGAAGGAATCTTGAGAAAAAAAGAGAAAAGTTGTGGAGGGCTGGTTAGACCCAGCAGTGGCATTAAGGATATGGTGGAAAGACCTTAGGTCCTATAGGGCTTCCAAGCACATTATCCCCAAATAGGCCACTTTGGCATATTGATATTTTGAATTAAAGGCACATGAAAAAAGCATGTACAGGGGAGGCACTCAGATCTTCCTTTTTCTTTATGAAAACAGAAGAGAAAATTCCCATGCAGAAGGATGTCCTCCCTGTACCAGGGAGAAGGAAGCCATCCCTATCACCAGAGAAGAGAGTTGAGGTCAAGAGAAATCTGAACAAATAAACCTGGTTTAACCAAGCCTGATCTTCTAGACACTTCTCCATCATCAACTGTCTGGCCCCAAACTCTTTGTCTTGTCATATTTCTACAACTGACTGCTCTTTGTCCACACTGGAAGCTTGGACGCTAACTGCTTCTTGGGGTCTTCCTTTTTCTTACAAAGGCTCCCACGTACATGTAAAATTACTAAACAAAATTTGTATGCTTTCCTTCTGTTAAACTGTTTTATGTCAGTTTAGTCCTCAGTTTAGTCCTTAGACCTATCTGGAGAACCTAAGAGAGCAGAGGAGAAATTTCACCACACCTACAAGCCTCAAGGTGACCTCAAGAAAGCTGTAGAAGTGTGACTGTGGGCTAATGAAGTCCAAGGCCAGAGCATGGGGAGGCCATGGGGAAGGAAAGGAGAGGATGGGTTCAAGAGATATCACTAAGAAGGGCGAACTGTGTGGGTAAAAGGAGTGAGGAACCCAGGAGAGGAAAAGAGTTCAAATTTTCCCTCTAGGCATTACTTGGAAAAATGTCTTCATTTCAGATACACTGTCCCCTACTCTCATCCTGACCTCCCGGAAATCCACATAAGTATGGTTGAATTTTTAGAAGTGGGTGAAGTTATAGTTAGGCACTGAACACACCCCAGCTTCTCTATGGCAACTAACACAGCTAACTATAGGAACAGATTTTTATCTATGCAGATAGCAGCAACTGTCACAAGCAAGAACGTGCCTATGGCTGATGTTCATTTCCTTCCTTGGTCTCATCACGACCAATAGAATATTTAACTTTATAGATTATCAGATTAAAAGATTATATTGTGGGAGTCTGGGTGGCTCAGTGGGTTAAGCATCTGGCTTTGGCTCAGGTGATGATCCCAGGGTTCTGGGATCAAGCCCCACATCGGGCTCTCTGCTCAGCAGGGAGCCTGCTTCCCCCCTCTCTCTGCCTGCCTCTCTGCCTACTTGTGAACTGTCTCTCTCTGTCAAATAAATAAACAAAAATTCTTTTTAAAAAAGGCATTTATCAAGTTTAGCTGAATGATCCAATAAATATGGGGAAGAAATCCAAAGATGAGGAGGATATCATTCCTATCATTTTTTTACAGTTTCGTGGAGAGAGAAGTGTGAAATGTGTTGTGTAGAAATGCAGATCCTATGTTACGGAAGTAGAAGGAGAATTCCTTCTGAGAAACTCAGAGAAAAGCTCCACTGAAGAGCTGGTTTTTTCCCTGGTCTTTTAAGAATGATTGGCATTTCGGGGCACCTGGCTGGCTCAGTCAGTAGAGCCGGTGGCTCTTGATCATGAGTTGGAGCCCAAAGTTGGGTGTAGAGATTACTCAAATAAGCTTTTAAAAATTATTGGCACATCTATAGGTGGAGAAAGAAGAGAGGGAAAGAAGAATGTACATTTCAAATGAGCATAGGGGGTCTTCTCAGGGAACAATAAGTAACCATAGAACCCATTGAAAGGTGTGATTGGAAAAACAGACAGTACCTAGCATGGAGAGAACTCTCATGTCAGGTACCCGGTTCGATTCTAGAGTCTAAGGGAGATGACTCTTATTATATCCAGTGTTATTACCCAACAGGAATCATTTCATTTTGTGACACAGAGCTGATGGTGTCCTGCTGATAGCATCTACCCTACCCACCCCCAACCCCATTCACCAGCCCCCAGCATTCTTAAGTCCAAGAGCAAAACTCCCTCCCATGACCCACAAGCCCTTGTTCTGACCCTGCCTCCCATCCCTCCCCTCTCTCCCTTGATCTGTTTACCGGAACCTTGTTGCCTTTCACTCCTACAACCAGTCAGGCTCCCTCTGAACATGGAGTGTTACATCTGTTGCTTGCCATTCCTGGAATGCCCCTCCACCTCCTGCCCACCCCACTGTTGCGCTCGTTGGCACCTACCCGTTGGCTTCTGTTCATCTCAGCTCGGTCACGGCTCTGTGACTTAATGCATGTCCATTGGCTCTCCCCGCTGCATAGTCCCAGGGAACTGTATCCTTTGAAATCACATGTTACAGTCCATAATTAAACACTCATCGATCGCTTCATTTGTTGGAAAGTCAGCTCTGCAATAAGATTGTAAACTCTCAGAGGACAGATTTAACATCCCTTTCACTGAAAATGGAACTCCTGCCTTTAGTGCTGTGCCTGTCCCATAGTCTGTTGAATGACTAATTGGGAATGGCATAATTTGTAGTGGGATTTGGCAAATAACTCAGAAGACATTATGGAGGGATTGGAAGCTCTTAAGCCCTATGTGAGCATGGGAGGCAAAGGGTGTTGCCAGGGAGAGAATATGGTATTACAAATGTCTAATTTTCACCAGGTGTACTTTTACATTGTGAATGTGTAAATTATACTCATGTTGATGACTGCATGTGCGTCTGCATTTCCTTTGCTCCACGATTTGCAGAAGACACCATTGATAGGTGGATAGTTTGCCAAAAAGGCAATTGTTTAAAGGAGAAATTTCTTTTAGTAGAGTGTAAATAATATATTCTCCAGAGCTTATATTTGAAAAGCACAAGTCAGAAAGATCACAGAGGCAGGAATCACCATACCGATCAGAGGCGCACATAATTTCTTCAGCAGAGGGTGCTAAAATGTAACTTTGGCACAGGGAAGCTTGCTTAGCAAAAGTTTGTTTAGTTGAGTAATACGCTTGCCTATTGTAACTCTCAAGGATAGCAAATATATCTTAAAAGCACTAGTCTTGTAGAATATGGGCATAAGAGGTCTTAAGATCCAAAGTCTAAAAGTTTTCTCAATATCAAATACAAGGTTAATTTCCTCCGTGTTGTCTTATCGCTTCATAACATTTTTAATGTTCTAGGGAAAAAAAACTTATTATAGGGTGCCATATTATATATGTTATATAACATATAACACAATATATGTGTTATATATGTGTTTTATATATATATATATTATATATATATATATATATATATATATATATGCATGCTATATGTGTGTCATACCTTATGCAAGTTACCAGAAGATTGGACAGTGAGCCTTTTTGGAAAGCTTGGCAAAATTCTCTTCAGTCCCTCAAATTTGTAGAGGGTGTTTTATCACACTCATCAAGCCAAATACTTTTTGAAGGGTATCCTGCAGGTTATCTGGAGGCTCATTGCTTTAACCCTCAGAAGCCTTTAAGAAACCCTATGTATCAGTCAAGCGAGGCTGGGTAATGGTGCCATAACGATCCTGGGGTCAGAGACTTAGCACAGGTTTATTGCTAGCTCATGTTTGTGTCCATTGTGTTGCTGTCCTGGGGCTCCGCGCAGTGTTGTCATTATAAGGGGAATCTGGTTGACAGAGTAGCCACGACCTTGAAAGTCACCAGCCACCGTAGCAGAGGGAAAGAAAACCTTGGGCGGTCATGCATTGGCTTTCAAAGCTTGTCTGGAGGTGGCATCCATTATCTTTGCTCCCATTTTCTTTTTTGAAAGATTTCATTTATTTATGTGACCAAGAGAGAGCACACACATATCCAGGGAAGTGGCAAGCAGAGGGAGAGGGAGAAGCAGCTCCCCGCTGAGCAGGGAGGGCCCCCCTCCCCCAAGAGCTGATTTCCAGGATCCTGGGATCATGACCTGAGCCGAAGGCAGATGCTTAATCTACTGAGCCACCCAGGTGCCCCATTTGCTCACATTTTCTTAACCAAAGCAAATCACAGGCCGTGTCATCTAATGTAGAGTTTTGGAAGTAGGATATGTGCATATGGGAGGAAAACCAGAAATATTGGGTAGATAGCCTTAGTCACTACTACATACTAAAAATGTTGTAATAATAAAAGTCACTGGAAATAATTTAGCAACAATGACTTTGAAGTTCTTTGATCTTCCAAGTACAGGATGGTAGGCAGTGTTGTTAACTTTCCTGGTTAATTGTAGGAACTGCTAGCACAGATCATTAAACTACTTTGCTTTTGGCTTTTAATTTTAAAATTCATTGTTCCATATGCTTTGGAGGGCAGGAGTGGATACTAGTAGATTTACTTCTCTACTTGGGGTTTGCTTTGATTAATATTAAAACCTATCTGTCTTTTCTGAGAACACAATTGCCACTGTAGCTGGGAGGAAATGGGAAAGGGGAGCAACCAGGCTGGGGGAAAAGGGTCCAGGCAGTTCAAGGCTAACCTTTTGCAGCTGATGGTGACAAAATAGAACGGGAAACTTGCTGCTCAGCTATCCCTTCTCACTTAACCTTCTAGAGCCAGAGAAACAGGTTTCTCTAATAAAGATGTAAAATGAAGTAGTCCTTTCAAGAGCTGGAAAAAGGAGTTCTGTTTCCTAATGTAACAGACCTAGAGGAATCTCTGCCAGATCTGCCAGGAAGCAGAGGGTTTGACTGCCTCCCGCAGTGACAGCCGTCACCGCTCACCAGGAACAATCCAGGGTTATAATCAGGTTGTAATCAGAGAGGCACAAAGCTAGTTATCCAGGGAACCCAGGCTCTCCTGCCAAGGTGGAGCTGGCAAGTTGCCTGACCTCAGCAAAAGCTGAAGGATGCTTTAGGTCAGAAGCAAGCTGATAAGATAAACGGCAGCCCAGGCCACAAGGATCACAGCCACACCTAATCCTAACACAATCCTGGGCTTTTTAAAACGGACCAGGAGGGGCACCTGGGTGGCTCAGTTGGTTAAGAGTCTGCCGTTTTCTTTTCTTTTTATTTATTTTTTATTTTTTTTCAGTGTTCCAGAATTATTTATGCACCACACCCAGTGCTCCATGCAATACGTGCCCTCCTTAATGCCCACCACCAGGCTCACCCAACCCCCCACTCCCCTCCCCTCCAAAACCCTCAGATTGTTTTTCAGAGTCCATAGTCTCTCATGGTTCGTCTCCCCCTCCAATTTCCCCCTACTCCCTTCTCCTCTCCATCTCCCCATGTCCTCGGTGTTATTCCTTATGCTCCACACATAAGTGAAGCCATATGATAATTGGCTCCCTCTACTTGACTTATTTCACTTCTGCTCCGGTCCTGGGGTCCTGGGATGGAGCCCAGCAGTCAGGCTCCCTGCTGAGCTGGGAGTCTGCGTCTCCCTCTCCCTTTGCCCCGCCCCCTGCTCCTGCGCATGCTCGCTTTCTCTCTCACATGCGCACACTCTCTCACGCAAATAAAATCTTTTTAAAAATGGAGGGGGGAGATGAGCAAAGAGTTGATTAGCAGTTGACATGGATGATGGAAAGGGGGTGGAAGCAGGTGAGGGGTTAGCTCCCACCCACCTATGGTACAAGGTGCTGAGTTGCCGGGAAAGCTGCAAGCTGTTTTATACATGTCCCCAAAATCAACAGGGGGAAGCAAAGGCCCCAAGAAAACGTCAATAGAATGCAGTATTATACTTCAATATTCATCGTCTTTACTCTCCAGCTACCGAAACTTTGCTGGCTAATGTCCTACTACTCATTCAGGGGCACTGAAGCTCCTATGTTCTCCAAAAGCTTTTTCAAATCTCCCAAATTAGAATTCTTTTCCCCTCTCTGTTGTGCATCACTTCTCACCAGTAGCTCCGGGGTGGCCCGCACGGTGGCCCACTTTTCATCGCATCTGCTTGTGTCCATCTCCTTCACCCCCGCCTCCAGATTCTGAGCGTCTGCAAGGCAGTGATCAAACAGGGTTTATCTGCCAATTCTGCCCAACTCCTACCCAGTTCCGTGAACGTAGAAGTTACTCAATACAGGCCTGCTGGTTTAGATAGACCACATGGACCTTTTACGGTGGCATTCCGTTTCTGTCTGCAACCTAAGAAATATTTTGAACATCCATAAAAGTGCCACGATCAGAATTAGAATTCTGTGTTATTGGGCCTCAGCTGTTTCTTATTAACTGTGCGTTCCTAGGCAAATTATTTCATTGCTTGATCCCTCAGGGTTCTGTTTACAACATGGGGATGTGATGTTGGTACCTAACTTGTTGGCTTAAGGATTAAATGAGATAATATATGCAAAGCACTTGCCACGTGCCTGTTTTATAACAAGGCCTCAAAGGGCAGCATTAGGATCATATGCAGTACCACAAGCGCTTGTGGCCCCAAGCACAGAAGCCATAAAAGTCAAAAAGTACACTGTTGGGCGCCTGGGTGGCTCAGTGGGTTAAGCCACTGCCTTCGGCTCCGGTCGTGATCTCAGGGGCCTGGGATCGAGTCCCACATCCGGCTCTCTGCTCCGCGGGGAGCCTGCATCCTCCTCTCTCTCTCTGCCTGCCTCTCTGCCTACTTGTAATCTCTCTCTGTCAAATAAATAAATAAAATCTTAAAAAAAAAAAAAAAAGTACACTGTTGGGGGGAATGCAAGCTGGTGCAGCCACTTGAGAAACAGTCCTCAAAAAGTTGGAAATAGAGCTACCCTACAACCCAGCAATTGCACTAATGGGTATTTACCCCAAAGATACAAATGTAGTGATCCAAAGGGGCACATGCACCCGAATGTTTATAGCAGCAATGTCCACAATAGTCAAACTATGGAAAGAGCCCAGATGTCCATCGACAGAAGAATGGATAAAGAAGATGTGGTATGAATATACAGAGGAATACTATGCTGTCATCAAAAATGAAATCTTGCCACTTGCAACGACATGGAGGGAACTGGAGGGTATTATGCTAAGTGAAATAAGTCAATCAGATAAAGGCAATTATATGATCTCTCTGATATTAGGAATTTGAGAAACAAGGCAGAGGATCATAGGGGAAGGAAGGAAAAAATGAAACAAGAGGAACTCAGAGAGGGAGACAAACCATAAGAGACTCTAAAGCGTAGGAAACAAACTGAGGATTGTTGGAGGGGGTAGGAGAATGGGCTGGTTTGGGTGATGGACATTGGGGAGAGTATGTGTTGTGGTGAGTATTAGGTGCTGTATAAGACTGATGAATGACAGACCTGAATACCTGAAACAAGTATTACACTGGGTGTGGAGTCTGCTTCAGATTCTCTCTCCCTCTCCCTCCCCTTGGCGCACCCTCTTTCTTTCAAAAAAAAAAAAAAAGGCTAGGATGGGATTAAGGGAAGTCGGTGAGGGTTCAAATAAAATTTTGGTTATTGGTTGATAATTATTGAAAGTGGGAACAACTACTTGCTGCCCATTCTTTTGAAATTTTGGAGTTTTCCACAAATATTCAGCTACTCCTTCCCATAGGTCAGTTTTCCCCTGGGAAACAGTGTCTGGGGAGAAAATTCTCTTAGTCTGTGAGGTTGTGAAGGAAGGAGCACCAGGCAGTGGGAGGAGAATTCACTTGATCACGGATAAATATTGGTCAGTTTTTATTCCATTTGAAGTATAATGCCTGCATTTGTTATTCCAATTTTATTTTATTTTTTAGTTCCATTTGAAGTACAGTGCCTGCATCTTTCATATCCTTAACAAAGATGGCTTCATAGCAGGTGTTTTGTATGTCTTTCTGGAAGTCACTGATCTCTTCATCACTGTGTCTACCAGTTATAGCTGGACGAAGACATTTCTGTCGTTCCATAGAACAAATGCAAGGAAGAGAGGCATGTGAGTTTCTATGCTTCTTCTTTGGGTTGATGAGTAGCTTTCTCCTGAAATCTTCCTGGCCAGGGAGCCAGAGGAAGTCAAAAAAAGCACTGAAAACTCCTAGGTAGTCACATTAATTAACACATTTTCACAACCAGTTTTGTTTTTGACTAAGGCTGAATGGCAGGCTTCTGATTTCATCTCACAAGGGAGTCTTCTCTCACCGAAGCCTTCTGTGTGCATAACCAGCTAAAGGCCAGAGAGCAGGGACTCTCTTTCTTTCTTTTTTAAAAGAATATTTTATTTAAGAGAGAGAAAGCGCATGAGAGAGGGAGAGAGAGAGCACAGGCAGGGGGGAGGCGGAGAGGGAGAGTGAGAAGCAGACTTCTTGTAGAGCAGGGAGCCCGATGTGGGGCTCGATCCCAGAACCCTGGGATCATGACCTGAGCCAAAGGCAGATGCTTAAACGACTGAGCCACCACAGGTGCCCAGGGACTCTGTTTCAATGAAGGAGAAAGCTAGTCCTTCCTTTCTTCTGCTATAGTATACTTTAAAGTTTGAATGGAGGAAAAAAATGAAAGTTATCTTTTTTTTTTTAATTTTATTTATTTGTCAGAAAGAGAGAGGGAGCACACAAGTAGGGAGAGCTGCAGGCAGAGGGAGAAGCAGGCTCCCTTCCGAGCAAGATGCCTGATGCAGGACTTGATCCCAGGACTCTGGGATCATGACCTGAGCTGAAGGCAGATGCTTAACCGACTGAGGCACCCAGGTGAACCTAGATTCACATTCTGAAATGCTTCTGAAAACTTAAAAGAATTTTAAAATACCGCATGAAGTATATTTTCTAGCCACAGCACAACTAAACTATAAATTTATAACAAAGAGATAATCTGGAAAATCCCCAAATCGTTGGAAAAGAAAGATTACTAAATAGTATGTGGGTAAAAGAGGAAATCAGAGGGGAAGCAGAAAATATTTTGAATTGGGTAAAATTGCAGTCACAACATATCAAAATGTATGGGGGATATAGCTAAAACAATGCTTAGAGGAAGTTATACTATATATGCCAATATCAGAAAAGAAGAATACTGTAAGTCAATAATCTAAGTTTCTACCTTAAGAAAGTGGGAAAGAAAAGTAAAAAGTAAAAAAAAAAGTAAATTAGTAAAAAAGTAAAAAGTAAATTAACTCAAAGCAAGAGGAGGGAAATAATAAGGAAAGAGCAGAAATCAGTGAAATGGAAAACAGAAAAAACAATAAACAAAATAGTGAAACCAAAAGCTGATTCTTTGCCTGCTGGGTTTTTTTTTTCTTTTTTCATTTCTCATTTATTTATTTGTTGATATAATTTTTTATTTAAATTCAATTAATTAACATAGGGTGTATTATTAGTTTCAGAGGTAGAGTTCAGCGATACATCGGTTGCATGTAACACCCAGTGCTCATTCCATCACGTGCCCTCCTTCATGCCCAACCCCCAGTTAGTCCATCCCCCACTCCTGCCCCTCCAGCAACTCTCAGTTTGTTTCCTATGATTAAGAGTCTCTTATGGTTTGTCTCCCTCTCTGATCTCATCATTTTATTTTTTCCTCTCTTCCCCTACGATCTTCTGCCTTGTTTCTTAAATTCCACATAGGAGTGAGATCGTATGATAATTGTCTTTCTCCAATTGACTTATTTCACTTAGCATAGTACCCTCTAGCTCCAACCACATTGTTGCAAGTGGCAAGATTTCTTTTTTTTTTTTTGATGGCTGAGTCATATTCATATATATATATATCTCACATCTTCTTTATCCATTCATCTGTCGATGGATATGTGGGCTCTTTCTATAGTATGGCTATTGTGAACATTGCTGCTATAAACATTCTGGTGCATATGCCCCTTCGGATCACTACATTTGTATCTTTGGAGTAAATATCCAGTAGTACAATTGTTGGGTTGTAGGGTAGCTTTATTTTTAACTTTTTGAGGAACCTGCATACTGTTTTCCAGGGTAGCTGCACCAGCTTGCATTCCCACCAACAGCGTTAAGAGGACTCCCCCTTCTCCAAATCCTTGCCAACATTTGTTGTTTCCTGACTTTTTCGTTTTCAAAAGATGGTTCTTTGAAGAGATCAATAAAGCTGGTAAACCTCTAGCCAGAATGACCATGAATATAAGACAGAATTCAAATTACCAATATTAGGAATGAAAGAGGGAATATCATTGTTGATCCTGCCAACACCTACAGGACAAGAAGGGAGTATGATCATGTACAACATTATGCTGATAGACTTGACAATTTAGATAAAACGGATGAATTCTTTTCAAGAGACAAAAATTACTAGAACTCCCTCAAGAAGAAACAAATGACGAATGGTCCTAGATCTTAAGGAAATTGAATTCATATTTATAATTTTTCTTTCTTTTTTTTAAAGATTTTTAAAAAATTTATTCATGAGAGAGAGAGAGAGAGAGAGAGCGCACACAAGCGGGGGGAGAGGCAGCAGGAGAAGGAGAAGTGGACTCCTTGCTGAGTTGGGAGCCTGATGTGGGGCTTCATCCCATGACCCAAATATCATGACCTGAGCCAAAGGCAGACACTTAACCATCTGAACCACCCAGGTGCCCCTGAAATTTTTCTAAGAAAGAAAATTTTGGGCTCAGATGGGTTCAATGCTATATACTACAAAACAATTTTTTTTAAAGATTTTATTCATTTACCTAACAGAGATCACAAGCAGACAGAGAGGCAGGCAGAGAGAGAGGGGGGAAGCAGGCTCCCAGCTGAGCAGAGAGCTGGATGTGGGGCTCGATCCCAGGACCCTGAGATCATGAACTGAGCCGAAGGCAGAGGCTTAACCCACTGAGCCACCCAGGTGTCCCTATACTACAAAACATTTTAAAGAAGAAATAGTACCAGCTCTACACAAAATCATCTAGGAAATAGAAAAGGAGGGAGCACCTCCAACTTATTTAATCAAGCCATCTTCAATCTTTTTTTTTTTTCTTTTTAAGATTTTACTTATTTGTCAGAGAGAGAGAGAGAGAACACACAAGCAGGGGGAGCAGGAGAGGAAGAAGCAGGCTCCTTGCCAAGCAGGGAGCCAGATGGGGGTCTCAATTCCAGGACCCTGGGATCATGACCTGAGCCAAAGGAAGATGCTTAACCAACTGAGCCTCCTAGGCACCCAAGCCACTTTCGTTCTGATACCAAAACCAGATAAAGACATTAGAAGAAAACAACAAAATAATAAATCTTAAGAGCACAGATGAAAAAAAAAATCCTCAACAAAATATTAGAAAATGGAATCCAGCAATATGTAAGACGTGGGTGGCTCAGGTCATGATCCTGGAGTCCTGGGATCAGCCCTGCATCAGGTTCCTTGCTCAGAGGGAAGCCTGCTTTTCCCTCTCCCACTCCCCCTGCTTGTGTTCCCTCTCCCGTTTTCTCTCTCTATCTCTGACAAATAAATAAAATCTTAAAAAAAAAAAAAAGGGGGGGGAGAGAGAGAGACCGTGGGGCACCTGGGTTGCTCAGATAGTTGAGTGTCTGCCTTCCACTCAGGTCATGATCCCGGGGTCCTCAAATCAAGCCCCACGTCAAGCTCCCCCCTCAACGGGGTGTCTGCTTCTCCCTTTTCCTCTGCCTCTCTCTCTGCTCAGCCTCTCTCTCTGTATCACATGAATTAAAATATATATATATATTTTAAAAAGACCAACTGAGCATTATCCAGGAAATGAAAGGTTAATTCAACATTCAAAAATTAGTCAAGGGGCACCTGGGTGGCTCAGTGGGTTAAGCCTCTGCCTTCAGCTCAGGTCATGATCTCAGGGTCCTGGGATCGAATCCACATTGGGCTGTCTGCTCAGCAGGGAGCCTGCTTCCTCCTCTCTCTCTCTCTGCCTGCCTCTCTGTCCACTTGTGATCTCTCTCTGTCAAATAAATAAAATCTTAAGAAAAATTAGTCAATAAAATTTACCATATTAGCATATTTAAAGAAGAAAAAAAGTATAATGATCTCAATAAACATGGCAAAAAATTTTACCAAATTCAATATCTATTTGTAATAGTATTGCAAATGTAATGTTACAAATTGTGATATTATTACAAATGGATGTTGAATTTGGTAAAATTCTCAACCTGAAAAAGAACATCTACAAAAAACCCCCAAAAACCATCATCATAATTAGTACCAAAAGCCTGTAGGCTTTATGCCTCATACCAGGAAAAAGTAACGAATGTCTGCTGTCATACTGTTATTCAACATTGTATTGGAGGTTATAGTCTGTATAATGAACTGAGAAAAGGAAATAAAAGGAATATAGATGGGAAAGGAAGAAATACAACCATCTCTATTCACAGATGATATGATCACATATGTAGGAAATCTCGAAGAATCTACAAAATAGCTTCTAGAACTAATAAGTTAAGCAAGGTTACAAGATACAATGTCAATCTACAAAAATCAGTTATTCCCTGTACTAGCAACAATCATAAATTGAAATTTTAAGAAATCATTTACAATAGCACCAGTAAACATTAAACACTTAGTATCAATCTAATGAAATATATGCCAGATATGCTTAAAACTAGAATACAGTGATGAAAGAAGTCAAAGAAGATCTAAACAAATGACAAGAAATACTAATTCATGATTGAAAAACTTATTATTAAGGTGTCAGTTCTCAAATTGATCTACAAATTTAACACAATCCCAGTCGAACTTTCCATTAAGAATTTTGGTGTAAGATTAATAATCTGATTCTGAAATTTTATATGGGAAAGCAAAGGAGCTGAAATAAACAAAACTATTTTGGGAAAGAGAGTGGAAAACTTTCAAAACTTGATTTCAACCCTTACCCTAAAGAAATGGTAATCAAGACAGTCTGGTATTGGTGAAAAGGTAGGCACATAGATCAACAGAACAGGACAGGAAATCCAGAAATTTACCCACACCTGTATGGTCAGTTGATTTCTGACAAAAGAGCAAAGGCAACTCAAAAGAATAAAGGATGATCCTTCCAACAAATGGCGCTGGAATAATTGGGTGTCCATATACCAAAAAGGAGGGAAGGAAGGAGGAGAAAGGGAGGGAGGGAGGGAGATCAAGAAAGGAACTTTGACTTTTCTCTTGTACCAAATATAAAAACTTAGTAAAATGTAAGACATAACACTAGAAAATGCCTAGAAGAAAATAAGGGGGAAGATGTTTGTGGCCCTGGGAAGGCAAATATTTCTCATACACGACACCAAAAGCACATTTCATAAAAGAATAAACAGTTGGATTTCATCAAAATTAAGAGTTTTTTTCTCTTTGAAAGGCATTGTTGAAAAAAAAAAAAAAAAGAAGCCATAAGCTAGAAAAAGATATTGTACTATGCATATATGGTAAAGGATTTATATCCAGAATATATAAAGAACTCTCAAAACTCATTAATAACAAAAGAAACAATGCAATAAAAATTGGACAAGAGATTTGAAGAGACTCTTTAGCAAAGGAGGCATGAGGGTAGCAAATAGACAAAAAGTACTCAGGAAAACCTACTGAATGGATGGATGAAGGAAAGGGCAAATGAGGTCTGGCTTTCTTGAATGCATTTGCTGCTTGATTAACTCTTCATTTTTTTTTTTTAAGATTTTATTTCATTTGCTTATTTTAGAAAACGAGAGCGAGTTGGGGGGAGGGGCAGAGGGAGAGGAAGAGAGAAAGAATCCCAAGCAGACTCTGTGCTGAGCAAGGAGCCAGGACATGGGGCTCAATCCCACGACCCTGAGTTCATGAGCAGAGCTGAAACCGCAGGTCGGTTGCCCAACTGACTGAGCCACTCAGACATCCCTTGACTAACTGTTTAGGATTCTTTTTTTTTTTTTTTCAAGATTTTATTCATTTATTTGACAGAAGAGATCACAAGTAGGCAGAGGGCGGCGGGGGGGTGGGGGTGGGAGGGGGAAGCAGACTCTCTGCTGAGCAGAGAGCCTGATGCAGGGCTCAATCCCAGAACCCTGAGATCATAACCTGGACCGAAGGCAGAGGCTTAGCCCACTGAGCCACCCAGGCATCCCTAGAATTCATTTTGATGATTATTCTAGTAATCAGAACAAGTGAAGATTATTCTAATACAAACACACATACTAAAGCCAGATAAAAATAAGTTGTAAGTATCTTTATCTCTGGACCCTTCTAATAGGAAAAGTAATTTTTTAAAAGTTAGCTACATTAAGGTAATTTGGGCCATGCCTTCAGCTTTCTAAAGATCCGGCTTAATGCAGGAATGGATGTAGACTATTCCAATAAGACTACAAAAATAATAAATTTCCATTAGAAAATTCCTCTTTATAGATACTCAGTATCAGTGAGTGAAAATGACACTACTAGAGAAATAAAGTGTAGATGTGTCCCAGAAGACCACCCCACCACTGCAGCTTGGCTGTAATGGGAATTTCTGCTTTATTTCAAAGCTAATAGTTTGTTTCTTCAGCACTCTTCATTTGCAGAAAGTAGACAAGAATTAAAAGTTGTTATTACCTTCGCTCCACAAAGACTTCATTAGATGTCCTTCAGAGGTCTCTGAGAATAGGTACTTCTCCCTTGGTCTCTAGTATTTCACATTTTACATTTTGACTTGAATTGTATCTTCTGGAAGAATAAAGGATCTTAACTTAGTCCCATTAAAACATGTGGGTTTTTTTTTTTTCTATTTGTTTTTTCATTTTCCTCAAGTAAAGGCTATTGACCTATTAACTCAGCTAGTTCCAGAGAATATCTGTTTGTTTTAAACTGTTTGTTTAAGGAATTCAAAAGGTGATCAGGCCTTTCTGTTTATTCCTGTGCTCTGATTGGTAGGAGAGCATATGATAGGTGTGATAGATATGAGAGAGCATGCTAACATCCCAAGAGATAGTCTGGTTCCTGAATACAGCTTAGTCCGGATGATAAAATTATGTATACTTAGTGGCAAAAGTCCATTTAACAAGGTCCAAAGCCATGCTGGACTTGCTAGAGTTTGGAGGTGAAGGCACGGACTAGGGGAACGGGACAAGTCCTCTGCGTGGTAAAAGAGACCATCTTCCACATACAGGGTCCTTAATGACTACTCTGTATCAAAGTTAAGAATATAGAGACTTTGGGGCACCCTGGGTAGCTCAGTGGATTAAGCCTCTGCCTTCAGCTCAGGTCATGATCTCAGGGTCCTGAGATCAAGCCCTACATCAGGTTCTCTGCTCAGTGGGCAGCCTGCTTCCCCCTCTCTCTCTGCCTGCCTCGGCCTACTTGTGATCTCTCTCTCTGTCAAATAAATAAATAAAATCTTTAAAAAATAAAAGAATATAGAGACTTCGGTTCCCTAGAAATGAGGGAAATTGATGCACCAGGAATTCAAGCTATGGGCATATTGTCTCTTAAAGCTGTAGAGGTTAATGCAAAAGGGCAGGTGAGTACAAATTCAATTGGACCCATTGCTGTGCTTCATTCATTTTCCCTATGGGGAGGATGACTAGCACAGGTACACATGAACTGAAATATGTATCTTTCTTTTTTAAATCTATTTATTTGACAGAGAGAGACAGAGAGAGAGATCACAAGTAGGCAGAGAGGCAGGCGGAGAGAGGAGGAAGCAGGCTCCCCGCCGAGCAGAGAGCCTGATGCGGGACCCGATCCCAGGACCCTGAGATCATGACCTGAGCTGAAGGCAGAGGCTTTAACCCACTGAGCCACCCAGGCGCCCCCAAAATTTTATTTATTTGAGAGAGAGAGAGAGAGAGAGCATGAGCAAGGGGAAGGACAGAGGGACAAGCAGACTCCCCGCTAAGCAGGGAGCCCCAGCTTGGAGCTCCATCCCAGAACTCTGCGATCATAACCTGAGCCGAAGGTAGACACTTAACTGACTGAGCCACCCATGTGCCCCTTCCTTTTGTTTTGTTTTGTTTTGTTTTGTAAACACTGTGGTGTTGGCATGGTGCAGGCCATGACAAAGTAAAGACCACATTTTTTTCAGGATGTTGCTAATATCAGTGATATTATTTGCTAAGGAGCTGCAATTCCATTAGCCAATAATAATAATATATTTTTCAAAGGTCTTTGGATCCAATGAGATTCTCATTAGAATGTCACAGAAACCATAGGTGGTGTGCAGTAACAAAAAAGTGGGGAGGGTGGCTCAGTGGGTTGAAGCCTCTGCCTTCGGCTCAGGTCATGATCCCAGGGTCCTGGGATCAAGGCCCACATCTGGCTCTCTGCTCAGCGGGGAGCCTGCTTCCCTTCCTCTCTCTTTACCTGCCTCTCTGCCTACTTGTGATATCTGTCTGTCAAACAAATAAATAAAATCTTTTAAAAAAAGGGGGGGGGATAGGTCTGTATTAAATATTACTTGAATGCTTACTGTGTGACTGAAGCTAAAAAGATAGTTGAAATGAACATTTTTCAGGTAAATTCTAATCTAAGCTCAAGTATTTGTAGAACTAAGGTAATTAAAAATTACCTTTAACAGAACTAGTTATGATGCTGACCAAGTACACTCAAGACTGTTAAGAAAAGCCTAGGTGGTTTGGTTGGTTAAGCATCAGATTTTTCATTTTGGCTTAGGTCATGATTTCAAGGTTGTGAGACTGAGCCCCACATCAGTCTCCACGCTGGGTGTGGAGCCTGCTTCAGATTCTCCCTCTCCCTCTAACCCTTCCCTCTCTAAAAAAAGGTTATTGTCATATGTACTTTTCTATCCAACTAGTTTAATGATAGAACCAAATGCAATTCCAAAAAGATTCTTCATAACTCATTTTCCTGAGTTCTGACCTCTTCCCTTGGAAAGGATCAATCACATTAAAGCCTTCTGTTAATTTTTTTCCTTTTCAGAGGTTGGATAAACAAAGAAATCTGTGAAAGTCACTCTAGTTAAGATAGAACTCGGCTTATTTAGATAAGCAAGTTGGGCAACAACAGTTAAGGTGTCTTTGTTGACACTGGCAGCTAGCCTGGGTATTTCCAAATGTGATTTATTTTTTAACTTACCTTCACGTTTAAATTCTGAACTGAGTTTTTATATCCATAAGGAACTGGCTCTTCATTTTAAAGTTCTAATTTGTCTTTCTCGTATGAACAGCACCATGGGTAGCCAAAGAACACATATGGGCAATATTTTGGAAGTATTTTAGCGAGTAAACAAAGAAGGAATGACAGAGCCAGAATGTCACAATTTTGCAATCCCTAATGAATCAGTGGATGTAGGCTCAGAGCATCATCACCTGATGCCGAAGCATCACAGAAAGAGTGACAATTGGATGGCAGGTGCCTCCTGATGGAAACACACAATCACCTCTGAAGTATTCTGCCCCAGGTTTCTAACCTGAGTCTGATCAAGCCCCTAAAGCTAGTTACAGTTATCAGTTTACAAAAGCACAGAGGTCAGAAGCACAGGAGAAACTGTTCCCTGGGGCTGTAGTCCATAAAATCCAGACTGCAGGAAATCTACAGTACAAGTTGCAAGAAAATCAAAAGAGATGGAGGGGAAAAGTGGAGACGAAAGAGACACAAGAGATGTAGCAACCCATGGCTATGTTAAAAAAGACAAATTTTGGAAATTTGTATACTTGATGTCCATAGTTAATGTCATTAATAAGTTATGGCTAACGTTTAAGAAATTACAATGGTTTTGTCACTTTGTGTGTTTTCTTATTTGTTTGTTTAAGTAGGCTCCGTGCCCAACTCTTGACCCTGAGATCAAGACCTGAGCTGAGATAGAAAGTAAGATGTTTAATGGACTGAGTCACCCCAGGGACACTTATGTGTATTTTTTAAAAGATTTCTTCTTTAGTGGTACATACTGACATATTCAATGACAAATCATTACATCTGGGATTTGCTTCACAGTAACAGAGTGGGGAAAAAAAGATCAAAATAATAGAACAGGGAAAAGTAGGTAGGGGTATAGATGAAACAAGATTAGTCATGGGTAGATAATCTCTAAAAAAGGTGATGGATGCGTTGGAGTTCATTAATATGTATACCTTTTTTAGATGTTTGGAATTTTCCATAATTAAAAAAATTCAAATTGCTGTGAAGTTTATACTTCATCTGCTCTTCCAAACCACAGAAAGCAAGTTTCTCTGCCAAGTTTATAAGGATTCTTAAAGATAGGATTATTCAAAATAGCATGATATCATAGAAAGAATCCAACAGGTTTCAGATGGCATTCTGGCTTCCCCATTTTCCAACTGTCTGACCATGTGACCCTGGGTATACCTTTTCCCTTCTTTGGGCCTGAGGTTCCTCATCTGTACTGTGGTAAGCCACACAGCATTTACGTATTATGTTTATGTTAGGTTTATGTTAGATACCCAATAGTTACCTACAAATACTACATTTGAGCAAAAAGAATGATGAGCTTATAATTTGAGGCTGCCTTCTATAACTTCTGGGTTAATCTTAGGATCCCTTTGGTCTGCTTCCCAGATGTTGAAGAAGTTGCTCAGGTTGCATTGGTCGAAGTCTGGGTCAAGCAAGAAGCTCTTCAAGTATCTGAACCTCATTTAGATTCTTCTACTCTATTCTTTCTAGAAGGCCCATTCATTAATATACAGTTGAAGTAAAATGTTAACTATTTCAGGGTACAGGTCTTTCACCTCCTTCATTAAGTTTATCCTAGGTGTTTTATTCTTCTTGGTGCAGTTGTAAATGAGATTGTGTTGAATGAACTAAGCGAATGAATGAATGGAACTGGTATTAAATTGTCTATTTGGTTTCAGCCTGTCAGCTTTAAGTAGAATATCACTTTCTGATTTCCACAGGCATTAGATCAAAAACAGTATCAATAATTAGTAGTTTCGCTGCAGACATTTTTCTAGTGCTTTATTCATATTAATTTAATCCTAATAGCCATATATAATACATCATTTTTATCCCCATTTTATAGACCAAGAAACTGAAGCACCGAGAATTAGGTAACTAAGCCAGTATCACATAGCCACTACGTGGCAGGGCTGACTCCTGAGCCCATTGATGGTAAGTTTTTTTTTTTAAGATTCTATTTATTTATTTGACAGAGAGAGATCACAAGCAGGCAGAGAGGCAGGCAGAGAGAGAGGGGGAAGCAGGCTCCCTGCGGAGCAGAGAGCCCTGATGCGGGGCCTGATGCCAGGACCCCGGGACCACGACCGGAGCTGAAGGCAGAGGCTTCAACCCACTGAGCCACCCAGGCACCGCTGATTGTAAGATTTTAAGACACTTGGTTAACAAATTCCTACCTGTTCATGGTCTAAAGCTACGCACTCCTTATAAGCAAATATGTAACTGACTTTTAACACTCCCACGACAGGAAAGTCTAAATACTAGGAGATTATGTGACAACAGTGAGCCCTGACACGGATGGCTAGTCACTCTGCTACTTCACAAAACTGCAAACACACCCGCAGTCCTTCAGGTGTGGAACGCTAAGTGTATATGGCAGGGGCCTCCGTGTACATGCAGATGTGGTGTACTACTCTCAACAAACACGTTTACCTTTGCTTGCATTTCAGTGTCCTACATCGGCCACATAAAAAAGCAAGCATTCCCAACGCTAAAGAGCGGGAAAGGTCATGCAGCACGCACAGGTCTATCTTTCCTAACATCTTCCACCTGGGTGACAAAAACTTCAAAAAATTAAAAGTCCAGCATCTAAGACCCCATACTTCCTGTTCACGCTTAAGGGTTCAACTAACCATTGGTGGTAGTAACTAAAAAGTCCCTGGAAAGAAACCTCTGCAGGCACCGTCGTGTGAAACAAGCAGTTGCCTGCTCAGACTGATCCGCGCCCGACTTGAAGCCAAAGAGAGCCGGACTGCTCCGCGGATCTAAGACACCCACACTCCGCAAACCCGCAGGAGCATAAGCCATTCCCTTTGACGTGTGCTTGAAAACCGCGGAGGCCAGCTAAGAGGAGGAGCAGAGCCCACGCCTCTACAGCTGCCGGTCCTTGCAGCTCCCGCAGCCACCGCCGCCTCGGCGGGGGCTGGCAGCGGGCAGCGGCCGGCGGCGCGGTCCGCGCGGACGCTCTGCGAACGTTGGGCCCAGCCGCGCGACGGGCGTCGGCTGCGCCTGCAAATCGCCACCCGGCCGGCAGGGGGCGCCGCGGACGGAGCCGGGCGTCCGGGAGGGGGCACGCTAGGCCGCCGGGGGCCACCCGCTTCGCCGGGCCCCGCCCCTCCCCCGCTGCCCTCCTCGCGCCGCGGCCGGCGAGCCCCCGGCGAGGGGAGGGGGTGGGGAGCGGCGGGCGCCCGAAACGGCCCTGGAGCTCGGAGCGCCGCGCGGGAGCGGCGCGAGCCCGAGGGGGCGGGGAGGCGGGCGGGCGTGCGCGCGCCGGGCGTGGGTGTGGGCGTGGGTAAGTAGAGCGGGCGCGGCGGGAGCGCGGGGCAGAGGAACGCTGGCTACCCTGGACAGCGCATCTTCGCCCGCCGGGGTCGCCGCGCCTCCGCGGATCATGGTGAGTGGGCGCCGCGCGCCGCCGCCGCCTTTCTCCTTTCTCTCCTCGACCAACGCACTGGGCGGGAAGGGGCCGGGCGGACGGCGGCAGCGCGGGAGCCGCGGGTTCGACTGCTGGAACCCGTGGCGCTCGGTGGGCCTGGGGAGGGGGCGGTGAACGTTTGGGCGGGGGGGCGGGCGCGCGGGCCGGGGCCGCGGGCTCAGGATCTTTGTCTGGGGGTCGCGGTCCCGCCCCGGCACCTCGAGGCGCCCGCTCGCGTCCAGCCTCCTGTTGCAAGCGGGCAGCCGGCCGGGCGCCCGGGATGCCCGACGAAACCGCCCCCAGTTCCCGCGGCGGCCATTCCCGCTCGCCTCCCGCACCGTGCTTTCCTCCCCGGCCCGACCCCCGCCGGCGGGCCGGCGTTTCCCTCGCGTGGTCCCGACCCTGCCTCCGGAAATTCTGGGGGTTTTGTCTCTAACGGTTGAATCCATGCCTCCTCTCGTCCCCGCGCCGTGCCTGCAATCCCGGGGGTGTGTCTGCGCGCTTGCCCCGGCCTCCCGGGCTTTGCATCGTGGAATCGGGGAGGTTCCCATTTGTTTACGGAGATTGGGGGGGTGGGCGGTCTGGTGTGTTCCTTGCGACGACGACTCTCCCAGTTTCCCGGGCCAGTACTCGACTCTGAATTCACCCCGCTTTTTGCTGCCCACGGGGCTCTGTCCTGGAGAGAGAGGGGTGCGTGTGTGTCCGTGGGTATCCCAGGAACTGCCCGAGAGTTTTGGCAGAAGAACCTGGTTCTGTGACTACAAAAAGAGAAAGTGATGTGTTTTCCATATGGTTCCTTCTCCACTATGGGGCTTGTTAAAGTATGCTAATCTCCTTTCTTTTTCCCACTCCGGCTGACACTGATCAGGCCCGGATTTTGCTCTCTCTCTCCACGCTCTCAGGCTCACACCATCTACCTGATTACACGTGAAGCGAAGCCGTCTCCGCCTTCTCTGGCCACCCTGTCTAAAATTTCAGCCTTTCCTACCCCACCCACCACAGTTCCTATACCCCTTCTTGCTTCATTTTTTTTTTTCCTTTATGACATTATTTAACAGACTCTTTTATCTTGTTTACTGCAAGTGTTCCCCACTAGAATGTAAATATCAGCGCTGAGATTTTTTTCATTTTGTTCACTGCTAGTATTTCTAGTACCTATAACAGTGCTGGGCATATAATACGTGTTTCATAAAGAGAAAATTAACCCCCAAACCCAGCCTACTAATGCTGATGGACAAATGGGAAGCAGCAGGGCAACTACAAGGATTACCTGTCCAGTTGACAGTCTATAAGGATGAGAAGCTCAAGGGAAGTTTGAGAAGAGAGATGCTCCTGGAAATGAGGGACTCAGTGTGGCGACTCTCAGTGAGAAGAGTGAGCTAGCCATCTCTTAATGCCCGGGTCTATCCCTTCATGTCCTTGACACCTTTGCACTTGGATGGATAAAGCAGTTTTAGAGCTAACTGGCTCCTTGGGGGCCTGAACCTTTGTTACAGATTATTATGAATTGTAATGAGTAAGAAAAGTCCAAGGATTTCACCGTAATTGGAATGGAAGAGTCATGAGAATTAATCTCAGCCAAAATAAAGGGCTTGCTCTTGTTAACTCTACCCTGTACTGTTGTGATACTGCCTTTTCAGAAAAGCATTTTTCAGAAACTTTGGGTTTTCTGAGGAGGTATTTTTGTGCCTATGTCCACAAAAAAGTCCTGTCACTTTAAAAAATGATGCTGGCAGTGGGAAGGTTTCTGAGGGTTAAATTCCAAAATAAGCTACTGGGTCCATACAGAGAGATACTGCTTTGAATCCATGTCCAACGTGAATGTAGTTTTTTCTCGATGTCTGCTAATTAGTCTTATTCCAAAGCTTATATTTTTTCCTTCAAATTCCCTTTTGCTTTCCTCTTTCTATAGTGTAAATGTTTAGCAATCCTTTGTTTTAAGCCTGGGGACATGTGTTTTTATAATCTGAGCCGAACTGCCTAGTAAAATTTACATGGGCAAGTTCCTGAAGATGATGTAATTTAGCTGTTACTCTTCATGTTTAGCTGTTCTGTGATAACTGCTGTCATGGCCAGATAGGTAATAAAGATGAAAGATGGAAAGGAAGGAATGATACATTTGCCTTTAAAATTAAATCCAACCACCAAACATAAATGAAAAACACCTCATTCTTTTGGTCCCAGTTTATATTTGTAGGAGATTTTATGTTATTCCAGTCCAAAATATCAAGCCATTTTTTCCCTGTCTATTCCTCAAGGAATATATTTTTTAAGGAATATAAATCGTCTTTCAAAGCTATCCAGTTAGGTAAGCTTAATTCTTGTTCTTTCAACAAAAAGTTGCAATTTCATCCAGCTCCCTTAAAAACACTTTTTAAAAATTGGCGTATAATTGATCCCTTCAAAACATTTTAATCACAGCTTGGGAGGTTCAGGCCCTTTCATAGTCTGAAAGGGGGTTTTTAAAATTTAAGTAGCTCCGTATCGTAAATTTGTTATATTCAGAAAACAGGGTCTTACTATGGAGGGTTGTGCCCAGAATCCCCTCCCTTGGACAGTCTGCCATCTAACCTGACCATTTTGGATATTTAGGAGTAGATGTTGTTAAGGGACAAGAGATTACACCAGTAAGCTCTTATTTAAGCTCAACATGGTAAAAATATGCCAACATGAGTAGCTCAGCAAAATTCCGAAGTTACAAATTTATACATTTGTATTGTAATCAAATTAGGACATCTCTGGTATGTCTCTGACTCTTGACAGTGAACCATTCTAATAAGTTGTTAGTTTAAATATAGCCAGTTAAAATCTAACAACTGAAGAGCTGCAGAGTATAAATTGTTCTGGAATTGATGATGTGGCAGTTTAGACCTTGAGATCTGGAGTGAGTCATGGATTTGAATCCCAACACCAAGATAAAACTTTGTGACCTTGGGCAGGTTAACTTGTTTAGGACTTAAATTTTTTTTTCTATAAAAGAAGACAATGATACCATTTCATAAAGCTGTTGGAAGGAACAAAGAAGATAATGCACTAACTCTGGCCAGTATAGTTCTTCGAGCATTCAGTGAATATTATCTTTATAATGACGTGCGTTCTTTCTCCCATATCTGGCTGTTTTCAGTTGAAAAAAATCTCAGAATAATGTCTCTGATTTACTCATGGATCTCATCCCCTTATGTGATCCTGAAATGTATCTAGTAATGCTCTGTATCAACACCGTCCAGTAGGAATATGCAAACTGTATATGTAATTTAAAATTTTCTAATAGTGGCGTTAAGAAGTAAAAAGACAGGTGAAATTAATTTCAATAACAGATTTTAGTTAACCCAATTCATGCAAGTATTATTTCAACATGCAAGCATTGTAAAAAAAAACAAAAACAAAAACAAAAAACAACTAGTACACATTTTTCCCCCACATGAAATCAACATCTTGTTATGTGTTTTATACTGACAGCACATTCGGTTCCGGTGAGCCACAATTTCAGGAGCTCAGTAGCCACCTGTGGACAAAACAGGCCCAGATGACACACATCTTCCAAATTTACCTCCTGTGTGCTGGGCCCTTCTCTCTCCTCGTGAGAACCTCACTGCCGCCTTAAACCTAGTGTTACCAAGACAGCTACTCAGCTTTCAGACTGTCCTCTCTGTTCCCTTTGGCTGCTAGTAATTCCACCAGCTCTCAAGTCTACTGTGTCTGAAATCGGATTCTTACTTGCCTTTTTCTTTTATATTGTTCATTGTATATCTTCTCACATTTTGAGACTCTCTTTATATCTTCTCTCTTCTCCAGGCCCCTCTCCACTATTGTCTTTCTTACAGATTTCCTCCTTTGTAGCATCTTAGTTTTTAACCTTTGTACTTGAAGCTCATTATTTTTTCAAGGCCAGAGTCCTCATTGTCCTGTAGTAGCTTCAAGCTGGGTCCTGACTTGTTTCCAAGGTCTTGCTCTTGTCTGCGCGCTGTGTTGCGCTTCCCTTCCTTCTGGCAACCCCCTCAGCTCCCCTTCTGCCTCTGGAGAGAGGTCGCTCTCTACCTCCCTATGGCTGGGCTCCGCATTCTCGCCATTCTCTCATAGCTCTTTCGTATGTTAATTTATAAATGCTTTCTATTTTATACCTTATTCTTGTGTTTCACACCTTTATCAAATATCCAAAGAAATAGAATTCCTTTAACTAAAAATCGGATATTGCAATGACCCACCCAAGGAAAGAAGCACAGATAAAGGAAGGGGAATAATAAACCATGAGAAGGAAAAATGAAATTATTCTTTGAGCTTTAACTATCTTTCAAGAAGTATCAGTGGACCTGACTAATAATAATAGCAACAACCACCACAACTGTGGTAACACCTTACTCAGGGCTTTATAGGAAACTGAACAGCTTTCTTCTAGTCTGGTGAACAGAGGCAGGAAACAAGAGCAAGGTGTTGGACCAAGAGTCAAGAAACCTAGTTTCTTTCTAGTCCTAGCTTTTTTTTACTGACCAACTCTATTGCCTTAATTCCATCACACTGAGACACTATTTACTCATCTGCAAAATGGGATATTCTCCTTTCACAGGGTTATTTTGGCAGAATCAGTGGAGCCTTTACACTGGCTCTTCTCTCTGGCTGCCTGGCCAGATCTTTCTGCCAGAAAGCTGTATGGCTGTCTTCTTAATACGTTTTTTTTTTTTTTCCTTCTTTCATAAGTGTTAAGAGAAAACGATCTTATGATCAAAAAAATTGGGGGAAGCAGTAGTCAATACAGGTTTCTTCTTTTCTTTTTTTTTTTTTTAATGTTTCAGGAGTACAACACAGTGATCCAAAAAAAATCTATACCTTATGCAATGCTCACTAGAAGCGTAGCTATCATTGGTCCCCAGACAGTGCTATTACAATACAATACAAAACAGACTGTATTCCCAGGCTGTACCTTTCATCCCTGTGACTTCTTTATTCCTGAACTGGATTCCGGCATCTCCTACTCTTCATTCATTTTGTTTGTCCTCCAATCCCTCCTCCCCCTGGCGGTCACCTGTTCTCTGTATTTATGAGTCTGTTTCTGCTTTTCTTTCTTCCTCTGCTTTTTTTTTTCTTTCGGTTCCATGTATACATGAAATCCTATAGTGTTTGTGTTTCTCTGTTAGACTTATTTCATTTAGCATCACACTCTCTAGGTCTTTCCATGTTGTCATAAATGACAAGATCTTTTTTTTTTTTTTTAATATTTTATTTATTTATTTGTCAGAGAGAGAAAGAGGACAGGCAGGCAAAGTGGCAGGTAGAGGCAGAGGGAGAAGCAGGCTCCCCCCTGAGCAAGGAGCCCGATGCGGGACCCGATCCCGGATGCTGGGATCATGACCTGAGTGGAAGGCAGCAGCTTAACTGACTGAGCCACCCAGGTGTCCCTTTTTTGTTTTGGGTTTTTTTTTTTTTTACTAATATTCTATTGTGAGATATATATACAAATATATCACACATCTTATTTATCCATCTATCTATCGATGGACACCTGGGTTACTTTCATATCTTGGCTATTGGAAATAATGCTGCAATAAACATAGGGGTGCTTATATCTTTTGGAGTTCGTGTTTTCCTTTCTTTTGAGTAAATACCCAGTAGTGGAGTTGCTGGATCATATGGTGGCTCTATTTTTAATTTTGGGGGGCACCAAAAATTTTTTCTACAGTGGCTGCACCATTTTACGTTCCCACCAATGGTGCACGAGGGTTCCCTCTTCTCCACATCCTCGCTGACACCTGTTATTTTTCTTCTTTTGGATACTAGCCATTCTGGCAGGTGTAAAGTGGAATCTCACTGTGGCTTTGATTTGTATTTCCCTGATGCCGAGCGAAGTTGAGCAGATTTTCATGTGTCTGTTGGCTCTCTGGATGTCTTTGTTGGAAACATTTCTATTCAGATCCTCTACCCATTTTTTAATTGGATATTATTTGGGGGTTTTGGTGTTGAATTGTGTAAGTTACATATTTCAGAAATTAATCCTTCATCAAAGATATCATGTGCAAATACATTCTTCCACTCAGCAGATTGCCTTGTTTTGTTGTTTCCTTCATTGTCCAGAAGCTTTTTATTTTGATGTAGCCCCTGTAGTGTATTTTTGCCCTTGTTTCCCTTGCCTGACGAGACCGATCTAGGAAACTATTAATAAGGCTGATATCCAAGAAATTTCTGCTTGTGTTTTCTTCTAGGATTTTTATGGTTTAGGGTCTCACATTTAGGCCTTTAATCCATCTCGAGTTTCTTTTTGTGTATGGTGTGAGAAAGTTGGGCACCTTCCTTCTTCTGCATGTAGCTGTCCCGTTTTCCCAGCACCATTAACTGGAAAGACTGTCTTTTCTTCATTGTATATTCTTGCCTCCTTTGTCATAGAACATAAGCATCAGTTCATTTCTGGGCTCTCTCTCCTGTTCCGTTGATCTGTGTGTCTGTTTTTATGCCAGTACCATGCTGTTTCGATTTCTGTAGCTTTGTAGTGTATTTTGAAATCAGACTGTGATGCCTTCAGCTTCGTTCTTCTTTCTCAAGATTGCTTTGGCTGTGCAGGGTCTTCTGTGGTTCCAGACCAACGTTAGGATTGTTTATTCTGAGATGTGTGAAAAGTGCTGTTGTATGTTGATCGTGATTGCCCTGAGTCTGTATATTGCTTTGGGTAGTACGGACATTTTAACAATATTATTCCTCCAATCCATGAGTATGATGTATCTTTTCGTTTGTTTATGGGGTCTTTAATTTCTTTTATCCGTGTTGTATCCGTGTTGTATAGTTTTCAGAGTCTAGGTCTTTCACTTCCTTGGTAAAGTTTATTCCTAGGTATTTTATTCTTTTTGGTGTAGTTACAACTGGCATTGTTTTTTTAATTTCTGTTTCTGCTTTGTTATTAGTATATAGAAATGCCCCAGATTGCTGTGTATTAATTTTATATCTTGCAACCATACTGAATGCTTTATTCGAACAGTGTTTTGGTGAAGTCTTTAGGGTTATTGAAAGTATCCTGTCATCTGCAAATAGTGAGTTTTCTTTTTTCCCTCCCCATTTGGATACTGTTTATTTCTTTCCGTGTGTGATTGCCATGGCTAGGACTTATAGTACCGTGTTAAATTAAAGTGGTGAGGTGGACATCCTTATCTTGTTCCCGATCTTCGAGGAAAAGCTTTCAGTTTTTCACCATGATGTTCGTTCTGGTTTGTCATGTATGGCCTTTATTATGTTGAGGTATGGTCCCTCTAAGCATACTTTGTTTAGCATTTTTTGTCACAAGTGGATACCTGTGTTTATCAGGTATATTGGCCTATAGTTTCCTTTTTTTTGTAATGTGTAGTTTTGGTGTCAGGGTATTGTTGACCTCATAGAATGTATCTGGACATTTCCTTCCTCTTCTGTTTCTTGAAATAGTTTGAGAATTGATGTTAATTCTTGAAATGTGTCGTGGAATTCACCTGTGAATCCATCTGGTCCTGGGCTTTTGTTTGTTGGAAAGTTTTTTGATTACTGATTGAATTTTGTTGTTAGTTTCATCTGGTTAGATTTTCTATTTCTTCATGACTGCTTTTGGAAGATGGTACATTTCTAAGAATTTATCATTTCTAGGTTGTCCAGTTTGTTGACATAATTTTGCTTAGTAACTTTTATATTCTTTTGTATTTCTATGGTGTTCATTGTCACTTCTCTTTCATTTCTGATGTTACTTATTTGCATCCTCTTTTTTTCTTAATGAGTTTGGCTAAAGCTTTATCAATTTTGTTATCTTTTTGAAGAAATGTTCTTGGTTTCTTCTTCTTCTTATTTTTTTTAATCTCTATTTCATAGATTTCTGCTCCAATCTTTATTATTTCCTTCTTTCTGTTGATTTTTCTGCTTGGATGATCTACCCATTGTTGTAAGTGGGTGTTAAAGTTGCCTGCTGTTATTATATTACTGTCAATTTCTCCCTTCATATTTTTCAGTATTTATTTATTCAAGTGCTCCATTGTTGGGTGTGTAGATATTCACAATCATTATATCCTCTTGTTATATTGATCCCTTTATCATTATGTAATGCCATTTTTTGGTTACAGTCTTTGTTTTATTTTATTTTTTTAAAGATTTTATTGATATGAGAGAGCACACACATGCACACACACAGGGAGAGGAAGAGGGAGAAGTAGACTCCACACTGAGCAGGGAGCCCCGATGCAGGGGCTCAATCCCAGGACCCTGAGATCATGATCTGAGCTGAAGGCAGAGGCTTAACCAGCCGAGCCACCCAGGAACCCCACAGTCTTTGTTTTAAAGTCTGTTTTGTCTGATACAACTCTTGCTAGTTTGGCTTTTTTATTTTTGTCTCCCTTTGCATGGAATATTTTTTTCCCTCCCTTCACTTTCAATCTGTATTTGTCTTTAGATCTGAAGTGGGTCTCTTGTAAGCGGCGTATGTGCCATGTGTCTTTTATTTTTAATTCAGTCATCCTGTATCTTTTGATCATTTAGTATTTATATATTTATTTAACATATAGTGCATTATTTGTTTTGGGGGTACAGGTCTGTGTTTCACTAGTCTTACACAATTGACAGCTTTCACCATAGCACATAACCTTCCCAGTGTGATTGAGCATTTTGACAATTTACATTTAAATTAATTATTGAGAGGTATGTATTCACTGCCATTTTGTTAATTGTTTTCTAGGTTTGGTTTCTTTTTTTTTTTTTCTTTGTAGCTCTTCTCTGTTCCTTTTTTTCCTTGTTCCCTTTCCTTGTGGTTGATGACTTTCTTTTATGTTTGGCTTTCTTAACGTACTTATTATTATAGGTTTTTTGTTCGTGGTTTCCATGAGATTCATATATAACATCTTAAATATATAACAGTCTGTATTAAGTTGATGGTCACTTACGTTCACACACATTCTTAAGAAAAAAACGATTTTTACTCCCCCATCACATTTTGTATATTTGTTACTATAATTTACATGTTTTTATTCTGAGTTCCCGTTAACTAACCTTTACGATATAATTGGTTTTGCTACTTCTGTTCTTTAACATGCGTAGTAGCTCTGTGATTGTTCTGCTGTCTCTGTTTGCTTTTACTCATGAAATTTTGTTCTCTCATAATTTTCTAATTTTGAAAATTTCATAATTTTCCTTCCAATTATGACTTTCTCTTTTTCACTTAATGAATTTCCCATTTCCTATAGGGCCTGTTTAACGGTGATGAACTCCTTTAACTTTTGTTTGTCTGGGGAAACTCTCTCCTTCAATTCTGAATGGTAATCTTGCTGCTAGGGAGATATGTTGCTGTTGTTGTTGTTGTTGTTTTTCCCTTTCAGGATTTTGAATATATTATGCCACTCCCTTCTGGCCTGCAAAGCTTCTGCTAAAGAATTAGTACAAGGCCTTTTCCCTTCTTCTTTTGTAATTAGTTGCTCCTCTCTTGCTGCTTTTAAGATTCTTTGCTTATCTATGACCTTTAACGTTTTAGTTATTACGTATCACGATGTGGACTTCCTTGGTTCATCTTGTTTGGAGCTCTCTGTACTTCTTAACCTAGGAGTCTAGGTTAGGGAAGTGTTCAGCTATTATTTCTTCAAATATAACTTCTGCCCCTTTCTTCTCCCTCTGGGGCCCATACAATACAATGTTCCTTCCCTTGTTGTTGTCCAAGAGGTCCCTTAACCTGTCCTCCTTTCTCTTATTCTTTTTGCTGTTCAGCTTTGGTGCTTTCCGTTATGCTCTCTTCCAGACTGCTGATCTGTTCTTCTGCATCTTCTAATCTATTGTTGATTCCTGCTGGTGTATTTTTCCTTTCAGTTATTGCTTTGTACTTTTTTAACTACACCTAGCTTAACAACTCTATTTAAAACTGAGACCTGCCCTGCCATATTCACATATGCCTGGTCCCCTTAAACTGCTATATTTTCCATAGCACTTGGATTTACTCATTTATGTAGCACTTGGTACCTTTTAATTAATTAATTAATTAATTAATTATTATTTTTAAAGATTTCATTTATTTATTTGACAGAGATCACAAGTAGGCAGAGAGGCTGGCAGAGAGAGGAGGAAGCAGACTCCCCGTGGAGCAGAGAGCCCGATGTGGGGCTCGATCCCGGGATCCTGGGATCATGACCTGAGCTGAAGGCAGAGGCTTTAACCCACTGAGCCACCCAGGTGCCCCATCACTTGGTACCTTTTAATTATTATGTGATTTTTGTTTGTCCTTTCATGACATGTCCTTTCATGTCCCCTTTTGTTTGCAAGCTTCAGGAGGACAGATTTTTGTTTGCCTTGCTCAGGAAATTATCTCAAGCATCTAGGCTAATGCCTAACCTGTAGCAAATTCTAAACAGTTATTTGTTGATAAAACAAAGGCTAGTTTTGCTGTTTCCCAGTGCAGTGTTCTTTTCTCATCAATCCCATTTACCAACCATAAAGGATTAATTTGGAAATGCACATCTGCTTTGCAAACATATTCAGAACAGCATTCTTTTAAAGACCAGTATCTCTTAAGGCATTTATAATTATTTATCACAATTGAGTTTGGCATGTTTCAGTAACGTAGCTGTTTCATCCATGCACATGTGCTTGTATAACCTTTCAGTAAATGATGATGTATATGTATTCTTACAAATTATTTTTATATTTCACAGTCATATTTGTGGAAGGGGTCAGGTTATTTCATTTCTAAGTAGTGAAACCTATAATTTTATTATGTTATTGAAATTACTGAGTGCATATACATTTCCATAATTATATTTGCTTTTCATAATATAATTTGTAAATGGGACCAGATTATGTTCTTATTTTTACATAGTGAAATCTATAACTAATAATATTCTCACTGAGATTAAAAATAAATATCTTTATTTTTTTAAAATTTTTTTTTTTTTTAAGATTTTATTTATTTGTCGGAGAGAGTGAGCACAGGCAGACAGAGTGGCAGGCAGAGGCAGAGGGAGAAGCAGTTTCCCCTCTGAGCAAGGAGCCAGATGTGGGACTGGATCCCAGGACACTGGGATCATGACCTGAGCGGAAGGCAGCCGCTTAACCAACTGAGTCACCCAGGCATCCCAAAAATTAATATCTTTTTTTAAAAATTTTTTTAAAATTTTTTATTTCTTTTCAGCATAACAGTATTCATTGTTTTTGCACCACACTCAGTTCTCCATGCAATCCGTGCCCTCTCCAATACCCACCACCTGGTTCCCCCTCCCCCCCCGCCCCCGCTTCAAAGCCCTCAGATTGTTTTTCAAAGTCCATAGTCTCTCATGGTTCACCTCCTCTTCCAATTTCCCCCAACTCCCTTCTCCTAACTCTCCTTGTCCTCCATGTTATTTCTTATGCTCCACAAATAAGTGAAACCATATGATAATTGACTCTCTCTTCTTGACTTATTTCACTCAGCATAATCTCTTCCAGTCCCGTCCATGTTGCTACAAAAGTTGGGTATTCATCCTTTCTGATGGAGGCGTAATACTCCATAGTGTATATGGACCACATCTTCCTTATCCATTCGTCCGTTGAAGGGCACCTTGGTTCTTTCCACCGTTTGGCGACCGTGGCCATTGCTGCTATAAACATTGGGGTACAGATGACCCTTCTTTTCACGACATCTGTATCTTTGGGGTAAATACCCAGTAGTGCAATTGCAGGGTCATAGGGAAGCTCTATTTTTAATTTCTTAAGGAATCTCCACACTGTTTTCCAAATTGGCTGCACCAATTTGCATTCCCACCAACAGTGTAAGAGGGTTCCCCTTTCTCCACATCCTCTCCAACACATGTTATTTCCTGTCTTGCTAATCCAAAAATGAATATCTTAATAGTAATATAAACAAAGCTATCATTTGTAAATTTACTGAGTGATTATTTTGATTCTTACATGTGCATTGTCTTTTTTGGCTTTTTGTTATCATTTAAATACACGTGTAGTCATGTTATTTTATATTTATTAATTTATATGTGTAAAAGTGCACTGGAAAACACTTATCTTTTTTGAAGCCTTACAAAAACTTGATAGAGGCAGTATACAGTAGGTATACTAGTATACCTAGTGTACAGGTGAGAAAATAGAGTTTCAAAGAATAAATGATTTATCTAAGGTCACATACTAGAGGTAGCAAAACCAGGTATAAATCTTCTGATCCCAAAACACGTGAGTTTATCCATGAATCAGTGTAAATGCACTCTTCTCATATAAATGTGATGAAACCGTAGTACTCTTCTCCATTATCCTAGATGAGAATGGACAATCAGAATGACTTCCCCATGTAGTTTCTTCCCTGCAAATTATTAGATGGTTGAATAGATAGGTAAATATATATTTTTATACATAATATCTGTATTTACATATTATATAGATTGTATGTATGTGTTCACATATATAAACCAATATATAAAATCTAAAGATGCATTTCAAATATATGAAAAATGGAGCAAGCAAGGAAAAATATGGGTTTTTTTATGTGTGGGGTTTTTTTTTTTGAGAGGGAGAATCTAAAACAGGCCCCACACCCATCTAGTAGACAATTAAATAATATGCAATATATGCAATTAAGTAAAGCAGTCACTGTTTTTCAATTGAGTAACTGTAGTATTAAGACATTGATCAGAGGAGCACCTTAGTTAAGCATCTGATTATTGGTTTTGGCTCAGGTCATGACCTCAGGGTTGTGAGACTGAGCCTTGCTTGGGGCTCTGTGCTTATGAGCAATCTGAGATTCTCTCTCTTTCCTTTTGCCCTCCCCTACTCAAATACATGAATGAATAAATAAATCTTTTTAAAAAACACATTGGTGAGAGAGAGCAGTGGTAGATTTGAAACTTTTGTTTCATATTGACAGTTTGTCGTTTGAGTTTACTTGTAATATCTTAATCTTTGAAGATTTAAGTTACTGATTTTTTCATATTGCTAAACAGAATTTGGTTAATAGAATCTTTGAGTTTAACAGACATTATGACTAGTTGGGGACCCTTGTTTTGGCAGGGTCAAAAGTTTATCAACTGTTAGACTGAGGTTAGATTAGTTAGAGTTAATTAGTTAGAGTCAGATTAAAAATTAACTCAAGCCTTTGAGAAGAAAACAGATGGTGTCCACAATGCAAAAATAAAATTAGGACATTTTCAAAAATAAAATTAGGACATTTTCAATTTTCCAGAAAAATTAGTTCTGATTACCTTATTTTCTTTGCCTCTGAGGTCTGTGCAGTGTTCTCTGACCCGGTAGGAAGAAAGAGGGAGCTTACACTTGACATTTTCTGCTCTCATTGCAGAGGCTTTCCTTAAATTGTTACAGGGAGGATTCATCCTCTTGGGCCAGCAGCTTCCTTGGTTTTTGGAAATGCATACTGTGGGCGTGTGTTAATGTCAGTGATGCCGTTATGCTTAAGCAGGGTGCTTTGGCTTATCAGAGGATACTCAGTTCTGATTACCTGATTGCCCTTAGATGCTATTTCACATCCCTTTCTCCATAGGTTAGAGAATTGTTACTCCTTGGTATTCTTCAGGGTAAGCATTACGCCCTTTCCCTTGGTCTTTTCTATACTCAGACTCCTAAAAAGAAATGGCATGAATCACAACTTTGAGATTTAACTGCCTGAAGGTTGTTTCAAACTCACTAGTACAAAGCAACCATACCAGTTAAAACAAACAAACAAACAAACAAAAAACAGTCCAGACCTACAGCATGGGTAACTTTTACTTCTTTATTGAGCCAAAAATGTGGTCAGGACCAGGAGGTGGTTGGTAATTGAAGAACCAGAATCCTCAGGATTGATAAGGCTGAGATCAAGGTTGTGTCTGTGACACCGTAGTACTCAGAAGACCAGTCAATTCAATGAGAGGAGAGAAAAAAATCAAACCCGTTGCCTGAGAGGTAGCGTGAGTAGGAGGAGTAAGAACTTGGGAATTGGCCAGACATGTTTAAATGCACATTCCCAGACTAGATGAAGCCAGACCCTCCGAATCAGAACCTCTGTGTGAGGGGCTTTGGAGTTCACGTGCCTGGAATCTAGTCCACAGAACTCTGAAATCCAGCATTCTAGGGGTTAAGAGGAAAGAACTAACAAAAATATTTAGTATATGTATCTTGAAGGGGTTGGGATTGACACTAGATCTTCACTAGGTTGGATTTTGATATATAGGAAAAAGGAGGAATGTAGAATCAAACAGAAGATTCCATTCAAGGGAAATAACTGGGTAAGGAAGGACCCAGAAAGCAATAACACGTGGGGTGCCTGGGTGGCTCAGTTGGTTAAGAAAGCAATAACACGTATTTGAGAAACGCTATACTGTGAGCAACTTCCGGACAAGGCCACATGTCCTGGCAGAGGCTCGCTTATAGTTAGGTGCTCAGGAAGGGTTTTTTGAACTGTGAAGGTTGTGCACCAACAGGAGTACGGAATGGAAGGGTCAGGGCAGATTTTTGAAGAGTCTTGAATCTGAGGCCAAGACGTTCCTTCTGGATTTTGTAAACCAGGTTTTTGAAATGGAAATTCAAATGATGAAAGGGTCATTTAGGAAGATTAACCTGGTTTCTGTAATACCTAGATTGAGAGAACCTGGGTAAGGAGGTTATAAAGGGGTTGAACTAATGAGGCAATACTCCCTCATCGTCATGTTGTCAGCATCTGAAAAAGTGATTTCTTGAACTACACACTCCTGGGTTCAGTTCTCTAATCAGTTTATCTCCCCTCGAAGATGGGTAACTTCTTGCTTTATCTTTAAGACAGTAACACATGGTGAAGATTGGGTCACATAAGATAAACTGTATATAAGTTCCTCATAATAGACCATCTAGCTGATAGTGAACACTCAAAACTGGTGGCTGTCACCCAGAGAAACTTAATTCTATTCATCTTTATAAACCTAACAGTTTTTCTATGTCTGGAAGAGAGATTTGTTTGTTTGTTTGTTTAACTTGATTAATGCACATTTACTTACATTTTTAAAATCTCCATGTTCCCGTGGCTGTGGTTTTTAGTTTAACATTCAGGACTTTTTCTGGAAAGACTGAAAAAGTAATAAAGATTTCATTATCTGCTATTTAGTTCTCTTTCTCCAGGTTGCACGCGATCTGTTAATTAGCAAAAAATGAAAAGCCAAGCTACGTGCTAGTTTCAAAACCAGTTTTCCTGCTGAGTAGTTCTCACCTTTAGATGCATGCATGTTATGAAACTGAATATATTTTGAAAATTGAGGATTTGAATCACAATTTTAGAAAATCTTTAGAGCTCCCCATAATCAGATTAAACCTTAGCTATTTTCCCAACTGCCTACATCAAATTGCCCGTGTCTTGAGCTTCTTAATAGTGCTTAATCTAATGCCTTAACCCTTAAAAATTTACCCTACAAAAAAACACATCTTCCACTCTGTGACTTTCCTACTGGGTCGTCATTATTTCATTATTAAAACCTTAAATAGAGCAGATTACAGATTCGTATATTGTATTTGAAATAATGAGGAACGAGAACGCATGTGTGTACATAGTTTGTTTTCCTACTTTCTTCCTGTCGGTTTGGAAGTAGTGAAAATTGAATACAAACGTGTAAGTGTATGGGTAAAAATGAAATAAGTGGACAATATAGGGCTTACTTTGCTTGACCTAGGAAGAGACAATGTTAGAAAAGACTAAGATTAGGTGGGAAAAGTGGAAGACCCATCAGATGTGTTGAGGGCACCGAGACCAACCTAGCTGGTATGCAGCTGTTGCATCGAGGACTGGTCCCAGCAAGGCTGGAGGACTGCTTTGGACCAAATGGAATGAAGTCTTTGGGTTTCTGGTTCAAAGTCCATGATGCCCTCCAGCATAAACGTTGTTTCTCATAAACGTCGTTCCTCTGTGGTAGACTTACTGTGTCTTGTATGGCTCAGTTCCCTATCAGTTCATTTTCAAATGAAGTAGAACAATTGAAGCTTCATTTTGTGAGCCCCTTCGGAGGAACCTGGGGCAGCATCCCCAGTGGTGATAATCGGAACGTCCTATGTCTGTACCCTTTCCAATTTGCAGAACATTTCACAGCATCCTCTCAGTTGATGTCACTGAGTAAGTTGCTTCTGTATTATCTTATTATTTGCCCCCCTCACCCCACATACTGCAGCATAAGTTCTGTAAGGGCACAAACTTTGTCTTGTTTACCCCTGCAGTTTCCGGGCTAAGCTTGTGCCTGCTGGTAACAGACACTCAAAGAATGCTTATCGGATCACTGGACAGCGTGGAGAGTAGCTGTCCCTTGTCTGAGGAAACTGAGACTCAAACTGTTTTATCTGGAGTCCTACAGCTAGTAATGGTGGATTGGGGATTCAAGCCCTTTTTATACCTGTGTCTTTTGCTTTCTACCCTGTTGCTTATTTCATTATACCGGTTGCCTTTCCTGATACTCATTGTATTTTCAGCATGACTTGCAAAAACACAGACCACAAAAAGTGACAGGTTTGACCTTATCCAAATTAAAAATTGAGACTATACAAGACATCACAGTCAGAGATTTAAAAACAAACAAACAAACAAGCAATAGGGGGCACCTCGGTGGCTTATTTGGTTGAGTGTCTGACTCTTGATTTCAGCTCAGGTCATGATCTCAGGGCGGTGAGATCGAACTGCGCATGGGGCTCTGTGCTGAGCACGGAGTCTGCTTGAGATTCTTTCTCCCTCTGCCTTTCCCCTCCCCCTACTCATGCTTGCAGTAAATAAATAAATAAAATATTTTTAAAAAACCAAGTAGCAGACTAGGAGAAGGCATTTGTAGTCTATATTAACAATATAGATCGTTATATATACAAATGACTTTTATAAATAAACAGAAGATAAGCAGTTCTTAGAAGCATACATTAGAGTTATTAAATGGTAGCTCACTGGAGAGGAAACCTGCACAGCTAGGGAACTTTTAGAGACACATCCCATTGCAATAGTAATAAGGAAATGCCAGTTAAAACCATGCCACAACCCTGAACCTGGCAAAAATTGAAAGATGGACAGTAGCAAGTCCTGAAAGTTCGTAAGAGCAATATGGTAGTTTTTACTAAAACCTGTATTCATCAAACAACATAGCAATTCCACAACTAGACCTATTTTCAGAGAAAGTCTCAGTTGTGAAAACAAGGAGATTTGTATAAAGCAGCATTGTTTGTAATAGAAAAACTCTAAACAACCTCAGATTCCATCATAAGGAAATGGATAAATAACAATACAGAATATTCCCATGATGGAATATTACACAGCAGCTACAATGAATGAACTAGATCTGCATGTGTCCTCACGAAGAGATTGAGCTGCAGAAAGAGAAGTGTGTTTGAACATATATAGCTTTAAAATGTGTAAAACAGTACTGGTTTTGTTTGTGAATATCTGTTCATAATTAGAAATACAAGGACTGAAATCAAATTGTTTACAATAGTTCTATCTGAGGAAGGAACGAGGGCCAGAAGATGATGGAGGTTTGCAAAGGGAATGATGACTTCATTGGTTAGTTCCCAGTACCTAGTAGGTACATTTGATAAATATGTAATGAATTAACTTGAAAAGATGTGAAACAAATATGACACAATTTCAACACATGTGATATATTTATTTCATTACTGTCTACATTTTTTCCCAAGTTAAATGTCAGCTTGGATTTGGCACCTGCACCATATTCTCAGGTCAGATCTGTTGAGTACAGCACAGTGGGACAGAGGAGTCACAAGGCAGGAGGGCCTTCGGTTTTCTTAAACCCGAGTCCTTTCCTCTTGGCCGACTGAATCAACTTCAGGCCTTCCAAAGTCAGACTCTAGCATCCATGCAGTTTTAGAGAATGAAAGGACTTCCTGTATAAGGGCATGTGTATCATTGTCGGTGCCCATTAAAGGAATAAGGATATTTTCCCATGTGCAAAAAGAGAGCGAAGAGCCGAATACTGACAGCAGTAGCAACTAAGTTGAATTCTTACCGTGTCCCAGGTTCTAAGAACATTTCCTGTCGTCACTCATCCCCACAGCAGCCCTGTGAGGTGGCAGTGGCAATTAATTCTTTTCTTCATATTCCACTTAATAAGTAGAAAAGAAGGGAAAAGAAAAACCCCATGACCCTTATTACTATTGGAGGCAACTTATTCTTCTGAGGCAGAAACTATGGACAGAAGTTATCCGGTTACCAGTCAGCCCATTTGTCTACACCTGCTTCTAGCTAATGATAATATCTAGGAAAGAACCTAGATATCCATCAACAGATGAATGGATGAAGATGATGTGATATATATATATATATATATATATATATATATATATCTATATATATTTTCCATATATATATATGGAATAGTATGCAGCCATCAAAACCCCAAAATCTTGCCATTTGCAATGACATGGATGGAACTAGAAGGTATTATGCTAAGCAAAATAAGTCTATCAGAGAAAGACAATTATCATATGATCTCACTGATAGGAGGAATTTGAGAGGAGGGCAGGTTGGGGTCATGGGGGTAAGGGAGGGGGGAAAATGAAACAAGATGGGACAGGGGAGGGAGACAAACCATAAGAGACTCTCAATCTCAGGAAACAAATTGAGGGTTGCTGGCGGGTGGGGGTGTAGGAATAGGGTAGCTGGGTGACGGACATTGGGGAGGGTATGTGCTGTGGTGAGAGCCATGAATTGTGTAAGACTGTGGATTCACAGACCTGTACCCCGAAGCAAATAATACATTATATGTTAATAAAAAAAAGTGGCCAGACTGAAGAGTCAATAAATAGTTCAATCAGTAGCTTATCAGGGCAGCCATGACACGACCTATTTTAATCTATCATGGAGTTAAAATACTACATTCGATCTAAAGCAAAACCAAATCCTCAAAGAGGGAAAAGACATTCTATAACTAAAGCAATTTATACATTGTTATAAAGAAACTTTATGGTCCTCATTTGGTGGATGGAAGAGAAAAGAAATCCATGTGTCTATAGATTCTCCCCATCCCTCCAAAGAAGTCCTAATTAGGTCCATAAGGGGAAATGGTGTGAGAGGGAAAGTTTTTTTTCTAGGCACAAGCAAAAGGAAGTGGTTATATTGATAGAAATATGGCTTTCAGAGTGTGAGAGGTAATAGTTCTGCCACATTCTGAAAATGTTCACTTCTCTGGGATGCTGACAAACGAGAATAAATCCAAAGGAGAATGCCAAAGAGTGGGAGGGTCCAGAGTGCATGTCCTGTATATGGACATGTGTCTGATACCTAATATATTCAACTAATGTTTGTGGAAGGAGGAAGGAGGGAAAGATCAGAGGACACAGTAGGGAAGAGACAGAGGGAAGGAAAGGGGGATGGGAGATGTTGGGCACACTGAGACTGAACCTCACTTAGGAAAGGTGAGGCATGGTGTGAATTGCCTATTGTCGATGTCTGAAGGGCTCTCAGGTGAAAGAGAAAACACCAGCTGTGTCTGATTTCAGAGGAGAGTAGGATTGATGGATAATAGAAAAAGAGTTTTAGCTCAAAATAAGGGTTTTCCAAAAAACATAACATTTTAAAGACAGAAGACTTTCTGGAGTATTTTGCAGTAAGGTGGGTGAATTTCTATCAGAATTATTGAAGAAAGTGATTATTTCTGGCTTTGGGTGCAAAGTTGAGTTAGATATCTGTGATTCTCTGATATTGTGAGAGCCAGCAAGCTGCTCGTTGATTCATCTGAGGTTTAAAATATCATTCTGTATTTTTCCTTTCTATGTTTCTATTCATCAGAAAAAGTCTGGACTATGTAGGGCAGATTCTATGTCTTTATAGTGCTCTGTGATGGGAAAGGAACTAATATTACTGTAGTATTTTTAAAAGTTATTTTTCACAAAGCAAGTGTAAGTTTAAGAAATGAAGAAGTAATCACATAAAATTTGCAGATATTTTTAAAAAGTTATTTTACCTAACGATGTTAGATCGGTAAGGAAGGACAGTTACTCTTCAGAAGGATAGTTACCCTGCTGGATATAATATGAGTGCTTCATACAGCTTTGTTAAAGTTCCTACGAAGAAACCAGACTACAGTTTATAAACTGGCAGGAAATCCTGGTATTTCTTCAATTTTTATATGGGGGATACATACAAAGCTAGAAGTTCTTTTGTAGGAGTTAAGAGTGTGGCCACAGGTCAAATTTCATACTGTTAACTACGGATTGTGTTGGAATTACACATGGATAACAGGATAGAGGTATACTTATTGTACTGATTCTAATATAAGGTAGGACACCTTGAAACATATCAGTGTTCCATGAATACTTGTCATAAAATCTCATAAAAGCACTCAACAGCAGCTGATTCAGTCATCAGAAGAAGGAAGGTGGTTTTTCCCCCACCCCGTATTATGTAAATGAGGTTCCAGATGACAGAACTTATTGGTGCCAGAGTCAAGATGAGAACCTGGGTTTCTTAATTCATATTCCAGTGCTTTCTGTCTCATTATAACAATTACTGGCTTTGTAGTGAAGCAGTTATGTATACTAAGTGGCTAAATGTGTGGACAGTTCCCTGTAAGAGATCCTGTGGAATTGGGAAAGCTCATGTTTGTTAAATAGGATTTTTAACTAATACATATAACACTGATTTTTTTTTATCCTGCATTCTGGACACTGCCAAGTACATGCAATCTCTCCTTACAGGTTTGGCAGGAATAGGTTTTATTCTAAAAGATTTAAGCTAAAGTAACCATTGCTGTCATGGCATTAAATAGCTTTCTCTGTGAATACATTCAAGTGACTCCTATGTTAGAGGATTCTAGAGACTGAAGGAATAGTAAGGTAGAATGAACAGATAGGTGACAATCAGACTGCTCACTTCAGTCCTTCCGAGGGAAGAGCTAGAGGAAGTGGCAAGTCAGTGTTGTAAGGTTTTCCTTGAAGCTGGAAGGAAACACTGTAAGACGGGTTTTGTTTTTGTTTTGTTTTGTTTCCTTCTGATTGTTCCCAGCTGCATCTTCCTAAGTCTCCTGGACTTGAGACTGCTGTATTACTGAGACAATGGACTTGAAGAAAGTACTGACAAACAGCTTCCATTTCCCACAGTTCCTAGTTTGTCTGGTGAAACAAAGGAGGCTCTCTATTTAAGAATCAGGTCCTTGGTGGCTGTCCCAGATATCTGCATCATAACTCTTCATTCCCAAGTCCAGGATTAGTATAGGAATTGACTGTTCCTCCTGTTACAGCCAAGAAGGATCACCAAGGATTTCCTATCACATGCCACCCCACTATGTGGGTAGCCCACCACAGCATTACCTGACCTTTATGCCTAGCTTGCCTTTGGCTGCTGGAGTCACTACATTTTCAGTCCTAGGGCTGTTTTAAAGCTATGTAAAGGGGCGCCTGGGTGGCTCAGTGGGTTAAAGCCGCTGCCTTCGGCTCAGGTCATGATCCCAGGGTCCTGGGATGGAGCCCCGCATCGGGTTCTCCGCTCTGCGGAGAGCCTGCTTCCTCCTCTCTCTCTGCCTGCTTCTCTGCCTACTTGTGATCCTCATCTGTCAAGCAGATAAATAAAATCTTTGGGGGGGAAAAAAAAAGCTATGCAAATGAGTCAGTTTGACTCTCTCCTTTTAAATAACAAAAACTTCATAATCTAACATCTTTAACTTTTCTAATATGTCTAAAGGCAACATATTTGTTTTCACACAGGCTAGAAAACTTTACTTAAGTCTTTACTTCTCCGGTGACTAATTCTGGCTGTTATTTGAGAAAACACTGGAAGCAATAATCAGCCAAATCACTAGGGGAAATGGAAGCCAGGCTCTCATAACTACCGTTCAGTTGCTACTTCCACTGTATCTTCCTGAAAACATGCCTGCATCCAGGGTCTTCTCGGAGGAAACTCAAGACTGTTTCTCACCCGCCCCTTCTGCTGCCCAGGGTCACTGTTCAGTAGTGTCACTGACTTTATCCTTTCCTTTAAAGGGTTGGGAGGGAAAACACTATAGCTGTAGTAGTCAACATCTCTAAAAAGCTGTATTTAACAAGAAAACAAGCTTTGAGTGCTGAAAACCTAAAACTAGGTGAAGACTGCTGCCAAGAAAATATTTTTAAACTTTAAGGTCATGAAGTTAACTGTATTTTGTGTGTGTCTGTTTTATGGAAGTCAAAGGAATAAATTGACATGCTCACTTTTTAAAGAAAACCTGGTAATAGTCTCTTAAATTATTTATATGACTTAAAATGGTTGTGCTTCTCTAACTCAATTCCAATTTTTATGATGCATCTATAATCATTTCAAATAGGCATTTATTCACTTTAAAATGTTTTTTCTACCCTAGTAAAAGTTACACTGAAGATAAACATTCAAAAGAAGACCTTGCTTGCTTACAGGCAGTTGAACTAAAAAAAAAATGTGTAATGAATGAACTGACTGAAGTAAGCCAGCTTACCGAGCAGAAATTATCCTAGTAATTTAGAAGGTGGCACTGGGTCTTACCTGATTTCAGTCCTACCTGTGCAGTTTACTTCCAAAACTATGTATTCGTTCTACATACTTCAGACATACGTGAAGCTAAAATACTTTATCATTTATTTCCTTATGTGTTTTATATTTCCAGTAGTGGCTTCTACAGAATTTTTATATGGGCCCAGAATGGGATGGCCATCTGGTTGTATGGAGGATAGGGACTTGGGAAGGAAGCTTAAAGCTTCTAATTTGCTCTTTAAAGAAGATGAGAAAACATGACAAAATGCTTTCTATGCTCCATTGAATAAAAGTGATTTATCAGTAAGAAAAAGGGTAGCAATGTTCTATAAAAGTGCTCATTTAGCAGGGTTCAAACAATAGCGCAAGAAGAACCCAGAGAGAACATTTTGTCATGCAATGCTAACAGAAAAAAGTGGGAGCCAGACACTTAGATTTCCTTAACTTTATTTTGACACAATACCTTGGCAAAGGCAGTGGGCTGAGCCACATGTGGTATATAATTGTGATCATTTTGTCTTCTGCCTCTTATCTATAAAATAGATAACACTTATCACTTCTTCATCTACCTCCATCCACCTCCCCATAGAATTATCTGTCTTCATCCATTAGCTCAGTGTTTTGGGAGACCAAGCTGGGTTGATGATTGAATGCTGATGAATTACTTAAGGTGAACTAAGGCAGTATCCCAAAGATGCTCAAAATAACACAAGATTTACATATATAAAATTAGTTTGTAAAATTTTCTGACCATCAATAAAGGTTAAGTGGCCATCAACAAAGGCCTTCTTTTCCCCTCCCACACAGCTCAGGCTGCATTTTGCCTTTCAGTGACTGATTTTCTTCTTAGAGCCTGCCAACTGTGCTCAATTTGATCTTCCATTATCTGGATTAAAATGCTAAGGGAAGGGTGTTCTTTTCCTTCACCGCTTAGAAAAGACTTCACTTAATGAAGTGTGACTCCGACTGTCACTTTATGATAATATACTGCCAAACAGCAAAGTGTGTGATTAAGGATTTCATTCAACAGGGAAAGAATCTAGATTGCTCAATAAGTCCCCTTATTGGATGGGTTTATATACTTTGGAAGAAACATATAGAATCGTTCATATGACTCACATTCTGTCTCTTGCTCAGTATTAGCAATACAAGAACACATCTTTTGACTTTACCATGAATCTACTATAAACTATAGATATTTTGAGAATATATAGAAATAAATAGAATGCACGGAAATAAATAGGTATGATTATTGCTTAAGAAATTAGAAATATAGGGGCACCTGGGTAGCTCAGTAGGTTGGGCCTCTCCCTTCGGCTCGGGTCATGGTCTCGGGATCCTGGGATCGAGCCCCACATCAGGCTCTCTGCACAGCGGGGAGCCTGCTTCCCCCTCTCTCTCTGTCTGCCTCTCTCCCTACTTGTGATCTCTCTCTCGAATAAATAAAAAAGAAAAGAAAAAATTAGAAATATAACCTGACTCATTTTTTCTCAAGAAATCATTTAAAAACTTTCCTTGTTTTCATTCAAAAAGAAACCACTTACACATGCAGAATAGCCAACCTGCTTCCCCTCTGGTCAGTACTTGATAACCAAGGCACATACAAACAGAATCTCCTTTCATTGCTGTTGTTAATTGTGAAAGAGCTTTATTCTTCCCCATGTCCCCAAATTCAGAAACTGGTACAGTTCCAAGGTGTCCTGAATACAACTATCTGGCTTTGGATTAAATTTCCAAGGAGTTTTGTATTTACTCACTACTTCCTGTGGAAGTAGAAGTTGTAATAATCATTATGAGGATCTTGAAGTGTAACCTTAGCATCATTATTAGCTTTTTTTCGTTCCTTACATATTCAGTATTGAATCTGTGAATGACTTTATTCTATAGTTGTGAAATTGACACACCGTTTTCCTGTACAGCAGATTTCTTTTTATTCCCTCTACACTTGCAGTTATTTAATATCTTTTAATGGGCCCAGAATGTCATGAAAGAAGTATGGTCTCGGATTTTATTTCCATACTCTTGGAGAGAAGGCCATAATTTGCAAAGTAACTGGAAATAAACCAATATTATTGTATCACTATTAAGAAAATATATTTGTCTAGTAAAATTTCAGTCTCCTTAAACTTGGTAAGTATCTACAGGACTGGTGAACTAATTCACAAATCATCTAAGAATTGTGAATACATTTTTAAGGTGTTTCAAATCTATTTTTGAGAGTAAACAAATCAGATATATTTATCTCCTGTCTTTGTTAACCAGGGAATGTTCTATGTGCCAGAGATACACATCTAAGCACTAGCTCAGAGTAATTTGTATATATGCTTTTCACGTCTCACCAGTGTTTGTACCAGCACCTGATAAATTCCCTGTAGTATCCTCTATCTTTGACATACACCCATATCCAGACAGTTGTTTCAGGAGTTCTGTATAATTCATGTCCATGAGTAATTCTGGCCCGTTATTTCAGGACATCTGTGGGGATACTTCTCTTGTCTTGCTCAGATCCCCTTTTTTGGGGGGAAGCCAGTGCCACCGCACCCACCAGACATCTGCCACTACATTGAGAGAATGCCGACAGCCGGTGCTGCTGGCTGGCAGAGGTCAGTGGTGCTTACGGCAGGTATCCCAGACTCTGCTGGGTGTCCCCACTGATGCAAAGGAGCCCTGCAGGTACCAGACTCCATGCTGTATTCTGCGGAAAAGTTGAGAATGCGGGTCTCTTGTTTTCTGTTCTGTGCGGGAGAGATGGCAAAGCACTTCTTTCCTGCAACCCCAATATCTTATGTAGCTTTAAAAAAATTTTTTAAATAAAAACTTCTCAGATTTTATGCCAAAAAGGATGCAACATTTAGTTGGATGCCAAGAAATGGAGATTAAAATGCCTAGTATATGTGTCTCAACTACGTTAGTGTGGTCTGCTGTTAAGGTGGACTTTACTCCCTCTGATCTTTCTACTGTGTTTGTACTGTATTAAAATATCGATAATAACAGTGAACACTTGTAATGATAAAGATAATGATGTTGTCACTAGACTAGGCTTGCTTTGGGGCTTTGCTTTTTATGTAATGTTAAACTACTAGGGGAAAAATAATCCTATTTTACTGTTAACAAAATTGGAATTGGACCAGTACTCTTAGGAGAGTACTGCTGCAAACCCATTGAGGGAAGTCCTATGTGAGCTTATTTGTTTTGATTGAAGGAAAATCCTTTTAGTAGGGAGTAGGTCATTCTTCAGCCAGACCTCTTTTCCTATGGTGTGTTTGTGGACAAAGCAGAGCGGAGTAACTTTTTAAGAGTTGGAGGGTCCTCTTGGACCCTTCTCTAGGCATCTCTAAAGTCCTATAGTGAAATATTAGTGGTGACGCTGCTGATGTTACTGATCTTTTGAAGATAGTTGAGTTTTGGTAGCTTAATGTGTTTCGTTTTGTTTTAAAGATTGTATTTTTGTTTCTTTGTCAGAGACAGAGAGGGAGAGAGAGAGAGAGGGCATATGCGAGCACAAGCAGGGGGAGCTGCAGGTAGAGGGAGAAGCAGGCTTCCTGCCAAGCAGGAGCCCAATGTGGGGCTCGATCCCAGGACCCCAGGATCATGACCTGAGCCGAAGGCACATGCTTAACCAAGAGAGCCACCCTGGCGCCCCAGCTTAACGTGTTTTATACAAGATTCAAGATTTAACCAAACACGGCCAATTACTGTAGAGAGTTGGGCTGATGACTTTTTTTTCCCCTAGCTTTGAGATGTAATTGACGTATGAAGTTATGTAAGTTTAAGGTGTACAGTATGATGATTTGATGGTCTTCTCTATTGCAAAATGGTTACCACCATAGCATTAGCTAATGCCTTTATCCTGTCTCAGAATCTTTACTGTGATGAAAACATATCAGATCTACTCTCAACAACTTCCAGGTATTTGATAGAGTATTATTAACTATATTCCCAGTGCTGTGTATTAGAAGCCAAGAATTTGTTAGTTTGTACCCTTTGTCCAGTATCTGCCCATTTTCTGTACCTCCCAGCTCCTGGTGACTACTATGCTATTTCTGCGATTTAGCTTTTTTAAGATTCCACATAGATTCCATGTCTTTCTCTGACTTACTTCCCTTAGCGTAATGCCCTTGAGGTTCATCTGAGTTGTAAGGGGGAGGATTTTTGTCTTTCTTATAGCTGAATATTATTCCATTGGATACTTATACCTCATCGTTTTTATCCATCCATCTGCTGACACTTAGTTTGTTTCCATGTGTTGACTCTTATGAATAGTGCTGCAGTGAGCATTGGGGCACAGATATTTCCAACATCTTGTTTTCATTTCATTGGGTATATATCTCGAAGTGAGATTGCTGAATTCTGGTAGTTTGGTTTTTAATTTTTTGAGGGACCTCTGTACTGTTTTTCATAATGGCTGCCTCAATTTCCATTTCCACCAACAACACACAGTGGTTTTCTTTCTCTACATCCTGGCTAACATTTGGGAGCTCTCTTTGAGGAGAGCCATTCTAACAGGTGTGTGGTTAGGTCTCAGTAGAGTTCTGCAGTTCTCTGATGACTAGTCCTGTTGAGCACATTTTCATGTGCATTTTGGCCATCTGTAGGTCTTCTGTGAAAAAAATATTCATTTCCTCTCTCCCATTTTTTTAGTCAGGTGGTTTTTGTGCTGAGTTGTTTGAGTTATTTATATATTTTTGGGTATTAACTCTTTACCAGAGCTACAATTTGCAAATGTTTTCCCCCTTTCTGTACTTTGGCTTTTCATTCTGTTACTGTTTCTTCTATTTTGCAGAAGTTTTTCAGTTTGATATAGTCCCACTTACTTATTTTTGCTTTTCTTGCTTGTGCTTTGGTGTCATCCAAAAAATGTTACCAAGAGCAATGTCAAGGAGCTTTTTGCTTGTGTTTTCTTTTAGGAGGTTTTATGGTTTCAGGTCTTAGGTTTAAATCTTTAGTCCATTTTGAGTTAATTTTTGTGAATATTAGAGAGGTCCGATTTCATTCCTCTTCATGTAGTTACTCAGTTTTTAGAACACCATTTATTGAAGAGATCATCCTTTCTCAAATGTTCATTGACTATATGTGAGGGTTATTTTTAGGCTCTTGTTTCTGTTCCATTGGACTATGTGTCTATTTCTATTCTGGTACCATACTGCTTTGATTACTATGGCTGTGTAGTAAAGTTCCTAGTATGGTTCAAGATGTCTGATGCCTCCAGCTTTGGTCTTCTTTCTCAGGATTGATTTGGCTATTTGGGGTCTTTGTGGTTCCATAAAAATTTTAGGATTTTCTTCCTATTTCTGTGAAAAATACCATAGAAATTTTGATAGGGATTGCATTGAATCTGTAGATGACTTTGTAGAGTATGGACATTTTAACAATATTAATTCTTCTGATCCATGACTGTAAGGTATCTATTTACATCTTCTTCAGTTTCTTTCATCAAAATCTTATAGTTTTCAGTGTACAGATATTTCACTTTCTTGATTAAAATTTTTCCTAAGTATTATTTTTGATGCCATTGTGAATGGGATTTTTTTTTTAAAGATTTTATTTATTTGACAGAGAGAAATCACAAGTAGATGGAGAGGCAGGCAGAGAGAGAGAGAGGGAAGCAGGCTCCCTGCTGAGCAGAGAGCCCGATGCGGGACTCGATCCCAGGACCCCGAGATCATGACCTGAGCTGAAGGCAGCGGCTTAACCCACTGAGCCACCCAGGTTTCAGATGCTTTTTTGGTAGTGTGTAGAAATGCAATTTTGTTGATTTTCATAATCTGCAACTTCACTGAATTTATTGATTAGCTCTAAATATTTACATATTTTTTACATATTTTACAGGATCTTTAGGATTTTCTATATATAAAATTATATCCTCTACAGACAAAGATTTCTTCCTTTCTGTTTGGATGCCTTTTCTTTTTCTTGCCTGATTGCTTTGGCTAGGATCCAATACTATGTGCAGTAAGAGTGGTTAGATTGGGCATCCTTGTCTTGTTTCTGATTTTAGAGAAAAACCTTTCAGCCTTTCACCACTGAATATAATGTTGGCAGTGGGCTTGTCATAATGGCCTTTATTGTGTTGAGATGTGTTTCTTCTATACCCAATTTGTTGAGCACTTTTATTGTAAATGGATGTTGTATTTTTGTCAGAGGCTTTCTCTGCATCTATTGAAATATGATTTTTATCTTTTATTCTGTTGATATGATGCATCACGTTTACTGATTTGTCTGTATTGAACCATCCTTGCAACCTGAGGATAAATCCCACTTGATTGTGTATTATTCTTGTAATGTGCTGTTGAATTCAGTTTGCTAACACATTTTTTTGAGAAATTTGCATCTATATTATCATCAGGGATGTTGGTCTAGAGTCTTTTCTTGTAGTTTTTTGTCTGGCTTTGGTATCGGTATAATGCTGATCTTGTAAAATGAATTTGGGAATGCCCTGTCTTCATTTTTTGGAAAATTTTGAGAAATTGGCATTAATTATTCTCTAAATTTCTGATAGAATTCATCAGTGATACTATCTGGTCCTAGGCTTTTCCGTGTCTGAGGGGTTTTGATCACTGATTCAGTGTCCTTACTCCTGTTCGTTTGTTCAGATATCTATTTCTTCATGGCTTAGTTTTCATAGGTTGTATTTCTAGGAATTCATCCATTTCTTCTAGGTTAACCAGTTTGTTGGTGTATAATTGTTCATAGTAGTCTGGCATGGTTGTGTGTCTGTGGTATCAGTTGTGATGTCTTCTTTTTCAGTTATGATTTTAAGTTCTCCCTTTTTTCCTGAGTTTGTCTAGCCAAAGGTTTGTCAATTTTGTCTGTCTTTTTGGAAAAAAAAAAACAACAAACTAACTTTGGGATGATTACTGTAATCACTAGTCTTTTTGTACTAATACAAAATAATAAAATACATATTTGAAAATTTATATTACCTATCATGTACTTGGTCAAGAATTTTACATAGGGTTATATTTTTTAATTGTTTTACATCATGATGTCATCTATTTCATCTGATTTTTTATTTCATATGAATAGAAAGAGACAAATCTATTCAAAAGTATGATTAGGTTTTTTAAGGAAATTCTACAACTTTCTTTGATAGTCATTCCATTAACAATACTTCCCTTTAGTTGTAATATTTTTAATTACACAATTAATATATTGTTAATAATATCTTATTAAAAACTAGGACATTTGACATATACAGAGTAAAGGGTGTCTCCCTTCCCTTCACCCACTCCCTGCCCCATGTCATTCTCTTTCCCCCCAGAGATAATTGCTATTAACAATCTAATATGGGTCCTTCCAAAATTTTCCTTATATATATGTCTGCGACATATCTCTCTATATATAGATAGATATTTTAAAGAGCAGCTAGAACAATGCAGATTCATCCATAATCCCTTTCTGCTGTTCACCACCACCCATGATCCATCTGTGTAGTTTCTGAACAGTCAGCGATTCCAGGTTTTAAATAGTTTGTAAATTTTCAGTTTCTACACACTTTATCATCCACTCGTGATTTTTTTAATTAAAGCGTTTTAATTCCTTTCTCTGTTCAGCTGTTAATGCTGAGATCCATATTTAGTTTTATAAGCTTCTCCCCCCCTTTTTTTCCTGTGGCCCCAAATATAAAACTATATCATTTTACCCTTGCAAGAAATTTAACTTCCCATTAAAAAATAATAATAAATAAATATTCTCTATCACTACTTTTTGCCATTTTAATTACTAATGTGTCTTGGCGTGCATGTCCTTGGGTTGATTTTGTTGGGGGAGGGAATGTCTCTGTGCCTCCTGGACCTGAATGTTTTTTTCCTTCCCATGTTTTAGAACTTTTCAGCTTTTATTTCCTTGAATAGATTTTCTGCCCCTTTTTCTTTCTCTTGTCCTTCTGGGGTCCCTATAATGTGAATGTTGTTGTACTTGATGATGTTGCTGAGTTCCCTTCATGTATTCTCGTTTGTTACTCTTTCTGTTCTCTTGTTCAGCTTGATTGCTTTCCATCACTCTCTCTTCTGGTTGCTGATCCATTGTTTTGCTTCCTCTGCTCTGTTTATTCCATCTAGTATATTTTTAATTTCATTTATTGAGTTCTTTATCTCTGGCTCTTTTTTATGTTTTTTACGTTTTCTCTCTTTGTTGAGGGTCTGACTGAGATCCTCTGCTCTTTTCTCAAGCCCGGGGAGCATCTTTAATGACCAATGTTTTAGATGCTTTATTAGGTGTATTATTTAATCTCTGTTTGGTTTATTAGCTCCTTTGATATGATTTTGTTCTGTTCTTCCATATGGGGCATATTCCTCTGTCTCCTCATTTTGTCTAATTCCTTGTATCTGTTTCTACTGTTAGGAAAGTCAGCTACGTCTCCTGCGCTGGAATGTGGGGTCTTCTGAAGAAGAGGTCCTGTAGGGCCCTGCAGGGCAGTGTCCCATGTATCAGAACCATGCCTGTCAGGGATGTCTCCTGTTGTGGCTGAGCCTTATTTGCCTTTAGTGCAGTCATCTGCACTGGCTCTCTTTGCCGGCCATGGGCAGGATTTAGTTCCTGTGTTAGTGGGTCGGTCTGGGGCCACACTGGGCCCAAACTGCAGGGGGCTCTCCCTGTTTTGTCCCCTGAGAAGCTTCTGTATGTGGCTAGGGCCTGCAGTCAGATGTCTGCCCCCAGCCCCTCACTGGGGCTGCAGTAGGACAGGTGTGTGTGGTTACCTTCCCTTGACCCCAGTGCAGGAGTCATTTTGGAGTGCTGCTGGCCCCTGGTGGGGCTGCTTCACATGCCACGTTTGTGGTACCACTTTGAATGGGTTCTGCCTAGGGCATTTTGAAGGGGGCAGGTCCACAGGAGCATGAGTGGGTGGGGGAGGGAAATGGCACCTGCCAGCTCATTTGTTCTTGGCGAAGTCTCCTAAATATCCCTGCCTGTCCAGCTCACGCTCTGAGACGAGTATAGAAATCTCCCTCCCATATATCCCAGGGGGTTTTCAAGCTGCTGCTTCTACACTGTATTTCTGCGGGCTGTTTGTTGTGCTGTCTTTTTAAGGTAAACTTCGTTTCCTCTCACCCTCTGGTTCTCCCAGAGCCAGCCTGCTGACTTAGAATTTCCAGGTGTTAAGCCCCACTGATTGTAAGAACTCATGAAGTTAAGTCTGTCTGGTTTTCAAAGCCAAATATTAGGGAGATTTGTCTACCCAGTGTGAGTCTCCTGTGTCTGGGGTGCCTGGTATGGGATCTGCTCCTCTCCCCTCCCAAACCTGCAGTGCCCCACCCACCCACCCAAGGACAATCTCATGGGTCAGTTTTGCTCCCAACTGCGTTCCTGCCCTTCCTACCCTTTTTGATGTGGCCTCTTCTCTACATTTAGCTTCAGAGAGTCTGTTGTGCCAGTCTTTGGGTCATTTTCTGGGTTATTTACATGGAGGTAGGTGTTTACCTACTTGTATCCATGGGGTGAGGTCCTTGTATTCCACCATTTTCCCTGGAAGTCCAGAATTTTAGTAATCTTAACAGAGCACAAAGTTGGGGCTGAAATGAAGAGGATAAATTCAAAAAGAACAAAAAATGTTCTTTTTAACTTATTAACTTTTTAACTTTAACTTCTCTTTAACTTTATGATTTTTTAACTTAAAATCCCATTTAAGTTAAAAAAAGAAATGAGTTGTGTAAGTATAGGATGGATACGATTTGAATTTGACAGCAATTTACATGAAAAGCACCTGGTGATGTTTGTTGACAAGTACTGACTGATGCAGAATGTGAACGCAATCTCACGATACCTTAAAAGAAACATAATCTTATTAGAAGAGGCCACCAGTCCTTCTGTGCTCTTCCCTGAGTAGCACTTTCAGAATAACATATTCTGACATAGCAAGTATAAGGAAAAATACAACTGAACCAGTGGTTTCATTTCTGCTTAGAATACTGTGGATACTGTCTGAGTGAGTTTGCAGAGTTAATTACTAAATACTAATGAAGTGAGTAGTGATGTAATTAGTATATGGTAAGTTTGAATTTCACACAGTAGTATATATAATATACATAGTAGATTTGCAGAAAATAAGCAAGAACTTGGTATTTTTATAATAAAAGCACATAAGTAGTTAATACCTTTGTTATATTTCACACAAGTTTCAAGAGACTATGGTCTAAATCCTTGCTAAATCAAAGTGTGGTCTGTGGACCAGCAGCATCAACCTCACCCAGCAGTTTAGTAGAAATGCAGACTTATGGGCCCCATTCCACACCAAGTTAATGAAAACTTGTATTTTAGCAAGATCCTCAGGTAATTTGTATGATAATTAAAGTTTAAGAGCATGAAAAATTTTGAACCCTCAGAAGTGTTCAATGAGAGCTTTAAAAAGCTATAGAGATGTTTCTAAATTTCTTTTATATTATCTATAGCACAATGCCATTCCTTGGATACAGTAAGAAGAGAAATGAAGGACAGTGCAGTAGTGATGACTTGTGATTATTTCATTGTCCTTCTAGGCAGTTCTGTCATTCTTACATTTTCATAGTTTTTCTCTTTTCTCTCTTTTTTTTTTTTTCACAAATTTAAATGCTTGAGTGAGATAATTTCTGGGATGAATAAATAACAAGATGTTTTAAAATATAGAAAATATAAAAGCACTAAGATCACTCATACCTTAAATTTATGAGTCCACTGGACTCATGTTAAATGCAAAATAGAATGAGTTTTATTTTACTTTAAAAATACACAATTTTTTTGTTTTTTGGAAGAAAGAATCATCTGAAAAAGACTCAAAATAAAAAATTGGGTCCAGTACACCCTGACGACATATCAGGTGTTAAGAGGGTTAAGGATCTGGGCGCCTGGGTGGCTTAGTTGGTTAAGCGGCTGCCTTCAGCTCAGGTCATGATCCCAGGGTCCTGGGATTGAGTCCTGCTTCAGGCTCTCTGCTCAGCATGGAGCCTGCTTCCTTCCCCCCTCCCCACTGCTCTGCCTTCTTGTGCTCTCTGTCTCTCTGTTAAATAAATAAATAAAATCTTACCAAAAAAAAAAAAAAAAAAAGGTTTAAGGAACTTTCACAATGCACTGAAAACCAGATTGCACATATGAAAATCTAGGTAGGAATGCAAAGTAATATGAAATAGAAGTATCAAGTGAATCCTGTAAAGGTTTAGAACAATGAGAAGAGTTTGGTTAATTCATTCACTGAGTATTATGCAATCCCTTTGTTCTTAGAATTGGCGATAAAGTAGGCTGTTGGAGACATAGCCAGTGACAATTTGTATAATATGTGCTATCCAGGACAGAGCAGATGAGGAGAACGGTTCTGCCGCAGAGATCTGGACACCGCAAGGCAGAGGCTTCCCTCTGCTTTGTAATCTGAGAGATGGTTCCAGGAAGCCCCTGAGGGGTTGCAACTGGAGTGAAAGAAAATAAAGATCCCTGTGCGAGGAAACCAAACACAGCCAGCAAAACTGCAGGGACCTATTCTGTTCTAAAAGAACTTTTCATCTTCTTACTGGAGGGAAACTGTCTTGCAGCCTCAGGGATCCCTAGGATGCAGAGAAAATCAACCCCTCCTTTCTCGGTCCACTTCTTGTTCTGAGATGTCCTGCAACGCAGGAAACCTAAGTGGGAGCTCCACAAAGAACCCTTCCTCTGCCACCCCAGCTCTGAAACCTCTCACTTGGAAGGTGTAGAAGACACTGGTTGTTACTGAACTTGGTTTGCATTTCACACAGCAGTGCCCGTCTTGACCTCACAGTCTCAATTTCCACATCTGTCAACTGGGGAAAACACCCAGCTTGCAGTACTATTGTGAAAATCCTAGACAATATATGTCCCATGCCTGGCACACGAGTGTTTAGTAAACAGATGCTGTGTTTTGTTTTTTAAATTAATATAGTGTATTATTTGTTTCAGGGACACAGGTCTGTGAATTATCAGTCTTATACAATTCACAGCGCTCACCATAGCACATACCCTCCCCAATGTCCATGAGCCAGCCACCCTGTCCCTCCCCCAGACCCCCCAGCAACCCTCAGTTTGTTTCCTGAGATTAAGAGTCTCTTATGGTTTGTCTCCCTCCCTGCTTATCGTACCTCATCGCTATGGTTCATTTATAGTGCTCTTCAGATGTGGTAACCAAATATGTTCAATTTCAGTGTTCAAATATGCTTCCGTACCTGACTTAGATGGTTTCAGTCTCTACCTGACTTAGATGGTTTCAGTCTCGTGAAAATTACTCTATAAGAGAAACAGTAACAATTCAGTTCCTCTAAATGAGAGAGAATTCTAAGGAGTTCTCACCCATTTCTTGTCCTTGGCCACTCCCTCCAGAGCACCTGCTGGGAGATAGATGGTGAGCGGGTTCACGTATCAGTGTGAAATACAGATAAATATACATTCTGGGAGGTCAGTGGCATGAAAGGCAGGGAATTTCATATGTCCACTTCTAGCCATTCTCTAAACTTTCTAGTTTCATTCACAAATGTAAACACATTCCTATTCTTCAGACACAGGACAGACTGGCGAGGAGCCATCCCTCAGGGGCCGCCAAATGAAGACATTAGACAGCCATTCCGAGCCCCTGGAGCAGCACAGAGGCCTCGCTGTGTAACAGTACTCTAGTTTGTGTCCCTTGTCTCTGGAAGGAGATGTCATGTCCCTGTCTCTCAGTTCTGTACAGCTCCGCCTTGACCCTGAGGGTCCCAGGATGGTTTCAGAATTGTGTCTGGTTAGTCTGAGAAGGATCCATTCCTGAGCTGGTTGGATCCCATTTCCCAATCTGCCATTATGGAATGCTTCAGACTTCATTTTCTCTGAAATGCTTTTTTTTTTTTTTTTAAGTCAAGGATTTAGATACTGTGTCTTCTTACAAACTCAGCAATCTGTCTCAAGACCTTAATAACCTTTGCTCATTTACAAAGAAGCGAGTAAGGAGTTGGTGGTGGGAAATAATTATTCTGATCAAATAAGTGTCTTCAAAACAGTGTCAACAAGACGACAAACACCAAGATCTTGAATCACCGCAGTATACAATATAATGCCCATGATTGATAAATTTAAAATCCACAAAATGCCTAAAACATAAATGAAGGGACATGAAGGATGAGGAGTGAGTGAAGGCAGAGGGGAGGGAAGAGAGGAGGAAGAAGGAAAGGGAGGAAGAAACTGAGCTCCCGCTGACACAGCTCAGACGAGGTGGGAGTCCCACAACATTGCGCTGGCAAAAAAGTAGGTATGCTTTTCATGGCTCTCCTGTTTCCAGGTCCTCTCAGAAAAAGGTAGCTGAGGCAGGAGTGCCTGGCCAGCCTGTCCCCCAGCAGGGCGAGGTGCATGGCACAGAGCCGGGAGACCATCTCCGCTGGGTGTAGGGAGTCAGCCTTACACAAAGGCTGTGGGTTTGCCTCCGATGGGTCACCACTGCCTCCAGGTGACCATAGAACAAGGAGCAGGGGCAGGACATCACCTGAGGTTATGCAGCCCTGTGCCTCTGGTAGGGAGGAGCATGGTGTGAGGGGTGAGGATGGGGGGTATGGCGCATGTCATGAGGTGGGTGGAGGCCACCTTGCTATGGGTTCTGGCTCATCCATTAGAAAGATCTGTTTCTGGTGCTCTTGATTCTTTCCTGTAAATCCTTTCCATATGGAATCCTATCCCTTTGGCACAAAGAACATCTTCAGCATACATTGTAGTGCAGTTCTGCTGGCTACGGACTCTCTTACTTAGGCATCATGCGACAACGTCCTTATTTCACCTTCATTTTTGAAGGATACACTGTTCTACCTTGCAGTCCCTAAGCAACCACTGATTTGCTTTCTGTCACATATCTAAGTTTGTGTTTCCTAGAATTTCATGTAAATGGAAACACATGGTATGTTCTCTCTCTTTCTCTGTCTAGCTTCTTCATAATTTTGAGAGCCATCTGTGTTGTGTGTGCATCAGTCATTCTTTTACTCTCCTGAGTAGTTTTTCGTTGTATAGACACACAATTTATCCATTCACCTATTGATGAACATTTGGAAGGTTTCTATTTTTTTAGCTATTAAAAATAAAGCTGCCATGAATATCTGTGTACAAGTCTTTGCAAGCATACATGCTTTATTTTTTCTTGGGTAAATATACCTAGTAGTAGTATGCTGGATCATATGGTAGGTGAATGTTTTACTGAACTACTAAACTGTTTTTCAACATGGTTGTACCATTTTACATTCTTAGCAGCTGTGGTAAGCAAGTAGGGATACACAAAATAAAGCTTACTTCCAACCTTTCCATCCTTCAGCCTTTGTTATACACAGCCATAAATTAAGTTAAATGTAAATTAAATTTAAAGTCATAGAACATTCCACTGGGTAGTTACCCAAAGAAAACAAAACACCTGCTCAAAAAGATATATGCACCTCACTGCTTCTTGCACCGCTATTAACAATGGCCAAGATACGGAAGCAACCCAAGTGTCCATCAATATACAAATGTAAATATACCTGTAGTGGAATACTATTCAGCCGTAAAAAAATGAGATCTTGCCATTTGTGACAACATGGATGGACCTAGAGGGTATTATGCTACGTGAAAGAAGTCTGATGGACAAAGACAGATACCACATGGCTTCACTTAGATGTGGAATCTAAAAACCAGTACAAAAGCAGGAATAGACCCACAGAGAACAAACTGATGGTTGCCAGAGGGAAGGTGGGTTAGGGTAGGGAATGGGCAAAATGGATGAAGGGAATTAGGAAATACAGGCTTCCAGTTATGGAATAAAGAAGTCATGGGCCTGAAAGATAGCACACAGGGAATATAGTCAGTGGTACTGTAATAGCACTGTGCAGGGACAGATGGTAATTACACTTGTGGTGAGCATAGCATAGCCTCTAGTGTTGTTAGACCACTGTGTTGTATGCCTGAAACCAACGTAGCATTGCGTGTCACCTGTACTTCAATAAAGATAAAGTCCAGCACACGGACTTTACTATGTGGGCAAGGGGAAATCCCTGAAGTTGTTTTAGAAGTGGGGTTAGAGAATTGTTTGACAAAGAATTACTTGGCCTGGGGAACTTAGAACATAGTCTGGAGGGGAAGCCAATGCCATGGATGGGTATCTTCATAGGCTCATGGGGTTTCCTGCATAGAAAGGGGCACGACCCCGGGACGGCTAGCATGGGGCCCTCTGAAGTATGGTGTTCAAGATGGCATTCCTCTTGCTGAGGTGTAAAGGCAGTACTGTTGCCCTCTTCTAATCTGTCCAAATAACCATCTTTAAAAATGCACCTTAAATCCTGACTCCAGCGGGGTCCTCTGTCATTGGGGCAGTTCTGTGTATCTCCTCCTTCTCGGGTGTTTGCTTTTGCCTTTTTCTGTATGTGTCACTTTCACGTTTTGTCTGTAAGCTTTTGAGTCCTTTTTGTCCTCCTTTGTCTGGCAAAGTATTAGTACATAATGGTTGTTCCATATGTTGGCTGAGTGAGCGAAGTGTGCTGCATGCAGTGTAGTTTGTTGATTTTTCTTAGCTCCTGGGATATGGTGTTCCTCCTAGGAAATCACCCAAGATGCTTTTACCATTGCACCTGGTGCGGCTATGAATTCGTTGCCCGAGCTGCTCTCTCCCATGCTGGGCCAAGTGTTCTTCCTTCGTTGGCTAACGCTACCCAATTTCTACTTAATACTTAATGCTTTACTAATCTGGGATAAATTTTCATTTGTTCTTCTGATCTCTCATTATCTCATCTTTTTAGATTGTATCCTTACTAAGCTGTATTAAATAACCCAGAAATAGAAGAGTTTATTTTTATTCAAGTTTCTGATTTTCCTAATATTGGCTTTATTTCCACCTGTCATGTGGGTCCGTAGAGACCCTGGTTGTAAACATTCCCCAAGTGAGTCCTGTCTTAATCTATTTGTATGTGCTGATTCTTCTTCTTGAAATGATCTTCCTTCTCCTTCTAGAAGGTGTCCTAGAGTCTTTCAGAATTCAGCAGCAATAGCATCTCTTCCTGGGAGGCTTCTCTTTTTAAAAGAACTATATTAAATTTGCTACCTCTATGTTTCTATATTTCAAGGGTACAACTAATAATTCAATATATACATAATTCAGTATGTATATATATATATATATATATATGAAATGATCACCACAATAAGTCTGATTAACATATATAGTTATACTTTTTTATTCATTTTACATAGAAGTTTGTACCCATCTTGCCCACCCTCATATCACTGCCTCTGGTAACAACCAAACTCTTCTTTGTACCTATGAATTTGGGGTTTAAGTTTTTGTATTTTTAGATTCCACATTTAAGTGAGGTCAGAAGATATCTTTCTCTCCTATTTCATTTAGCATAATGCCCTCAAGGTCTATCCATGTTGTCACAAATGGCAAGATTCCTTCCTTTTTATGGCCAAATATTTTTTTCCTCTCTGTTCTTACAGCACGTCCCTGATGTTTCTCTCATATTGAAGACATTAATATCGTAATTATTGATTTGCTTATCAGTATCCTGTGTCAAGATGAGTACCAGGTCTTATTTGACTTTGTATTTCAGCTCCTAAGATTGTGCCAGCACATAGTAATGGTCAGGTAATGGGTTAATGAATCACACATTAATGACTGAAAGATTGGAGTGTTCCTTCTATTTTATTTATTTAAAGTACAATTTAGATACGGTGTTATGTTGATGTACAGTATATTGATTCAGTTTGATAATTACTCAGTGCTAATCATGATCAATGTAGACACCATCTGTCACCATACAACATTATTACAGTAATATTGACTATTCTCTATGCTGTACTTTTCATCTCTGTGACATATTTCTTTTATAACTGGGAGTTTGTACCTCTTAATCCTGTGTATTTTGCCCATCCCCTACCTGTTTCCCTGCTGGCAACCACCAATTTTTTCTCTGTATTTTAGAGTCCATTTTTTTTTAAAATTTTGTTTTAGACTCCACATGTTATTGAAATCATATGGTACTTGTCTTTCTCTGTCAGACTGCTTTCACTTAGCATTATACCCTCTAGGTCCATCCACGTTGTCGCAGATGGCAAGATCTCTCTTTATGACTACGTGATAATCCATTGTATATATATACCACATCTTCTTGATCCACTCATGTGTTGATGAACAGCTGAGCAGCTTCCCTAACTTGGCTATTGTAAATAATGGTGCAATAAACTTAGGGGTGCATGTATCTTTTCAAATTAGTGTTTTTGTTTTCTTTGGGTAAATGTCCAGTAATGGGATTACTGGATCATATGGTATTTCGGTTTTAACTTTGCGGGGAACCTCCCTACTGTTTTTCACAGTCGTTGCACCAATTTAATTTCCCGCAGTGTGTGAGGGTTCCTTTTTCTCCACATCCTTACCAACACTTGTTATTTCTTGTCTTTTTCATACCAGCCGTCTGACAAGTGTGAGGTGATATCCCCTTGTGTTTTCAGTTGGTTACCCCTGACAGTTAGTAAGGTCGAGCACCTTTTCATGTGTCTTTTGGCCATCTGTATATCTTTGGAATAATGTCTGTTCACATCCTCTGCCCATTTTTAAATTGGAGTATTTGTTTTTGGGTGGGGAGTTAGGTCTTTATATATTTTGGATACTAACTCCTTACTAGATATATATCATTTGAAAATATCTTCTCCCATTCAGTAGATTGTCTTTTTGTTTGGTTGATGATTTCTTTTGTTCTGCAAAATCTTATTTTATATAGTCCCAGTTTATTTTTGCTTTGTTTCTCTTGCCTAAGGAGACAGATCCATAAATATTTGGATAAGGGCAGTGCCCAAGAGATTACTGCCTATGTTTTCTTCTAGGAGTTTTATGATTTCAGGTCTCACATTTAGGTCTTTAATCCATTTGAGTTTAGTTTTGTGTATGGTGTAAGAATCTGGTCCACTTTTGCCCTTTTGCATATAGCTGCCCATATTTCCCAGCAGTCTTTATTGAAAAGACTCTCTTTTCCCATTGTACATTCTTGCCTCTTTTGTCATAGACTAATTGGCCATATAGGTTTGGATTTATTTCTGGGCTCTTTTCTGTTCCATTGATCTCTGTGTCTGTTTTCACACCAGTATCATACTGTTTTTGATTAGAGTTGCTTTGTAGTATAGCTTGAAATTTGAAATTTTGATACCTCTAGCTTTGTTCTTAAAATTTCTTCAGCTGTTTGAGGTCTTTTGTGGTTCCATACAAATTTCAGTATTTTTCTATTTCTGTGAAAAATACTATAGGTGTTTTGATAGTGATTGCATTGAATCTATAGATTGCTCTGGGTAGTATAGACATTTTAATAATATTAATTCTCCTAATCCATAAGCATGATGTATCTTTCCATTTGTTTGTGTCATCAGTGTCTTACCAACATTCATCAGTTGACTTTTAGTTTTCAGAGTATAGGTCCTTTCACCTCCTTGTTTAAATTTATTTCTAGATATTTTATTCTTTTTGGTACAACTGTAAGTGGGATTTTTTTTTTTTTTAGATTTCTCTTTCTGCTACTTCATTATTAGTATATAGAAATGGAACAGTTTTCTGTTAATTTTGTATCTTGCAACTTTACTAATTTATCCATTTTAATGGATTTTGGTGGAGTCATTAGGATTTTCCACCTGCAAATAGTGACAGTTTTACTTCTTCTTTACCAATCTGGATGCCTTTTGCTTCTTTTTCTCGCCTGATTCCTACAGCTACAACTTCATAGTACCATGCTGAATAAATGTGATGAGAGTACATATCTTTGTCTTGTTCCTGATCTTAGAGGAAAAGCTTTCAGCTTTTCACATCAAGGATGATGTTAGCTTCTTGTGGGTTTTTCAAATATAGCCTTTATTATTTTAAGGTATGGCCCTCTGAACCCACTTTGTTGAGAATTTTCTTCATGAATGAGTGTTGTATTTTGTCTAATGCTTTTATGATGCCTATTGATATTATCACATTTTTAAAAAAATTTTCCTTGTTAATGTGATATACCAGTTGATTTGCAAATATTGAACCACCCTTGTATCTCTGGAATAAACCCCACTTGATTGTAGTGAATTATCCTTTTAATGTGTTGCTGGAATTGGTTGCTAATATTTTGCTGAGGATTTTTTGGGTCTATGCTCATCAGAGATTCTGGCCTCTAGGGTTTTGCTGTTGTTGTTGTGTTGTTTTGTTTTTGTAGTGTCCTCTGGTTTTGTTATCAGGGTAATGGTGTGGAATGCCCTTTGTAACTAATTTTTTTCCACTCTGCTTTCTCTCCATATCCTCCCCTCTCTTTTATTTCTGGTCTTCCACTGTGACTAAATTTCTGCAACCTCATAGAACTAATATAAGCTCTGTAACCTTTAGTTAAGAGTTTTCTTAGACCTACAGGTGTAAGAAAATGGATTTTGGACAAAGCAAACAGACTGAAAAAGCTTAAACATGTGTAGGTGGATGTGACAATGAAAGGAAGATTTCATTGGTGTTTGTTAGGAGGGTGGGTTCATCAGTGAGGTTAACATTCTTTGCTTAAGAGTGAGAGGCCTCAGGACAGATCTGCTCTTTTGTAATGGCAACACAACTCTTACTCTGTCACAATGACATGTGAGGTAGGTGACCATTCTCAAATCTAGAGGTCTCCCAAGATGTCCTTCATGGAAATCAAAACACTAGAAACTTCCAAACTTGATTGAGCCCAGATACTTTTTATAGAGCTACAATGAAATAATAAAGGTCCTAATACATGGCCAGCAGGTATAGGTGCTAACAGATGTCAGCCACTAATCCTCATCCACTCTCCCAAGCTTCCTAAAGTCCCCAAAGATCTAAGTTTCCTGGAAATTTTCTCAGGATCAAAGTCACAAATAAAAAAGGTCTAAATGATAGGTGCCAATCACCAAAAGTATAGATCTTCTCAGATACCAATAAGTTAATTCTCCTCTTTGGCACTTAGACTTTCTTTGAGAATGAGATGCTTTGACTGCATTCCCACTGGTGATTATACAGAATGTTCTAGATGAACGTCCTGAGGGCTATCACACTCAACTCACCCATCTACTGACCCCAGAATTCTCTTCAAACATCCCTTTGCTAGGAACACTGGGGAGTGCTTTGCCTTTTCTTCCCTTTGCTTGAGGTGGTGCTCTAGACCGTTGAGCAGGGGTAGGGAACACGTTAGCAGGTATTTTGAGCAGTGTGATAGCACACCAGCATGAACAAGAGCTAAACCAAGAGCCTGTGGCCAATTTAGCAACCATAAGATTCTTAACAGAAATTCTCCTGTCTCAACCTAAATCCAGTTAAAGTGACAATAATAATCTGATGTACCCTAGTGACACTGTTTACTATGGTATTAAATATTCATGTAATAGAAAAGGTTTTGAAAACAAAATATGAAGGTTATGAAAAAAGCTGTACTGCTTAATTTCCTTACTTGAAAAATTAGTCCCCTTTAAAGCTTTAGATTCAACTTTGTAAAATACAACTCAGCTGAATTTTCATTTAACAATTACATTATATCCTGTAGGTACAGACCCTCCGTGTTGTTTGCACACAACCTCTGTTAATAGTAACAATAGAAGTTGCTTATGGGAAAGCTTATGCCTCTAAGCATTTTAGAGGGAAATGAAATTAAGGTCAATAACCCTTCAGTGTTTAAATGTACCAAGCCTGTTTTCCAGGACTCCTGTTTCCTAAGGAAAGGAAAAAGGAATTATTTCCTTCCAAATCCACACAAGCTCATGAATGGTGAGGCTGCGTTTAACTCGTCCATTTTCCTTAAGGTTTTGCATCCGAGAGTCCCTGAAGCTAGGACTGGGAGATTCTGGTAGCTGTTCTGTTGGTAGTGGTCTGTTTTGAGAGTCCCAACCCACTCCCTCCACCCCCCAAAACCCCACTTTAATCATTTTTTTTTTCCATTTCAGGAGCACCTAAAGGCCTTTGATGATGAAATCAATGCTTTTTTGGACAATATGTTTGGACCTCGAGGTGAGTAATCTACTCGAGAACTTCTCGTGGAAGACGGTTTCGTCACTTCTGGTGTCTTTTCAACAGGATAGTGCTCAACACTTAGAGATTTAAGTTCCCTCACCTTTGATATCCTTCTCCCAGGACATCGAGAAAGCCTCAGATCTCCTCAGTCTTCCTGGAGTGAAAGTCCTGGGAGCCGCAAGCAAGCACAAACTGCAGTGCAGTTGTGGCTGTCCTTGTGCGCTCCACGACTTCCACTCCTTTCTCCGCCACCCACTCAACGCGCACCTTACGCACATGCGCAGTCAGCAGTAGTCTGTGCGCTTGCGTGTCTCCTCTTTGCGCTCACTCCGCCCGGGCTGTGGCTGCCGCGTCTGGGCGCCTGCGCTCTTGCACGTCCCAGTCCCCTCCACCTCGCCGCGGAGCACGGTCTTCTCCAGCGCCACGGATATCTTAGTCGCACGACACAGCTTGCAGATGAATGAGCCGGGCTGGTTCATACTGTGGGAACAGTTCTGTAGTTCTCTGGTTCTCGAAGTTATTTCCCCAGCCCTGCTGGGTAGAGGTGGAGGGAAATGGCGTTTTCCTGTCTCTCAAAAATCTAAACAGAACCATGTGGAGATTACTTAGGCCACTTCAGTGTCTGTGTAGGCTTTAGAAGCTTTCCTAAATGAATGGCTGTTTGTATAGTTTTATTATAATGATACTGTGCAATTGTTCAGAGCTTAAGAAAAAAAAGAAGGATTTTAAGTAATCCCTACATCCAGCGTGGGGCCGGAGATCAAGAGTCACCTGCTCCACTAACTAAGGCAGCCCAGGCGCCTTTGTATGGAGCTTTGAAAAAACTTCTCACAAGATCCCCCCCGCCATTTTATCTTTGTGACAACCCTGTGTGGGTAGGCAGGGCAGGATATCTGTATCTCAGAAGCTTGACTGTGTTCTCTGCCTCGCAGTTCTCGTGGGTGGGAAGGGGAACGGTTCAGGCAGAGGGCACAGTGCTCTCACTTGGGCATGCAGGGTTTCTGGGGGACTGTGGCTTTCTATATTTGGCACTGCCACTAGAGAGTGGAACAGTCTCCCTGACCCGGGTTCACACTGAGCTTTGTGTTTCCGAAGATCACGGTGATCGGGAGTTATGTGGATGGGGGTGCCGGATAGGGTTGCAGTCCTGTACTCAGCTCTGAGCATTTTTATGGGAGGTCCTTTTGTAGTGAGGGGATTGTAAGATGGACAGCTGACAACTGGATCGGGTGGCCTCCACGATGACAGGGAGGCTAGCATCTGGGCCATCAAGAATCCATTTTCCTCTTCCTAAAAATGGCACAAGCTTAAAGTGACTGGCAGGCCACCTTATAGACTTCTGGGTGTCCCCTCGTCTTTTCCATACTTACTTATTCCATATTCCCATCAAGGGCTATTGTTCCAGGCAAATACCTGACCCAGATGCAGAGCTAACCCTCACGTCTGGAAGATAATCAAGCTTATAAGTATTTGTTCCTGTCTTTTGTTTGGGACAGTTACTGTCTTCCTTGACAAATGTGACAAACATTTACAAGACAATGACAAAAGAAAACTTCAGGTGCTTTATTCATTTTGTAATATGTGCTTGACTCATTGTGCCAGTTGATCTATATTTAATAACTCGGAACTAAGTAGATGCGTAAGTGAGACAGAGTAGAAGGCCTAGGTCCTGTCTCACAGAGCATATACCATTGGGGGGGGGCGTCAAACTACCCCATCTGAAACAAGTGGAAAACAAGGAAATAAGCCATGTATCCTGGTCTTCTAGTTTTCAGTAACAAAGCCCCGCAAGCTGCATGGCTTAAAGCAACAGTAATTATTCTGTCACAGTTCTGGAGGCTACAAGTCTGAAATCAAGGTGTTGGCAGGGCTGTGCTCCCTCCGAGGCTCTAGAGAACAGTCTGTTCCCTGCCTTTCTCCCAGCTTCTGGTGTTGTCAGTAATCTTTGGCATTGCTTGGCTTGGAGATGCATCTCCTCAGTCTCTGCCTTCATCTTCACACAGCTTCTCCCCCCTGTATCCCTATGTCCTAATCTCCCCGCATTATATAGGACACCAGTAACTGGGCTAGAGACCCCCTGATCTAGTATGACATCATCTTAACTTGGTCATATCTGCAAAGACCCTATTTCCAAATAAGGTCACACTCACACAGTTCTCAGGAGTTAGGAATAGAACCGATCTATTGGGGGATACAGTTCAATCCACAACACTGTAACAGGAGGTGGGGTAGCAGTTTAGGGCAGGTATTTAATCTTTTTACTCTCTGTGCCTCAATTTTCCTCAGACTTTAACTGGGGACAGTATTATCTCCTACATGGTGGATATGTTTGTTACTTTGACTGTGGTGATGGCATCGTGAGTGTTTGCTTAAATCCAAACACATCAAATTGTAAATGTTAAATATGTGCAGGTATATCAACTATACCTCAATAAGACTGTTAGAAATGTCACCTGTATCATTAGATTGTTTTGAGATTTAAATACATGAATGCATATAGAAAGGCTTAGTGCTCTTAAATGTTAGTTGCAATAACAGTTACAGCCATAATATCTTAATTCTAAAATGAGATTTGTTATGCAGATGAGGGACTGTAGTGATGAGAGAGCGCTAGGAAACAGTTCCTTCAAAAGGCAGGACCTTTATCTGGTCTTGAGAGGCTGCGTAGGATTTAGATACCGGAGGCAGGCATTAGGAAGTGGCAGGCACATAGCACAAACCTTTACGACCAGTACTTACCAGCTAGTGTATGACAGGTAATCTCTATTAGTCACGTGGGCACTGAAATGAACCCCTTTCCTTCCTTATTATCTCTGTCACAATTGGAGTGGTTTAAAGAACAGGGGATAGGACGGTGATGGCTTGAGAAGGCATTTTCCGCAGTACTGTCTGTCAGGTGGGGTGGAGTAAGGGAAGCTGGGGTGTGTGGGGTAGGTAGAATGGAGCAGGAAGAGGGGCAGAGAAGGGGGAAAAGCAGAGACAGGAAGAAAGGGCATGATCTGCTAGAAATATCCGCTCCTTCCATCTTTTTTTGCAGAGATTACAAACAGCACACTATTTTTTAAAAAATTTATTTATTTTTCAGGGAGAGAGACTGAGAGCACAAGCAGGAGTCTGACAGGCAGAGGGAGAAACAGGCTCCCCACTGACCAAGAAGCCCAGTGTGGGACTCGATCCCAGGACTGTAGGATCATGACCTGAGCCGAAGGCTGCTGCTTAGCTGACTGAGCCACCCAGATGTCCCACAGCATGCTATTTTTTTTTATAATTGTGGGCCAGTTTATTTTCTTTATGTAAACAACAAAAAAGAACAGAATAGAGAACTGAAATCACTTTGTGTCTATAGTTCTTTTCAAATGTTACTAATTATATTATAGAACTATGCTGTGTATTTTATTTAGATTTTTATGTGTACACTCTCCAGAGTAAGGAACACTTGGTGTGTCTTGGTCCTTACCTCCTGGCTGTTTATACTTCTAGTCCATGGTCAGGTTTAGGTCCTTGGTTGTATTCTCTGCCCACTCATCTGCATCATCAGCTCCGAGTCTTTCCTTTGCCTTCTTGAGCTTCCCCTGCTTGCGGTGCAGTCCCACCGCTCTGGCTCGGCTGAACTCTGAGCTCCGCCTGGCGTACCGCACAGAGCTCTTTGGCAGGCTCCGAGGAATGTAGGTTTTATGCGGTGTTGTATACTATTGATATCCCTTCTCTCCTGCCTACTCCAGACTTCCCCAGAGGAGACAGCAGCAGGTCTTGTGGGCTAGGCATCAGACAGGAATTCAGATCCCAGCTCTGCTGCCCACTACTGTATGGTCTTGGCAAGTTATTGTGGCTTTCTGAGCTGGTTTTTGCCCACATATGGCATAGTAGTACTTCCTATTTATTGAGTTAGAGTGAATAAACATTGTAACTCTTCCAAAGAAGTTGCTAGAACTACTACCTCCCACCGTAATTACTTGTCCCTATCACTCTGTGTTCTCTTTGCTCCATGAAACCTTCCGTAACTACTCTCGCCCCCATGGGGTGGTTCTTCTGAACCGTAACCTAAATCCAGCTTAGTCAGTGCCACGTCCTACTGTTCCTTGTTGGATTGAGTGTGTACAAAGAAACGTGACAGTAGATCTTTAAAGTTCTCATCAAAGAAAAACATTTTTGTAACTAAGGTGATGGATGTTAACTAGACTTTGTTGTGGTCATCGTTTTGCAGTGTATTTGCAAATGTTGAATCCTGTTGCACTCCTGAAACTCTTAAGTTGTGTATCAGGCATACCCCCATTAAAAAAAAAAAAAAAAAAGACCACCCCCCCCAATGTTTTCAATATATGGGGTAAAACTTTATAACTAAACAGAAGTGCCGCTCTTCAGAATTCTCACTGTTTCTTTTCAGATTCCCGAGTCCGAGGATGGTTCATGTTGGACTCTTACCTTCCCACCTTTTTTCTTACTGTCCTGTATCTGCTTTCCATATGGCTGGGTAACAAATACATGAAGACCAGGCCTGCTCTTTCCCTCAAGGGTATCCTCACCTTGTACAATCTGGGGATCACGCTTCTCTCCGTATACATGCTGGCAGAGGTAAGTGATCCCATGGAGCCACGGCCACTGAGGCAGCGCCCCGGCAAGCTGTCCACACTCGCTCTCAGTACTGTTCTTTAAGGTCTCCAGAACTGTTTCAGCAGTTGCTTATATTCCTTCTGGAAGTTTTGGAAATCTTTGTTTCTAACTTGAATTTTTCTCATCCCAACTTAGGCCCATTCCTTTAGTCCTTAGTCTTCCGTTGTAATTTAAAATCACAGTTTAGATCTGAATGGGTCTTTAAAGCTCAGATGTTCAGATTTTCTCCTTTTACAGATGTATACTGAGGCTTGGAAAAGGTACATGATTTGCCTGAGACCAGATCGCTATTGAATGACTGACAAAGTAGTTTCTAAGGCAACTTACATATCAAATGCAGTTGGTTTGAAATACAAATACATAGTCCCTCCAAGACCACTGCCCACATCTTCGGGTGTCTGTGTCAGCGACAGCGGCGGGGCTGTTTCTCCGGACTGATGGTGGAGGCCGGCTGCCATTCCAGCCGGGCTCTGGCTGCCCCCATTACATCACGCATCGCCCATTCCTTTGCAGCATGCCAAACCCGAGTAATTCTACAAGAAAACAAGTAATGATTGTCTTGCCTGTAAACCAAAGGCTGTTTCAGATCCCTGCGAAGGAGAATCAAAAACTGCCAACGATTGTCTTGCCTGTAAACCAAAGGCTGTTTCAGATCCCAGTGAAGGAGAATCAAAAACTGCCAAAGAGACCCACTGCAGCGAGCAGCCTCAGGGGACACCAGCAAACCTGGGGGAACAGCCAGGTTAAAGTCATTCGTGTCCAGGTGTAAATGTCTGATTATGGCACGAGTATAGTTGCCTTCCTGGTCCTCGAATTCTGAAAGAACCTAAACCCCTGCCTGACATCGAGAGCCTCCACAGAGTTTAACCTGTGCCTTGTTCGGGTTTGCGCCATCACTTTCCACGCCAGCACCCCGTGATCAGAGACCGGCGATCGAGTCCAGGGTCAGGAAAGCCACTCCCCAGTCCTGTCTCATCACTTCTCCTGATTTGCCTCACTCTGAAAGGGGAGTTCTTTTTTTTTTTTTTTTTTTTTAGATTTTTATTTATTTATTTGACAGACAAATATCACAAGTAGGCAGAGAGAGAAAGGAGGAAGCAGGCTCCCTGCTGAACAGAGAGCTGGACATGGGGCTCGATCCCAGGACCCTGGGATCATGACCCGAGCCGAAGGCAGAGGCCTTAACCCACTGAGCCACCCAGGTGCCCCTGAAAGGTGAGTTCTTAATGAGCTTTTCAAGTAGGTAAGTTTCCCTTCATGGGATGAGCTCGCAAGATTTGTTTCTCTGGGAAGAACCAGACTATCTTTCCCGGATGTTTTCAGAAGCAGCCCCTGTGGCAGAAGAACAGCCTGAAAGTCTGACGACACCAGAATCTCTAACACTTGCTGGACGTGTGGGTCACTCACTCCCTGTAATTCAAGAGCAGTTACTTAGGCTTTGACCCTTAGGCAACTTACCCTTAAGATGGAGATCCCGTGCTTATCCTCCGAAACTCAAGAGGGGGCTATAAGGATTTACCATTTCTGCTTGGCCAGCGTTTGGTGAGCACCCATTCCCTACTGTGAGTGGTACTGATAAGCCAAGGAGATAGGAAGATGGGTTACATGCAATTTCTGGACTTGAAAACCTCAAAGGATAGTACGCAGTAGGAGTTATATATGTAAATACGAAAATGCTGTATAAATAATAAAATGCATACTACTCACCATTAAAGGAACGGACAATACATTAGTGTTCAAGCAAATAAATGGTTTCTGCTCCTTTTTGGGTGGGGACATCCGCCCTGAGCCCATTCCCCGCTATGAATTTTATCTACTGCTTATCTGCTGTTGCTCTGTGCACACTTCTGTACCTCGTGATTCAAAATCGCTACTGTTGATTGCCCCTTAGTCTCCTCTGATGGTAGACTCTTCCTGGGCAAGCGTAAGGTCTTGGACACTTTTGGGTTATATTTAATAGCTTCTAGTTGAGTAATGGGTTGATTTAACCTTGCTAACTTGTTAGCGGCAGTTCAGAGGTTTGTGTAGGCTAGGACTGTACTGCTAAAATTATTAACATTCTTTAAAGAAATACATGTGGACTTCCCACACTGTCAGAGTCTATTCCAGATTCTACAGCATGGCCTTTCCCTTGTGCAGCAGTGAGTGCTAGGCTGCTGGTGGGGCAGGAAGACCTCTCTGAGCAAGTGGTACTTGACACTGAATGATGAAAATCAAGCATATGAAGATTTGGGAAGAGTATGTTTATGCAGAAGAGCAGCAAACATAAAGGCCTTGACGCAGAAACAAACTTGGGGTGTTCAAAGACCATAAAGATGCAGCTAGAACACCCTGGGCAGAGGAGGGGACGATCCACAATGTGGAGAGATGGCAGATTCATAGAAGGTCTTGGAAACCGAGTTTGCCTTTTATTCTGAATATAATGGCAAGCCACTGGAGGATTTTTTTTTCTCTCTCTCTCCTTTTTTAAAATAGAGCCTCCAGCAGAGAGGGGCAGAGGGAGAGAGAGAATCTCAAACAGATTTTCTGTTCAGTGTGGAGCCTGACAGCTGGCCTCCATCCCCCCACCCTGATGAGATCATGACCTGAGCTGAAATCAAGGGTCGGTCACTTAACCGACTGAGCCACCCAGGAGCCCCAACTGCTTAATTCTATTTAAATTTTAAATTGTCAGGTAGTTTTAGACAATCTAAATGTTTTTTTTTTAGTAGTTCAGCTGTTCCTAATGTTCAGTTTTAACATCCCCTTCCTCCGTACTCTGTAGGTATTTCAACAGAGTTGTACCTTGACACATCTCTGATGAGCAGCCACAAATAGTAGGCCTTTGGGTACCTTATGTGACATGTTAACTGGACTTCCTGTGATCATTTCACAATATACACAATTACTGAATATTCAAAGGCCTTGTCAGACTCGTCAGATGTATAGGTTTCTTTTCATATCCAGAGATATTTTTCATTCAGCAATTGTAGATAATTACCTGCTCCATATTATTTAAGTTGGAAAGGTTAAACATTCTCTCATAAATTAAATGAAGGGGAAAGTAACTTATATACATGCTTTATATTCTAGAATTTTGAGCTTTTGCAGTAATAGCAGGAAAGAAAAGACAGAATTTCTTTGGCAGAATTTTCCACAAAGAATTTTAAAAATTTCATTTTCTCATATATACTTACTGAATGCCTTCTATGGACTATGCATTGGGCAAGGAACAGTGGATTCAAAGATGGGCAAAAAGACACAGACCTTCGTAGAGCCTTTTGTTTTTTCAACATGATGAGGGATATAGATGTTAATCAGTTATAATCACACAAATGACTGATTACCAAGGAGCATAAATACAATAAAGAAAATGACTTAAAAACTTTGAGCCCTGGTTTTCACATCTGTAAAATGGTAATAAGTATGTACTTCATAAAATTATGGAGATGATCAATTAAGATAAGTATAAGCCAATACAAGGTATTAAATAATATTAAAGAATTATTAAAAAAAATACTCGGTGGCCCCATTGGTTGGGTGTCAGATTCTTGATTTTGGCTCAGGTCATAATTTCAGTCATGAGATCAAGTCCCAGGTCAGACTGCATGCTCAGCAGAGAGCCTGCTTCAGATTCTCTCTGCTCCTTCCCCCACTCTCTCTTCCTCTCAAACAAGTAAATAAATCTTTGAAAAAATTTTTAGTGTTTCCTCAGATGTTTACATGTAATTCTACATTTCACCTGTAGAAATATGGGAGTAGATATTGTTACTCAAATGGTAGCCAAATTCTGTTCCTTAGGGTCACTGTAAAGGTTAGAAGTAAATTATACCAAATCAGAAATACAACCATTGGTATCTGTTCAACAGCAAGAAGGAAATCCTTTGATCACATGTGTTTGAGGACAGGATTGAGAAACTCAAGTGCTGGGGAGTTCCTACTCAGACCTTGCATAGACATCAGCCAGGAACATGAATAGAAAATTCAGTTCCCTTCCAAATTTTAGCATTCATTTTTCCTCCTTTGTTTCTTTGGCAGCTTATTCTCTCCAGCTGGGAAGGAGGCTACAACTTACAGTGTCAAGATCTTGCCAGTGCCGGGGAAGCTGATGTCCGGGTGAGTCCTGAGACGCTAACTGACCATTTGCAGGCATCTCTCCTTGATAAGGAGAAGGTTTTCTCCTTCCAGATATGAGGATGGGGCTGGGATATTACATAAGAAAAGGAGTCCTCCTGGGGTGCCTGGGTGGCTCAGTGGGTTAAGCCTCTGCCTTTGGCTCAGGTCATGATCCTGGGGTCCTGGGATCGAGCCCCACGTCAGGCTCTCTGCTCAGTGGGGAGCCTGCTTCCCTTCCTCTCTCTCTGCCTGCCTCTCTGCCTACTTGTGTTCTCTGTCTGTCAAATACATAAATAAAAATCTTAAAAAAAAAAAAAAAGAAAGAAAGAAAGAAAAGGAGTCCTCCTAATAGAAACACTTGGTAACAAAAATATTTTCCAAATGTCCCAGTTAACTATGGGGGACTGACTGAATAAACCAGGGCACATCCAGAAATGGACCCTTTGCAAAACAGGAGGAGAAAGATCTCTATACTGTTAATTTCCAAAACATTCTCTAAACAACAAAACAAAAACAACTTGCAGACTGTGTTTATAGTATAGTACAAGAAGTGATACGAATATGCGCGTGTGTGTTTGTTTATGAAAAGAAACAGAAGAAACCAAAACCTAACAAAGTGTTCTGTTGGGAGAAGGAACTAGGCAGAGGGGGATAGGAATGGGAGCTAGACTTCCCTGAATGTACCTTGTGTCATATTTGATTTGGGAACCATTACATGTTTTACATAATATGAAACAATTAAGTTTGAAAAGAAAGCAAGGCAGCCTTCCTTCCAGAACTTGGAAACTAAAATAAATGAATAGAGCCATATATGAAGCTGGTAACATAACCACCTACAGAATTATTTCAAGTGACTTAAAAACATAGTGTTTTGACTGAAATTCCTGAGGGGGATATATCTTAACAATACACTGTATTTTTTTGTTTGTTTGTTTCTATAATGAAAATATTGGTATTGCTTTTTGGAGACTGTTATAGGTACACTGTAGAATAAGTACATAATGTTAATATCATTACAATTACTATTTGGAACATAGTTTAACTTTTTTATTAGTATCTCTTTTCTAACATTAATCAGATTCAAATTGGAAATGTCAGAATTAATTTTATTCTAAAAACAAATGTGTTTTTTAGCTCTTATCTCTAGAAAAGGCCTAGTTAGTCTCTGACAACCCGGTGCAATGAACATGAATACCCAGATTGTGCTTTCTAAATATAATTTTCCACCAGAAGGGATTGGGGTTCTTAGAGAATTGGCCAATTCCCGGTTTGGGGTGGGAAAAGTGTATAAGCAGAATCCAGGACATCTTGTGACAGAAAGTAAGCAAGCTGCCCAGGACTACTCAGGTCATTACAAAAAGATCTAGGAGCCACCTTGAAGGGGACTCCCAGTGCTCAGGATGGGACAATTCAAAAAGATTACTGACTGGAATGTATTGAGATACATTTATTTAAAAACCATGAGTTTAAAATGATACTAAAAAACACATTGTTGCTGTCTGAAGGTTGCTAGAACACCAGCTCCTTCTAGGGGAAAAAAGTTAAAGGGAAAGAAACCTTTATCTTTGCTTTTCATATGTGAATTTCCAAATAGAGGAAAAGCTCTTCTCTATAGAAGAGGGAAAATACCTAACGAGAGAATTAGGAAATCATCCTTTTGCAAGTCTTAGTGAAACAGTGGATGTGTTCAGCAGTCATCCATAAGTGATAAAACTGTTGAGTGAAAAGTGAATGGAGAAACTTCATAATGGGGCACCTGGGTTAAGCGTCTGCCTTTGGCTCAGTTCTTGATCTCGGGGTCCTGGGATAGAGCACCATGTCCAGTTCACTGGGGAGCCTGCTTGTCCCTCTGCCTTTGCTTATAATAATGCCACACCCCCATAAAAATGTTTAGAAATAGAACCGATTCAACAAGTTGGAATCATATTGAAGCTTAGTGATAGATACACAGGGTCTTTATAATTAACTGTCCTTGAATTTGTGGATGTTTGATAATTTCCATAACAAAAAAACGTGTTTATTAGATAGAAGTCTTTTAAAGTCTTTAAGATGTACATTTCTAAACTCTTTTTAAAAAAAATCTTCAAAGCTATGGGGCACCTGGGTGGCTCAGTGGGTTAAGCCTCTGCCTTCGGCTCAGGTCATGATCCCAGGGTCCTGGGATCAAGCCCCACATCGGGCTCTCTGCTCAGCGGGGAGCCTGCTTCCTCCTCTCTCTCTGCCTGCCTCTCTGCCTACTTGTGATCTCTGTCTGTCAAATAAATAAATAAAATCTTTAAAAAAAAAATCTTCAAAGCTATAATACAAAATAGGGTATATAGATTTCTCTGCATCCTTTTTTTTTTTTTTGGCACCCATTTTATTTCTAATTTATTTCTCTCACTGGCCATTACATTTTTGGGTTACCATACAATTCTCTAAGAGTTGTTGTTTTACATTTCTATTTGGCTTGATGTCTGTGAAGTTTAACTAGACCCTCCAACATTAGGGTGGAAGCCACAACACCTTATTATGTTCTCAGGAAGCAGATGGTCTCGCTTCAAAGTCCCTGTTCTCCAAACTCCCTCATGTTTCAATGTTAGCGCTAAAACCCCAGCGCCTTTCAAGTACTCGCCCTGTACCTGAGACTTTGTAAGGGGCTCAGGAGGGAAGGGAAGGGGGAATCCGGACCCACCACTTCAGTGAGGAGGAAGAGCATTTTGATTTTAGGTTTTTATTTGAATTCCAGTTAGTTAACCTACAGGGTAATATTAGTTTCAGGTGCACAGTGCAGTGGGTCAACACTTCATACGCCATCTTGATTTTAAATCTGAGGAGAAGCCGTGAAAGATGTAGTGTGTGTGTACAGACGGCTCCAGGCCCCTGTAACAGTTAAGAGATAAAAACATACATAGGTTAGAGGAAGAGGGGGGAAAAATGTAAACCCAGTGTTGAGGAACAGTAGTGATCTGCTGAGTGCCAAGCATGGAGCAGAGATGGGCAGTTTCCTGCCCTGTGTGGTGGGCCGACTGTGCCTAATCCTCACCTCACTGTCCTCCTTACTGAGGGCAGGGGCAGAACGTAAGTGAGGAATGCAAATGAAGGAGCAGCTGATGAAGCCTAAGAAAAGCAAGCAGAGGGTTAGGTAGAGTTCCAGAGGAAAGGAGCACGGACGTGGGGAGGAGGGTGCAAGGAAGCCCAGTTAGAGGAAGCAGAGCACTTGGACAGCGTAGGGTGGTGTGCTTAAAGAGTTAAAAAAAAAAAAAAAAAAAGAGTAGGGCTGTGCCCCGAGAATGGGGGAGTGTGGCCCGAGAGGGGTGCTGGAAATAGCAGCCAGGGCAAACCAGGAAAAGAACCTGTGCTCTGCAGGTGCCCAGGACTCCCTTGATCAGATCTGCGTGTTGGAGGCCTGACTTATTTTCACTAGAGTGGGGGGGATTGCTGGGAATAAGGAGAAGCTGGGGGTAGAGAGGCCGGGAAGGTGCTTGTGTGATGGAGAGAGAGATGCACACTAGTGAAACCCAGTGTCCCCCAGGTTGCCGAGAGGTAGGTAGGGCAGCAAGATGGGCATTTTCATTGCTCACCTTTTCTCTTTCCTGTTTCCACATCCTTACAGGTAGCCAAGGTGTTATGGTGGTACTACTTCTCCAAATCAGTAGAGTTCCTGGACACAATTTTCTTTGTCTTGCGGAAAAAAACCAGCCAGATTACTTTTCTTCACGTATACCATCATGCCTCCATGTTTAACATCTGGTGGTGCGTTTTGAACTGGATACCTTGTGGGCAAAGTAAGTGCTTTCACTGATTATTCAGGTCTCTGTAGTTGGTCTTCTAAGACCTCTGTGTCTTGAATATTGCACATGGATCAGGAGAGAGAAAAGGGAAGCCATGGGGGGGGGGTGGCTGCACTGTTACACAGAGAAGCACCTGTTTGCCAGTGGCCGTTTAGCTATCTGGTCTTTGATTCTGGCAAAATTTGAGTATTATAAATTTTAAAAACCTCTTTTAAGGCTGAGGGCCAGGAGCATGTACCCCAGCTGGAGCAATTGTACTCCAACCCTAGGGGCTCAAGGACACCTGCAGAAATAAATCTGGCACTTTCCACAGTCCCCACCTGGCAGTGCTTCAGATTGGGGTCACTTCAACTCCTAGGCCTGTCTTCCCACTCTGAAGAATTAAGGCCACATCTCTCTGTGGCTTTCAGTATTTTTTTTTTAAACTGAGAACTACAATACACATAATATCCCAGCCTCTTTACATGTATATACTTTGTATGAAACAAGAATTTCAGTAACTATTTCCCCTAGTTCTGGGGGATGCACTTTTGGGTTCTGTTATTGTAGTTAATTCTGTTGCACGTTTTAATAAAGCTTATGACTCTCACTACAGCAATTTCACGGTTCACTAGTGGGTCCATTGTGACCTGCAAAAGAGACAGCAGTCCTTTCTGATTGTCTTATATCCCCAAATCTAAAATTGTTCTATGAAAACTCAGAACAGGTAAAAACTGAAGTCAAAATGATTTTAGGGTTTTAAAGATGTATTCCAAACATTCTTGACATTTTTTTTTAATTTTATTTTTTAAGATTTTATTTATTTGACAGAGATCACAAGTAGGCAGAGAGGCAGGCAGAGAGAGAGGGGGAAGCAGGCTCCCTGAGGGGCAGAGAGCCCGATGCGGGGCTCGATCACAGGACCCTGAGACCATGACCTGAGCCGAAAGCAGAGGTTCAACCCACTGAGCCACCCAGGTGCCCCCATTCTTGACATTTTAAAAAGTATCAGTTATCATGAAGACATACATTGAAACCAGAGTGTAAAGGAAATTGCTGGGCATGCGGGAATCAGAAAGAGGTGAGTTTTTTATACCTCCCCTAGACCGAATCTAGTGTCTACAGTTTTGTTAAGACCACAATAGACTTGTGCTGTAATCAATATCAAAGAATTATCAAGGTTAAGTATTTTTTGTGTTTATCAGCTATCTCATTACAATCACTAAGTATCGGAATGACCATCTCACATAATCTGTTTGAAGACATCAGATTCCTGTTAAGATGCTGTGACAATTTCTCATGAACCTAAAATATTATAAAATTATAAGCAGCAAGTAGTCCAATTCCATTCATTCATGGTAATGAAAACTCAGGTGAGTAAAGAAATCCCACTGACATGCTAGCTGGTTCTCTGAAACTCTGTTTTCATGTAAATCCGAGCCCCGTACAAAGTTATTCCAGCCAGCATTTGTGAAGGACTTACTGGATGTGAGCGTTTTCATTTCTTATTCATTGATTTGTTTATCTAACCAGACCTCTCATCTAGAATTGGAAAACCAGGCCGGAGAATGTAAATTGGTTAACCGGAATAGGTGCAGAACTTTTCAGTTTATACAGTATTATTCAGTCAGATATGTCCTGCCCCTTTTCCAGATGACAGAATTTATAAGGTAAAATAGATACATCCAAGGGAACCCAGCTTCTAGGGGTCCCCTAGCTCCACAGCCCCTCCAAGTGCAGGAGTCAGCTCCATCTGGATCCCGAGGTGGCATGTAAGTAGTAGTCACTTGGCCGGGCACGTTGTAAGCACTGTGCGTAGATGTATGGATTTAATCCTCACGACCGTGAGTATCCCTCTCTCCAGCAATGAACCTGTCTCTGACATCTGACCTCTGGCAGCTAAATTCTTTTGCTTCCTAGTTGAGCCAACATAGAACTTGGTTTTTTCCTTTGGTTTCCTGAAACACCAGTCACCTCCCATTGATGGCAGCTATAGGGACTTCAGGAAGGAAGGGGCAGAGAGGGCACAGCATAGATCCTAAAACTGGATTTTAGATATTCCTTGTCCTAGAAGTCCATGAGCTGGCCCAGCCACTGGGAAATCTCACTCACTGATCCCTCTTCTGTCCCAGCCATCTCTCCTGCAGGACCTTCCCCCGCGCTTTCCCCCAGCATCTCCTGCTTCCTAGGTCCCTTTCAGGTTGAGTCATAAATATAAACAGCAATATGCCCTCCTGGATGCTTCAGAGCTTTGTTCAGCCTCATACCCGCAGCCTCTTCCCGCAACCAGAGTGGTTCATCACAGGTTTAGCAAAAGTGGAGGCATTTCTCTTTCAAAGGAACTCTGCCACCAGGTTTAAGCAAATGTTTCGTTTTCTCCCAAATTTGTGGACAGTAATGACGGTGTAAGAGACAGTAAAGCCTTTGCTGATCAGGAATTACCTGTTTGGTTGACGTTCTGGCTGAAAAACCATCCCAGTTTTGTCCTATCTCGGCGACTTTTGCCAAATCCTGCTGGACTAGTAACACAGAAACGAAGGTGAACTTACCAGTGTGAGTGTAGGTGATGGTATCGGAGTTGTTAACTCATCTTCCCTGATGACCCACAGGAAGAACCAATCTCTTTCAATGAAAATAAACGGTAACTTTTCCACTGTACACTGGACTGTTACAGGCTTCTTCGGACCCACCCTGAACAGTTTCATCCACATCCTCATGTACTCCTACTACGGCCTTTCCGTGTTCCCGTCCATGCACAGGTATCTCTGGTGGAAGAAATACCTCACACAGGCTCAGCTGGTATGTCACCCCTCCTTTCTGCTCTTCTCCATGGGACGCATCTAAGTATTCTCAGGGACGGAGGAAAGGAATCGGTCATCCTGGACAGAGGCTCTTCTGGGCGAGGAGGCTGCCCATTTTTCTCTAAAATTAACCTTTTAAGCATTAAACCTGGTGTTTTAAAATGTCCTCTGTAGATACAATTAGCTCATTCCTTGCTTTGAAATGTAGATGCCTTAACCCAGACATTAATTTTAACCGATTCCTTTTTATCTAAAGAATTTAACTGCTACTCTTCCATAAGAAAACTAGGGGGCAGTCCTATCTGCCTACTAGTGTTGTTCAGGTGAAATGTCTGGATAGGATGGGGGGTTGCTTCAGCATCTTATTTTTGCAAATCTTAGTACTAGAAGTCGAGTTCTCAACGTATAACATTGCAAAATGGATTTTCTATAGCTTACCCGGTCGCCTCACCCGCCGCCTCTCCCCCCACCCCGCCCCTGCCCCCACCAGGTGCAGTTCGTGCTCACCATCACGCACACCATGAGCGCAGTGGTGAAGCCCTGCGGCTTCCCTCTGGGCTGTCTCATCTTCCAGTCTTCCTACATGCTGACGTTAGTCATCCTCTTCTTAAATTTTTACGTGCAGGTAAGTGACCTGTAAGTCTCCAGTGGCAAAACATAGTAGACTGGGCTTTTGCCTTACATAAAAGCAATTAAATAACAGAGCACAGACTTGTGTGGAACAGAGGCACCCAAAAGAACCAGAGAAACCTGCATTCCTAATTCCATGCCCCGCATCCTCCCCTTGAAAGATAACCCCTATTCCAGCCTAGTGGGCATTTTATTAGAATTCAGTCAGGTCACACGTTTGGTTGATGTATTTGCACCAAGCTACCAAAGTCTTCTAAGTGAACGCAGGAAATCTGTTTGAATGGAGAAAAACAGAAACTAAATGAGTTTAGTATTAAAAAATTGTTCCCATATCAACACTGTGATATTATAAACTCACTATTTGGAAAATATTCTTTTGAGGCCAGCCATCGTGGAAAGGTCACATTGACTTTTTCTTCATGGTCATTTTCTTTTTAATCAACAATTTAAATGAAACTCCGTTAAGACAAAAAACTGATGAAAGCCGTAGCAGGGTACCGGCCTCAGGTTGCTGTAGATTTTAAATTACTCTCCTATGTGTGTTTTGGGGCCGGGGGGCGGGCAGGCAAAGTAAGCTCCATGAAAAAGAAATGAGAACATACATACCTTTATACTCAAAACAGCACTTTTGAAATTATAATCAAGGATATTTCTTCAGACAACAGGTTCTTTCCTTTTTAGTTTGTGTTTGATGAAAGTTAACCCACAGAGGCTTCGAACAGAGCCCAGCGGTAGGAGCCTGAGCCTCTGACAGGATTTTAAGCCCCTGTGTTTCTGAAATTGGATGGGCTAGGCTTTGTCTCATAAGAGATACAAGTGTCCTTTGAGAATCTCTAAAGAAATAACCACTGATGGAACCAAACAAAGCCACCCAAACAAAAACAGACACAGACCATTCCAGGAAAGCTCAGGGAATACATGTGGTGCTTGGTGTCCAGGAGGAGCCTGTGGCCCAGCGGGGTGGGGATGGGCACCCAGGACGTCATCCCTACTTGTCCTTCAAATGGAGTCTTACTCCTTTAGAGTTTATAATTTCAGTCTTGATCCTTGTTGATACCATTGCTTTAAAAAAAAAAAAAAAAGCAAAAATAAAATGAAATCAGGTATTTTGTCAGAATTAGGAAGGATATGCCAAAACTCAAATCAAGCCAGAATCCAAGGTACTAGTACTTTTAAAATAATAGCACTTTTTCAGCTTGAATTGGAAAGTATCTCAGTTTTAGGAACTACAAGGAAGCAACTAATGCAGAATAATTGGCCGCTCATCCCATAACATGTGAATCCTAACCAACGTGGATAAGGTGAAGGAAATAACCTTTCATGGAAATTCAGATTTGTCTTGGTTTTTACCCTTTTGTTTTTAACCATTAGCTTAAAAATTGTCCTATTACAAAAATTCTTATTTGTCCATGATATAATCATACAATAATATCATGAGCTGTTTTAGATTATGCACCATGTCAGAGACAAAGTCTTATTCAAGAATCCTTTTTCCTTTTCCTTCTTTGAAATCTACACATCCAACAGACATACCGGAAAAAGCCAGTGAAGAAAATTACGGAAGAGCCACCTGCTGGGAAAGAAGTGAAGAATGGTTTCTCCAAAGCCTACTTCACCGCCACTAATGGGGTCATCAACAAGAAAGCACAGTAAACGTCAAATGACAGACAAAGCATATATAATAGCCTAACAGATTCGCTTGTTTTAAAGCAAAGACTGAATTGAAAGTTATATATGTTTTAGCATAAACTAATTTCTTTTGAGTTTATAAATCATTTGTACCTGGAATGTATTAATATATTGCTATTAGGTTAATCTGTTAACTGAATTCTTCCGTCAGCACACCACGTCACCTCAGACCTGGTGCAGCTTCTCTGTCCTCCCCACAAACTGAACCCCCTCACCAGAAACTCTCTGTAACGCCTTACACACACGCAAAGCCAGGAAACATGGAGCCTTGTTTTCTGAAGCCAGTCTTCAAATAAAACGTTTTCTTTAGATTAAAATGTTGAAAACAAAATGTCAATTACCTTCTTGCCACAGGGTCTTCCTCTATATTAAGCAATAATCGCTTAGTCCTTATTAAGCAATAACATCATCAGTCCATTTGTCCCAACCCCAGAAAATATTAAAACACAGAAAACAGGAAAACCTAGCAAAACTTTGAAGGTAGTGTAGGAATTTGACAGACTCTAAGTCTCAACTTAGTGGTATGGTAATGAAATTTGTATTTTATTTTGACAATTCCTTTTTCTAAGGAGGAAAAAACCTGCCAAATCCTCCTAGCTCAGGGGCTTCGGATAGGAGTCGTTCCTCTGTTTTATTTTGGTTTCCGTGACTATTCATAGATTCCTGTCTACCTCCTATGTTAAATTCCCCCAGGTTATGTTGTGAACAGACACCCTGCTCAGCTCTGAAAGCAGGATCTAAATCTGGCTGCCTGTTTCCTTTCTTATCTAGGAATCTTCCCTTTTCCCTAGGAGGAGAAGGCACTGGAATATTTATAAGTCAGAGCCTTTGGGGCAAAACAGATGTTGAGTTGGCCTGCTACTTCTTGTGAGCCTGCTTGTGGATAATACCCCCAAACACTGCGGTCACTCTTTGTAGGTTAACTTTTTGAAAATGGGAAGAGGAGGATGATGCAAAGATTCCAGCGCGGAGCCAGGGGCTGGTAATGAACCTCAATGAAAAGTGCCAATTCGGCAAACTCCGCACATCCCTCCCCTGCCCAGGTAACACGCTTTCTCCTGAGAACAAGCACAAAAGCAGAGGAGAGCACCAGTAATATTTTTTTTTCTAAGTATTAAACATTTACTGTTCACTTGCAGCAAGAACGGAAAGAGTAGTTTTTGAAGATGCGAGGAAGATTTATACCGGTAAGACTTGGCACATTAGATTTTTTCTTTTTCCTTCTCTTTGAAACAACTTGTAGTTCATAACGTTGAGGTCAGATGCGCAAGGGCCAGAAAGGCGCACTTACCGCTGCCTGGGCCGGTCCGGTCTGTCCAGGGATGCCTTTCTGTCCTTGGCCCCTCGATTTCCAGTGTTAAAATTCTTTTTCCTGTTTAGAAAAAGAGTGCGGACTCTGGTAGGTACGACACAGACCCCGATCGCGTTTTCTCCCTTCCCGCTCCTGCGCGCTCCCCTCTCCCGACCTGGCCTGCTTTGCGGAAGGTGACGGCCGGGCTGGTGGACGGGGCAGGTGCGCTGAGCGTGTACATATGTGCAGCGCGCGGGCCCCTGGGCCGTTTTTACCCAACACGCATTTCTGATGCCCACTTACTCTGTATTTACTCTTATAAAAAGTTGTTGAAACTGATTTTCCTAGGGCGCTTCATCCCCGTTTCCTTCCATCGCGTCCTAACAGTATTGCTCTAAGTTTCGTTCTCGCCCAGAAACTCCTTCCAAAAGAAGGGCCGGTCTCTGGCCCCTCCTCTGCAGCAACACACGGATTGGACTCAGCTCCTCAGAGGAACTGGACTCTAGTTCCGTTTTAGGTCCCAAGTGAGGGCTAAAAATCTGTTTTCAAAGTACTTCCAGGGGGAAAGTGGGACCCAGGGAGAAGCCGCACCTCACCGGGCGTGCTCCCCGCTCTGTTGACCTGCAGCTTTGCGGCTTCCCTGGACTTGGTACTGGCCAAGAAAGGAGGGAAGCCATCCTTCAGCAGAGTGACCGAGCGCACCAGCCCTAAGTAGAAGGCAGCGGGAAACCTCTCAAAGGGAAAAACTGGGGTAGTTTGCACTTCCCAGCTCGACCTAGAAGCTTCAGGACCCTGCTTACCCTCAGGTCTTTAGTTCTAGTCAAACACTTCTAGCCTTAAACCATTCAAGGGCTGGTACAAATACACAGAGCTCTGAAATCTTAGCCACAAAAACTGGATCAGGTAACTTGTAACCAGTCATTAAGTGTTGAAACTTTAAAAAGCAAAATGTCTACACTTAATGTGACTTTCTTAAAGCAGTTTAAAAAAAAAAAGCCTATATATACTGTTAGAAAAACAAAAACTTTGTTACTGAATTTCCTTTTAATAAGAATGAAAATATATAATACTATAAGCACATGTTAAAAATTCTTTTTTAAAATAGAATGTTAAATGGAAATGAAGTGATATTTTCAACCCATCACCATGATATATTGAAGCATTTAGGCATATTGAGAGAGAACGTCCTCCCTAACCCCATTAGAGAAGTATTCTTTTTTATTTGTGAAACAAAAATGATACTGTGATGGGCAGAACAGCACTTTGTAGGTAAGAGACCATTCTGATTCTTCCATACCATTTTATGATGTTTCTGGGGACTTCCTTATTTAGAAAATGGGGATGTCACTTTTCGGTTTTCCTTTGAAAATACTTGAGAACATAATATCATGATTGGGGTGGACAGGGAGGCAGGAGAAGCCATTTTCCTTTGTAGACAGATGAGCATTCTGTATGGCTGTTGTATAATAAATTGATTTTTACACTAAGGCAAAGCATGTTGAGATTGTTCTTTTTGGTTCGAAGACATTAAAATGTGTGCCTGCGTGGTACTCCAAATGACTTATTACTCAGGATTTTTTTTTTAATAAAGGGATATTTTAGCAATTAATTTTAAATGTTTAGTTCTTCATTTCAATAAGCAATGCATGGCCTCTTATGTAACATTATGACCTTTACATAGTATTCATCTACCAAGTTAAATGATTTCAGAAAATGGTTATTATGAGAAAAAGTTTAGACCAGTTAGATGAGCAGAGGATATAACGGTCATAAGGAACAGATTTGATCTACAGAATAACCCCAGGAGGAGCCCTGGCCTGGCTGAGCGGACCATGTGAGGTAGAAACCACATCGGATGCTCTGGGGCCGCAGCCTCCCCGTCAGGAGCGCCCAGACAGGCGGAGGGAAGGCTGCTGCAGCTCAGGACTGGCAGCTGAGCTGAGACTTGACCACAAGGAAGCCCCACAGAGACAGAGGTCAAGGTCGTCCAGCAGGATCAGGGATTGGGGCGGTTCTGAAAGGTGACATTAGAACAAGCCAAGTCCAAAAGATGTGCTCAAAGTCCACTTAGGAAATTGCTTACATTCCTGGATAGTAACAGGGATGGGGCAGGAGGTGGCACAGAAGGGAGAATTTCAATTTAGCTATCTGAATGGGGCGTGGGGACGAGCGCACATTCCGAAGAGTCTCCTCCTAACCCACTGGGATTTCATTTTAAACAGTGGAATCAATTCACACTTAAAAAGAGGGGTGCCTGGGGGGCTCAGTGGGTTAGCCTCTGCCTTCGGCTCAGGTCATGATCTCAGAGTCCTAGGATCGAGCCCCGTATCGGGCTCTCTGTTCAGCAGGGAGCCTGCTTCCTCCCCTCTCTCTGCCTGCCTCTCTGCCTACCTGTGATCTCTATCAGATAAAACCTTAAAAAAATAAAATAAAAATAAAATAAAGAAATCCTTCTGTCTCCAGAGCAAGGCCAAATATTTGTTGCAAAGTGAAAGAGCTGCTTGCACGCGGTAAGCATTCACCCAAATACGTTTCCTAGTTTCTTTATATACGTGTGTGTTATTATTACAGGGGGCTTTTTCTAAAATCGGTTACATTCACATATTTAAGGAAGAGTTCTAGTCCAAGGCACACAAAGAAATAAGCACTCTCATAAGACTACAGTCTCCTAAAATATCCCTGGACTTTTCAGACATGGGAGAAAGTAAAAGCGATCAATTAGTAGGTCCTTTTTCCATTTTAAGACTAGTGGGCCGGGGACACTGGAATAACAGCACAAGGACAAGCAGTTGGACTCTTAGGAGCCACTCACTGGGAGTGAAGGCGTCTTCTGAGGTCAGGTCACGGTTGGCATCCTGGGGGGAGACCAAGCTCGCTCCTAGCTCCTGGCACCCACCTACCTTTGCCGTTGGCGCGCACCACAGCGCGGAGCCTGGGGAGGAGACCGGCGCGCTTGCTTTTGCCAGCCACAGGGAGGACTCCCCCATCTGCCTCCAGCCAACACAGCCAGCTGGCCCCGAAGGCATCTGGGGCTGTGACTCCTGAGCACTGAACAGCAAAAGGAAAAATTCTGCAATTTTGACTGGCTTGATGTCCTATGCTAAGAGGGAAATGAACTTCATATCCCTTAGCAGCTAATATTAGAAGTTGCAAATTTCTCAAAGATTTGAGCAGTCTACCTGAGCTAGCCCACGTAGAACTAGGCTTTTTTTTTTTTTTTTTAAATATTTTGAGAGAGGCCGTGCATGCGTGTGCACACATGAACCGGGGAGAGCAGGGGAGAGGAAGCAGCAGACTCGCCGTCAAGCAGGGAGCCTGTCATCATGCCCTGGGCCCACGGCAGACGCTGGGCTTAACCGATTAAGTCACCCAGGCTCCCCCAGCCTTCATAAAAGCTAGTTTAGTTCTACGGGAGTTGGATAAACTCCAGAAAGAGTAATGTTCACTTAAATATTTCTCAAATCTACCCTCCCTGGTGCTGTGTATGATGCTAGAGATACAGAAGTGACCCAGTAACACACCTGCCCTTAGAGTTCAGAGTCTGGTAAAACAGACGGAGGAATGTTTAGTTATAAAATAATGGAAGTATTAAAAATAGCTTACTGGGGCGCCTGGTTGGCTCAGTCCTCAAGCGTCTGCCTTCGGCTCAGGTCATGATCCCCAGGGTCCTGTGATTGAGCCGCATCAGGCTCCCTGCTCAGTTGGAAGCCTACTTCTTCCTCTCCCATTGCCCCTGCTTGTGTTCCCTCTCTCTGTCCCTGTCAAATAAAATATTTAATGATATATATAAAATAAAAATATCTTACCGAGAAAACTTAGAAAACTAAAGGAGGCAATACCTGAGTTTAGTTTTGATGGATGAGAACTTCTCCGTATAGATGAGGGGGCTTTGTTCAGGAAAATTCCAGAGGTTAAACACTTAGGATTCCAAGGGAGTCCCCATTCCCTCAGCAATCATTTGAGTATTTCCTATGTGTCAGGCATTGCCCAGGGTTTGGAACAGAATGTCAAGAGAACAGATAAGTTCTCTCTGTTAAGGAGCTTGTGTCTACTAGTAGACAACTCTTAGAGGGAAAACAGGCGGTTACCACAGTCCGTAAGACGTCTGTTTATGCTGTTAAACGTGTCTGGGCTCACAGACTCCTATCACATACGTGGAAACACTGACTACAAAGGCTGAGCCCCTAGTCCTGAGTTCATGACACCGGGATTGAGAAAAGCAGCAAAAACCATTGAAGCATCGCTAAGTGTGAATTATTCTTTTGAAACATAGGTCAAGTTCTTGTGGGAACAAAAGGACTGGTACCCTGTGGATTAGGGCCCAGGATTCAGCAGCAGAACCACGAAGGGGATACCGACACATGTCCGTGGAGGGGTTCGTCCCAGAGTTTTGACCCTATACAGCTGTGGCAGTGATTAAGCAGGCTCTGTCTGGTGGTAGGGCTCAAAGTCCACAGTTGGCGGTCGGGGGGCTGGGGGAGAGTCAGGAAGGGAGGATGGAGAGAAAAATGGGGAGGTCAAGAGTGAGCTGGAGGGGCTCCTGGGGGGCTCAGTGGGTTAAGTGGCTGCCTTCGGCTTAGTTCATGATCTCAGGGTCCTGGGATCGAGCCCCGCATCGGGCTCCCTGCTCAGTAGGGGGCCTGTTCTTCTCTCTCCCCCTCTGCCTGCCACTACCCCTGCTTGTGCACTGGCTCTCTGTCAAATACATAAATAAAACCTTGAAAAAAAATTGAGCCAGAACCCCCAGTGTAAGTTGGAGCCCGCAAAAGAATCTAAAGATCAAATGTAATCTCCATCAAAATACCAATGGCATTTTTCACAGAACTAGAACAAATACTCAAATCGCAGGGCACCAGAGATGACCCTGTGTGACAAGAACTATACTGAGAAAGAAGAACCGAGCTGCAAGCATCACGGTTCCGGATGTCAAGACACACTCCAAAGCTGTAGTAATCAAAACAGTGTGGTCCTGGCACATGGACACATAGATCAGAATAGAACAGAACAGAGACCCCAAGAATAAGCCCCCATTTGTATAATTCACTAATTAACGACAAAGGAAGCAAGAGTATACAGTGGCAAAAAGACCGTCTTTTCAATAAGTGGTGCTGGGAAAACAGGACAGCTACATGCCAAAGAATGAAACTGGACCACTTCTTAACACCATAGGAAAAAAATGAACTCCAAATGGCTTAAAGACGTAAGTGTGAGACTCCAAACCATAAAAATCCTAGAAAAGAACACAGGAAGTAATTTCTCGGACGTCAAAGGTAGCAACATTTTTCTAGATAGGTCTCCTACGTCAAGGGAAACAAAATAAAAAATAAACCAATGGGACTACAAAAAGTTTTTGCACAGCAAAAAGAACCACCAACAAATCAAAAAGACAACGAATTGAGCAGAGGATATTTGCAGGTGATCTAATAAAGGATTAATATTTCAAACATACAAACATACAAGGAACTCATACAACTCAACATAAAAAAAAAAACTCCACAGCAATCCATTGGGGAGGGTATGTGCTATTTGGAGAAAAAAAAATGGGGGGGGGGGAAGAAAAGGCAGAGGACTTGAACAGAAACTTTTCTAAAGAAGTAGTACAGATGGTGGACAGACACAGGAGGAGATGTCAACATCACTCATCATCAGGGAAACGTAAAACAAAATCACACTGAGACATCACCTCACACCTATTGGATTGGCTAAAATCAAGAAGAGGAGAAGCAGGTGCGGATGCGGAGGAAAGGGAACGCTCGTGCACTGTTACGGGAATGCAAACTCGTACAGCCACTTGGAAGACAGTATGGAGACTCCTCAGAAACTTGAAAATGGAGCTACCATATGATCCAGTATTTCCCCCGTTGGGGGTTATTTACCCAGTAGAAATGAAAACACTAACTTGACAAGATACACGCACCCTTGTGTTTATTGCAACATTATTTACAATAGCCAAGATGCTGGAGCAAGGGAGGTGTCCTTCGATAGACGAATGGAAAAGGAAGATGTGCTATAGAAAAAGACCCAAGGGAATAACACGTGGCCAGCAGAAAGGGTGAGATCATATTATCTGATACATGGATGGACCATGAGAGTATGATGCTAAGTGAAATTGGACTGAGAAAGACAAATGCCATATGATTCTACTCACAAATGGAATCTGAAAAAATGAATAAATGAACAAAAACCAGAATCAGAACTGTAACTATAAACAGATGGTTGCCAGAGGGGAGGAGGTGGGGGAGGGCTGTGCAAATTGGGTGAAGGGGAGAGGGAGATGCAGGCTTCCAGTTAGGGAATGAGTAAGTCGTGGAAATAAACAGCAGAGCGTAAGGAATACAGTCAACGATACTGTAATAGGAATGTGTGGGGACACACGGTAGCTACAGTTGTGAACACAGCGTAATATAATGAGTTGTCAAACCACTAAGTTGCACACTTGAATGTAACATTGTATGTCCAAAACACCCCCCCCCACACACACACACACAGTACACAGGCCAGGAGATAATCCACAGGGAAGAGGGGTACGGATCACAGTAAATACTGGGAAGATCCGATGTGGAGGACAGAAGGGGTTAAAATGCAGAGGAATGTCGGAAACCACAAATGAGGTCAAGGCCACAGCTTGGTCCCAGAGTTCCCTAAGGTGGGCACAGGGCTGCTCTTAGTAGAGAGGAGGTGAACTCAGGTCCAAGCTGCTTTCCGTGTTTGTGTCACTGTCCCCATCAGACAGCTAGCTCCCTGAAGCCCTTGACAATAACAACATTGAACCCTCAGCACCACGCACAGAGCTCGGCTGTGCATACAGTTAGTGCTCAATAAGGATTCGCAGACTAAGACAATGTTGAATAAAGACTTTCTGGGGAATACTTCTAAAGAGATATCCCCGAATATCTCAAGTTCACGGTTTTTGCAACCTACATCAACTCATCCTCAAGCATAGCCCTTAAAATCCTCTACCTGCCGTGAGCTAGCACACCTGTTCCTTTGCATTCTGTCCTAGGGAGCCCTCACTGCTGTTAAAGCCTCCAGGCAGATCACATTCGGTCTTCATACTACTGGTGGATTAATCTTCCTAAACCACTGTGTTCCTTTATCATCGTCTGCTGAGTCTTCAGTGACTCATTCCCACCAAAGAATAAAGCCCTTCTAATCAAGGCAGTAACAGCATTTTGGGCCTTGATTTCCAGTAATGCCCTGTAGTATTACAGCTTCAAACAAACTGCATCCCTCTGGCTCAGTTCCACCAGTCTCGTTAGACCGTCTCTGCCAACCCTAGAAAAGCCCTCCCCATCCTCCCAGAGCCCAGATGGTGCTTTTCCTCCAAGAAGCTGTCCCCAATTACACCCACAACAAAGACCTCTCCCTCCTCACACCCCTGCTGGTGCCTCAGTTTACACCTCATTTATGGTGCTTGTCACACACAGCCTGGAGATTTTTCAGTTACCTGATGTCTTAAGACTAAGTTCTTACTAAGACCACAACTTACCCATCCTAACCTCTCCAACATGAGCTCACCGAAGACTTTGGAGAGGACAGCTCTCCAATACATGTTTACCCGTTACCGGAAATCACATAGACTCATTAGATGTCCTTCATTGAAGGCAGTCAGGGTAACAGGACTGAAATCCACAAAACTCCAGATCACCGGGAATTGTGAGCCCTAAACCGGATATACCCAAATGAAATGAGGTTAATTAGACCCTTTGGGCTTAAACAAAAAACGCTCTTACACTCTGTAAAGTTTATAACAATATACTAAACTATAGGTCATTAAAAAAAAAAAATCCTAAATCGGGGCGCTAGGGTGGCTCAGTGGTTTAAGGCTCCGCCTTCGGCTCAGATCATGGTCCCAGGGTCCTCGGATCAAGCCCTGCATCGGGCTTTCTGCTTGGTGGGGAGTCTGTTTCCCCCTTTCTCTCTGCCTGCCTCTCTGCCTGCTTGTGATCTCTCTCTCTCTCTCTCTCTCTCTCTCTCTCTCTCTCTCTCTGTGTTAAATAAATAAATAAAATCTTTTTAAAAAATCCCAAATAAAAAAGATGACACACTGGAGTTGTAAATACTTGTTTTGGCAGATTAAATACATAATACATAGCTATATTACATCACTAAGTTATATTATACAACAAATAAACCGTTTTGGTTCCTGGTCGTTAACTATACTTACCCAATTCATGAATAGTTACTTTGTAAATGGCCTTAAATTAGATTTTATTTTTCCAAAATAAATTCACTCAACTGTATATGCCAACTCCATGCACTCAGACTTTATTAGAGCTTTTAGTAATCATCCCATGAGTCTTTCTCCTCGGCTCAAGCTGGCGGTTTTGTGAAAGGGCTGAAGAAACTAGAATATTTGTGGATCAAGTAAAATAATAACTATTTCAAAATACAATGTCATTTTCATCTGAGCTCTTTTTGTCACAAATTAAATCCTCCCTCTGAGAGATATACCAAATGGCATATATACAAATGTTAAGATTTTCTTTCCCCCATAAAACCTGAGGACCCTTCTCAAACAAAAATCAGTTTTATTTTGAAATCATTAAAAAAAAAAAAAAGCAACACTATGAGTTGGTAAACATCCCAAACTTGCTAGTTTCTGGCCAAATTTTGACACAGAAGGTTAACTTTTGTGAACAAAGGGACAATAACACAACAGGAAACTACCAACAAATTCTGTTCTAGTCCAACTCAGGGTTTCCATTTGGAGTGAAGAAAAAGGAGTAAGGTAGACCACTAAAGCACCATCGTGTGGCCCAAGCCAGCTTTATCGTCCTCAGGTGGCTTGGACTGCTAGAAAGAAAATAAAAAGAACTGTAGTTAGCTCCGTCTGAACGACCCATCCCTTGGTCCCTCAGAACTCAGTGGGTGGACACGACATCAGCGTGTTTCATCAGCTACGTCCCTAACTCACATCATTCTGTGAGGCTACATCTTTCATGGCCAAGTGCAGCTGAGGTCAGGGCACTGGGTGAACGCTGGCCAAAGTCAAAACCACCCCCCAAAATGGCCACCTGGGTGGCTAATTGAGGGAAGTGGCTGGTTGATTTTGGCTCAGGTCATGATCTCAGAGTCCTTGGATCAAGCCCCGAATTGGGCTCCATGCACAACAGGAGTCTGCTTGGAATTCTCTTTCTCCCTCTGCTCCTCCCCCCGCACACCTGCGTGCTCTCAAATAAAGGAATACCTTTTAAAAAAAAGAAAAAAAAAGGTTTAATGTGCTGTTTGAAAATGTGCTGCTATATCAATAAGCAAACACAGCAGGTTATTTTTTCCTCCAATATTGGAAAAAACACATTTATTTCTTGGGTGGAATACTGGGGGCAGCGGCTGGGCTGGCTTTGGGGGGCATGCTGTATAGAAACTTCATTGTCTTTAACAACCGGACTGGGACTGAGCCCCGTTTGATCCTCATAAAACAAGAGGTAGAGAAGAGGGAATGAGGGAATAGACTTTCCCATCCTAATGCATCCTAAAGCAAACACTAGGCATGTTCATCGCAGAGAATGGTAGGCAGAGTCACCCGTGCGATTTATTTATATTTTCCTCCATTCTGCACATGTACTTTGATTCAGGCTTGACAGACATTACTAGATACCTGCTCAACCTCTGTTCTCCCTTCCTATGTACCGATCCCCACACGAGAAGACAGCAATAGTTAAATTCGCCCCATATTCCCTTTCCCCAATGGAGGGCCACGTGACCCAGTCCAGGGCAATAAAATGAAGAAAAGTGTCTGTAGGTTTGGGCTTCCCCAAAAATTGTTTTCTTAATTCAGAAAAAAAAAAAAAAAAAGGAAGGCAAAGGTAGATTCTGCTGGTACCCACCTTTTACCTTTCACCCACCCCCCCCCCTTTCCTACCTGGAGCCCAGATGAGAGTTCTAGAAGTAGAGCAGAAAATCACTACAGAGCCTAAAGCCATATGAAAGATGGCCGAACAGGAAGCTCGAAGAACCTGGTCTCTGATGGCCACTCAATGCCATTACGTCACCAGCCCTGGAAAATCTCCTTCCCTCTGGCTGCTGCTTATGGGGGGGGGGGCGGTGGGGAACAAACCCCAATTTGGCTTAGCTGTGGGAGCCTGATTCCTGTTACATGCGACCAACTGTAACATGTACATTTAATTCACGTGTGATCCATGTGAATTCTCCATTAGGCCTGGGAATTAGGCTAATATTCTTAACCCAGATTAGTCTCTTTTTCTATATCCTCTTTTAGTACTATCTTGAAGGCTTGCTATTTTTGTTTTCCCAAAATAGTAATTTTTTTCCTGGGGTAGCTGGGTGGTTCAGTGAAGCATCTGCCTTCAGCTCAGGTCATGACCTAGGAGTCCTGGGATCTGGCGCCACATAGGGTTCTCTGCTCAGCGGGGAGTCTGTGTATGTGTCTCTCTCTCCTCCCTCCCTCCCTGCTCACACACATGCTCTCTCCCTAATAAAGTCTTTTTAAAATTTATAGTAACTTTTTCCTGACAAGTAATTCAGGATTTATGTAATAAATAATAACTACAGTTATTCATAATAATAATTTAAAATAACCTGGATGTACATCAATGGGGAACCCAATGCATGAGTTATAGTATGTCCATGAACTAGAATATTTTACGATTAATAAAAAAAAAAGTAGATCCATATTATGGACTTGGAAAGGATTCCTGCTTTTATTGCAGGGAACCAAAAAATGCCTATTTTAGCATAACATTTGTGTTACTTAAAAATATACATATGTACCCTTACACAGACATGTGTATACATTCTTCTAGAAGCATTGGCAATGTGTCTGGAAGAATGTGTACCAAACTGTAAAGAGGTAGTTACCTCTGGATCACAGATGAGAAGGAGGGTTAGGGAAAGGGGAAAAATAACTCTATATAAATGTTATGCAGTTTGAATTTATTCCACAAAAGTAATTCATATCTTGGATTAAATTCTAAAAGTACAGAAGTAGCCTAGGATAAGAAGATTCACCTAAAATGTCACCACTCAGAAATAACCGCAGTTGACATTTTGCTAAATATCCTCTAGACTCTAGACCTCTCACTGTGTATACATGCACATATATATATACGCACACACACAAACTGTCTTTTGTAACACCACCCTCGTTATCTCAGTGGTCAACCCCTCCTCCTTCCCCTCTGCTGGCCTTATCTCCCTTACTTTAACACACTGGAACAGCCCAAGGTCTCTGTCCTGACACTTCTGTCTATACTCGGTGTCCAAGTCAACTCAGCCAGTCCTACGCTCAGTCCTCTGCCCCGAGTCTTGGTCTCCACTACCCAGTTACCCCCTTGCCAACTCCATTCAGATGCTGAAGTCATACATAGACTATATGTTCCAAATTACACTTTTAATATCTATCCACAAACTCCCCTGCACCCTACCAGCTGAACTATTAGCTCATTAAGTGACCCCAATCTCCACGAGGTGGCTCACACCCCAAGCTTGGAAGTCGTCCTTCACCCTTCCCGCTACACAACTCATCAGCAGCCCTTCCAGTTCCCTCTCTGCTGCGCATGTCATCGGCCCGCAACCTAACACATGCACAGAGGGCTTTAAAAGGCATCCTTTACTAGGAACACTCGTTGTTACTGGAAGATCCTTCCACAGCCCACAAGGCGACCACCACCACACACAGGACACGGCACCCCCAACCTCACCTTACACCCCTCTGCCCTCATTCCTGCTGTTTGGCCCTCACTGAACTCCGAGAACATATCAAACTGTTACGGCCTCAAACACTGGTCCTGGCCATTCCCTCTGAAACACCCTTCCCGGCTCTCCCACACTTCAAGTTTTAGCTCAAATGTCACTTCGAGAGGTTAGACTGGATTCTCCATTCACACCACCCGTCTCTGTCATCCCACTTTTTCCCTTCTTACCACTTACCGCTGAATGGATTCATCTGTTTACTCTTCCCTGTCTATCCTAAAGCGTACTCTCCCTGCGGTCCAGGCCCTCCTGGGTCCCGGTCCAGCCCCAGCACTGAAGCTAGTACCCGGCACCTCATAGACTCAGCAGTCTTTTAAGTGAATGAACACACACAGCTGAAACATACTCTGTTCCATTCCAACTCTGATGTTCTTAGAGCTTCCATGGGGAGCGAAGCAAAATAAAGACGCCACAGTACTAATGCACCACTCTGTGGTCCAAGCCAGCTTTCTCGTTGGAATTAAAACAAATGCAATCATGTGGTTTACGATGCTTTGCCGCAAGCTTTTACTTTTCACTCGCTGTTAAAGGTCTTCCCAAGTCAATCTAACCATTCTTTTTAATGGCGATGTGGTGTATCGTGTAAATCTGTCCATCTGTTTAACCGAGCTCTAGCTGGGCATTCAGGAGATTTCCAACATCGCCTTATGAGAATTGATTGTGATACACAACCCTGTTCATATCCTTGCACAGTCCAGTTTAATCTTTAAGGTCTTTTCATAGTCATGGAATTGTTGTCTCAAAAATCACCAAGCACAACATGGGATACTGGACTTCTTAAAAATCACCCACTTCAGTTACTCTCAAATTAAATGAAACAAAATACATGGGTGCTTTTTTTTAAATAACACTATAAGATACATGGAACTGTATTCTTATGAAAATGTATTTGGATCTATGGTCTACTTAGGGAATCTACTTTAGACCTCTAATTTGAAGAAGATTTCAAGTTGATAGCTGTATAAAAACCCTCATTATTAAATACCATAGGAATGAACAAAATATTCAAAGAACCCTACCGGGCAAGAGGAGTGCTCTCTCTACAGTGACCGTATCCAAGAACAGAATAGTTGGTGGTGGTTCTACACATCCCATGTTTATTTACTCTCTGGGACTCGCAACACTGCTGGAAAGCTTGCAGGGTGGTAAGCCCAGGAGCTGCTGAACCATCCAGGGAAGAACTGCAGCTCACAGTAATCATTCTACAAACTTTTTTCCCTTAAATATCTCTGAATCAGGGGAGCCTGGGTGGCTCAGTGTGTTAAGCATCTGTCTTCAGTTCAGATCATGACCTTGGGGTCCTGGGATGGAGCCCCACATTGGGCTCCCTGCTAAGCGGAGTGTCTGCTTCTCCCTCTCTGCCCCTCTCCTGCTTTGTCTCTGTCTCTCAAATAAATACATAAAATCTTTAAAAAAAAATCTCTGAATCAATCCCATCCCATCTCAAATTCCTCTTTGCCTTAAGACCTGCTAAAAGGGCACCATTATCACACACATTCTCACCTAAGGATGCCTTTACCTATCTCCTCTGTGCTCATCTGCCTCCCAGTATCCCCAGACTCTTTTTTTTTTTAAGATTTTATTTATTTGACAGAAAGAGATGGCGAGAGAGGGAACACAAGCAGAGGGAGTGGGAGAGGGAGAAGCAGGCTTCCCATGGAGCAGGGAGACTGACTCAGGGCTTGATCCCAGGACCCAGGGTTCATGACCCAAGCCAAGGCAGATGCTTAACAATCAAGCCACCCAGATGCCCCACCTCAGCCTCTTCTTGAAAGAAAAGGTCTCCCTGCCTCATCCTTTTAACTAAAATGTGGTTGACTTCTGAGGGTACCACTTTCCCCAATACACTCTGCCAGTTAAGAGCTTTTCTCTTCTCTGCTATCCTGTTAGTTTTCCCGACCAGGTGGAGAGGCAGTATTCTTGCTCTAAACTAGCAAACACAGGACCCGCTCCCTCTCCTGCAGACACCTCTCTGATATTCATACCTGTCATCTGAATGATCGTCCGTCAACCTGGCCCCTCTGGTCACCTGGCCCAGGTTCCCATCAGCCGTAGTAGTAACAACCCCCATCGTGACGGACCCACCTTCCTGCTCTGGCTTCCCGGTTCTTTCCCCTCCTCATGGTCGAAAGCATTTCTTCAATCCCGCCACAGCTACATGCTCTCAGATTTTTGTCATCACAGACTTCCCACCTCTGAGATCTTGATTCTCAACATCCATTTTATAATTGCAAGTATCGGGTCTTTCTAACCACCTGCTCTCCCTTCCCTCACTGTCCTCACTTTTGCTTCCACTGAAACAGCCAATCCATTGACACCATTTATGGATGGAATGTGTCACCCCACCCCCCATTCAATTCCTGAAACTCACCCCCCAACCCCGGCACCCATGTGATTGATGTAGGAAGTAGAGCTTTGGGGAGGTGATCAGGATGACTTAATGTCATGAGATGGAGCCCTCATAAGTGGGATTCGTGCTCTTGGAAAAGTCAGGAAAGAGCTTTGCCTTCTCTGTTCTCCATTGTGTGAGAACTAGCATCTTTATGTTACTGAGTTTCCCTGCTGATCGTTCCTGAAACTAATAATAATGCTTTCCTAGTTTCTCCATTAACATAAGAGTGGCTTTTGGACTGAGATTTATCATACTACAGAATATCTAGTGATGACAATTATATGGGGGTTTATACAAATCTAAACACAGATGTAGAATTTTTTCAATGCCTTTTGAAAAATATGGAAAGAATCATAATGATTTTTCTCCCTAGATCGGTTAGCAATTAGTGTATTAATGGATTCCCTAATATCAAACCATCTTTGCATTGCTGGAGTAAATTTCACTTGATCATGACGTATTAATCATTTAATAAGTTTGCCAATATTTTAGTTTGAATTTTGGCTTAGTTATTTCGAGTGAGATTGCTCTGTGGTTCTCCATGCAATTCTCATTGGAATTTGGCATTGAAATACAAGATGCATAAGAAGAATCTGATAATTTTCATTCCTCTCTGTGTTGAAATAGTAATAACGTTACCCTTTAGTCCCATTTAGTCACTAGCACTGAAGTTATCCTTTGATAAAGGACCAGTAGAACTCTCTGTGACACAATCTGAACCACTCATGTCTACATGGTAGTTCATCAGCTCTCTACTTCTTCTATGAATATCTCCCATCTATGGAGTTCACTTTATTAAATTATTTTCTAGAAAATTGTTCATTATTCCAATTTCTCATCAAAACCCTAGACGTGCATAGACCTTTGAAAGCTAACACGTTACCACATAAACTCTAGTTCCTACTTGACCCACATATTCCTCCCACCCAAAGTCTTCACCTTATCTTCTTCATTGGGAACACCATCCACCCAACCTCTAAAAGACAGAAAGCCAGGAGTCATCCTTACTTCTTCTTCCCTCACCCATTGCTTCCATCTGTCAGTGATTTATTAATTCTGGCCCCCAAATGTACCTGGAGGGACCCCATTTCTCCCTATTTACAAAGCCCTCCATCCAGTTCAGCTGCCCTCTTCTGTTTCACTTCTCCAGTCAATTCTCAATATGGCAGCTAGGATAGTTTTCTTAAGATATGAATTGGATTATACTATCCTGACCCTTAATGCCTTTGTTCAGAACCCACCCATATTTTCCTTCACCTCTAATATAAAATTCAAACTCTTTAATGTGCTCAGTGAGGCCTTTCCCTCACTGAGAGTCAGTCATGGTCCCGTAACTGTCCCCTCAAATATCACTCTGAATAAGAACTTTCAGTTCAAACATGTCATCCTCTCACCTCCCCAATCTTGTTGCTTTAAAACCTTAAGTCTGGTTCCTTCCTATGCTTGAAATTCCACCTTAAAGGTCACTTCCTCAGAAAGACCTTTGATGACCATCCTATCTGAAACCAGTATTTCACACCATCACTCTCCACCAAAGCACCCCTTGTCAGTATCCCTCAAAGCACTAGTCAACTTGTAATTATTTTATTTCTTCATTCATCTATTTCTATCTTCCTTCAATGAATTTATTTTTATGATGGAAGCAGGAACAGATATCTGTGTTAACCATTACATCTCCATGTGTGGTATGGTGCCCCATGCAGAGCAAACCCTCAATTATAAATATTTACTGAATGAAAAGACCAGATCCAAAAGGATAATTTCTAGACCAGGAGATACTGTGAAAGAGGAGAAAACTTCATGGAACATGGACAAAGTATTAGAGTATCTTTCAGTGACTACTTCTGCCACCCCAATTCATCAGAGTAAGCTTTTGCACCTACCTGAGGAATACAGTAGTAGTAACACTGGGTTTTGGCTTTCCTCATGAAGGCTGGTCTGGGTTCAGCCTGGAAGAGATTGGTCCATCTCATTACATTTACACTAGACCACTTAAAAATAATAATATACAAATACACATTTACACTAGACCACTTAAAAATAAGAATATACATATATAAGAACACTTAAAAATAAGAATATACACATATGCACCAGAGAGTTATTTCATAGATCATTGTGTTACTAGACATTACCCGAGGAGGATCAATGGTCAATGATCAATTCAGAATATCAACCTAAGCAATTCATATTTTCACTTGATTCTATCTCACACTGTATCTGTCAATGCCACTAGCCCATACAACATAGGTAGAAGTATTTTATGACAACCACTCAAAGTATTGAATCACTTCTTGATGCCTTGGTTGGTTAGACAGATTAAATAAATTTAAATTAAATTAAATTTTAAAATGTACTGAATCCCTAGCTCCTTGTAACACTGCACTAGAGGCTGAAATAATCTTGTCTGAGGAATGTCCTTCTCATACTTCTCTAGCAAAGTATGTAAAACCATCACTGATGTGCAAACATGCCAAAAGGACACTGGGTACGAACCAGGTCCAGATACTGGATCTCAATCAAGCTCATTAACCCTAAGTCCCATAGACACTTCCCGCCTGGTGCCCACTAAGCACCCAGCATGAGCTACAAGCATCGTCATCATCTCTCCCCTGCAAGCCACCTGTAGTTTCCTTAGGTGTCTGGAAGACAGACGAGCAAAGGCAAAACCCAAGGAGATATATATTTTGGAGGAATTTTTGTTCTTTGTGGTACTCTAAAGTCACACAAGGGGCCTATTATCAGGTGATGAAAGCAAATAATATCCTACAATGTAATCTGTATGAACTAAAGAGACAGTTATCTAAAATCTGGGGTTTGGTCAAAATAATTCTCCAAGTTGCAGAAGACTAGGGGGTATAATCTCCTTAATTCTTAATATATCATGGATTTATATCAGCAGCTCTCAAAGTGTAAACCTTTAGGACCCCTAAATGACCCCTTTTCTTGGAGACCCCTAAGCTTCCAAAGGTTCTGTGAGTCCAAAACTATTTTGGTAATCATGGTAATACGGAGACTTCATTTGCTTTTTTTCATTCTCTCACAAATATACAGTGGAATTTTCCATTTCATGATGTGTGGTATCACAACAGATTGGATTCTAAGCAGATATGACGAAGGAGCCACCTTCTGTGAAGCCTGACATTAAAGAGATTTGCAAAAACAAAACAATGCTACTCTTCTCACATGTTTGTTTTGAAAAGTCTGGTTATTTTTCATAAAAATCTGTTACTTACACCAACACGTAAATGTTTTATTCATTAGTCGTTCTATTTTTTAGAAACCAGTCTTTTGAATATGTTCAGACATGAGGGCCAAAGACTCGTTATCATCGGAATTGTGACCTCCATATATTGTGACAAACTTTTTAGAGGAAACCCAGAACGAACCCATAACCAGTAAAACAAAAACCAACAAAAAACCCTCCCAAACAATAGATGTATTATACACACAGACACATGTTGATATAAAATAAATTATTGGAAATGATCTTGAGTTATTTCCTTGTGTCACAAATTCTATTTTTTAACTTTTTTCACATTTTTAAAGTACAGTTGACACATCGTGTTAATTTCAGGTGTACAACATGGTGGATTTAACAACTCTGCATGATGTTAGGCTCAGCATGGTGTAGCCATCATCTGCGACCTTACAACCCTACTACGTACCATGGACTATTTCCTATGCTGTACATTTTATCCCTGTGACTTTTTCATTCCGTAACGGTAAGCCTTGTATCTCCCACCCCCCTTCACACATTTTGACCATCCCTCATACCTCTACCCTCTGACAACCACCAGTTTCTGCTCTGTACTTAGTCTTTGGGATTTTATTTTTTAGATTCCATATACAAGTGAAATCATATGGTATTTGTCTTTCTCTACCTTGCTTACTTCTCTTAGAATATCCTCTAAGTCCAACCATGTTCTCACAAATGGGAGATTTCATTCGTCTTACGGCCGAGTAATGTTCTGGGGTGCACGTGAGTGTGTGTGTGTGTATCCCACATCTTTTTCCATTCACATATCGATGGATACAGGATGCTTCCTTAGCTTGGCTACTGTAGATAATACTGCAATAAACACAGGGATGTGTGTGACCTTTTGAATTTGTGTTTTCATTACATTCCCAGTAACAGAATTTCAGGATCATATGCTATTTCTGTTTTTAATTGTTTTGAGGAACCTGCATACTGTTTTCCACAGGGGCTACACCAATTTACTTTCCTACCAACAGTACACAAGGGCTCCTGGTTTTTTGCCCCACCCCCACAATCTTCACCAACACTTATTTCTTGCTTTGTGGTACTGCCCATTTTGACAAGTATAAGGTGGTATCTCATCGGATTCAGAATTGCATTTCTCTAAACATGAGTGATGTTGAGCCTCTTTCCATGTGTCTGTTGGCCATCTGGATGTTTTCTTTGGGAAAACGTCTATTCAGGTCCTCTGCCTATATTTTAACTGGAGTATTTGGGTTTTTGGTGTGGAGTTGCGTAAGTTCGTCATATATTCTGGCGGATATTAACCCCTTATCAGATCATTTATAAATATCTTCTCCTGTTCAGTAGGCTGCTTTACATTATGCTGATGGTTTCTTTTGCTGTGCAAAATCTTTTTATTTTGGTGCAGTCCCAACAGTCTATTTTTTGCTTTTTTTCCCTTGCCTGCGGAAACACGAATGTGCTGTCCAGGAGATTACTGCCTGTTTTTTTCAAGCGTTTTATGGTTTCAGGTCTCACATTTATGTAGGTCTTTAATCCATTGCAAGTGTATTTGTATGTATGGTGTGAGACTGTGGTCCAGTTTTTTCCAGCACCATTTATTGAATTTTTTCCCTATTGTATATTCTTGTCTTCTTTGTCATATGAAATAATTGACCATACAAGCATGGATTTCTGGGCTCTCTATTCTGTTTCATTGATCTAGGTCTATTTTTGCGCCACTACCATACTATTTTGAATACTACAGCTTTGTAGTATAGTTTGAAACTGAGCTTGTGATACCTCCACCATTTGTTGTTCTTTCTCAAGACTGCTTTCGCTATGCAGGGGCTTTTGTGTTTCCATAAACATCTTAGGATGATTTGTTCTAGTTCTGTGAAAAATGTTGCTGGTATTCTGAAAGGGATTCTATTGAATCTGTAAATTGTTTTGAGTAGTATGGACATTTTAACAATGCTAATTCTTCCAAACCATAAGCATGTATATCTTTCCTTTTTTTTAAAATTTTTATTAGATTTTATTCATTTGACAGAGAGATCACAAGTAGGCAAAGAGGCAGGCAGGGTGGGGGGGAAGCAGGCTCCCTGCTGAGCAGGACTGATACAGAGCTCGATCCCAGGACCCTGAGATCATGACCTGAGCTGAAGGCAGAGGCTTAACCTGCTGAGCCACCCAGGCGCCCCTTTCCATTTGTTTTTATCTTCAGTTTTTTTCAACAATGCTTTATAGTTTTCAGAGTACAGGTCTTTCACTCCCTTGGATAAATTTATTCCTAGATTTTATTTCTTTGTGATGTAATTATAACTGAGACTGTTTCCTTAATTTCTTTCTGCTACTTGATTATTAGTGTATATGAAGGAATCGATTTCTGTACATTAATTTTATATTCTATACCTTTGCTAAACTCATTAATAGGTTCTAACAGTTTCTTGGTGGAATTAGGGTTTTCTGGATATAGTATCATGTCATCTGCAAATGGGGACAATTCTACTTTTTCCTTACCAATTTGAGTACCTTTCACTACTCCTCCCGATTGCTGTGTAAGACTCCCATTGTTATGCTGAATAAAAGTAGTGGGTATGGACATCCTTGTCTTGTTCCTGATCTTAGAGAAAATGTTCTCAGTTTTTTAAAACCATTGGGATGTTAGCTGTGCTTGGGTTTATGGCCTTTATTATGTCAAGTGTGTTCCCTCTAAATCCAATTCATTGAGTTTTTAACCAGTAATGAAATTGAAATTTGTCAAATGTTTTTTCTGCATCTACTGAGATGATCCTATGATTTTTAACCTTCATTTTATAAATGTAGCATATTGTTGATTAATTTGTGAAAATGGAACCATCATCGAATCCCTAGAATTCCACTTGATCTTGATGAATGATCCTTTTTATATTCTGTTGGACACTGTTTACTAATATTTTTATTGAGAATTTTTTTAAAGATTTTATTTATTTATTTGACAGACAGATCACAAGTAGGCAGAGAGGCAGGCAGAGAGAAGGGAAGCGAAGCAGGCTCCCCACTGAACAGAGAGCCTGATGCAGGGCTAGATCCCAGGACCCTGGGATCATTACCTGAACCGAAGGCAGAGGCTTTAACCCACTGAACCACCCAGGTGCTCTGTTATTGAGAATTTTTGCGTCTGTATTAATCAGGAATATCAACCTACAGTTCTTTTTTTTGGTAATGTGCTTTTCTGGTTTGGGTACCACAGTAATGCCGTAAGCATTTGGAATGTAAGTATTTGGAAACTTTCCTTTCTCTTCTGTTTTTTAGAATACTTTGAGAACGATAGATATTAAATATTTTAAAAAATTGTTAGAAGTCACCGTAAATCCATCTGGTCCTGGACTTTTGCTTGTTGTTTTAACAGTGTTATTTTCATTTCAGGTGTACAACAGTGATTCAACAATTCAACCTATATTACCCAGTGCTCATCAAGATAGGTGCATTTTTTTTTCTTTTCTTTTTCTTTTTTTTTTTTTTTTGAGAGAGAGAGAAAGAAAGGGAGTGCAAGCAGGAGTTAGGGGTAGAGAGGGAGAGAGAGGAATAGAATCTTAAGCAGACTCCATGCTGAGCAAAGAACCCAACGTGGGGGCTCGATCTCATGACCCCGATCATGACCTGAGCTGAAATCAAGAGTTGGATGCCTAATGCTTCTGGTAACCATCAGTTTTTTTTTCTTTATGGTCAAGAGTTTATTTTTTGTCTTTGTTTTCTCTTTGTTCAATTGTTTTCTTAAACAACTCCACATATGAGGAAAATCATATGGTATTTGTCTTTCTCTGACTGCCTTATTTTGCTTAGCATTATATGCTCTAGATCTATCCATGTTGTTGTAAATGGCAAGATTTCATTTTTTATGGTTCAATAATAATCCATTAATGTGGTAACATCTTTTTTTTCTTAAAGATTTTATTTGACAGAGAGAGAGATCACAAGTAGGCAGAGAGGCAGGCAGAGAGAGAGGGGGACGCAGTCTCCCCGCTGAGCAGAGAGACCGATGGGGGGCTCGATCCCAAGACCCTGAGATCATGACCTGAGCCAAAGGCAGAGGCTTAACCCACTGAGCCACCCAGGTGCCCCTAGTAACATCTTCTTTATTCATCTATTGATGGATACTTAGTTTGCTTCCATAAAGTGGCTATTGTAAATAATTGCAATAAATGTTGGGATGCATGTATCCCTTTGAGTCAGTGTTTTTAATTCTTTGGACAGATGCCCAGTAATGCAATTACCTGATCATAGGGTAGTTCTATTTTTAAGTTTTTGAGAACTCCTATATTGTCTTCCATGGTGGCTACGCCAGTTTGCATTCCCACCAATTGTGGAGAAATGGGAACCCTTTTGCACTTTCTCACCAGTATTTGTTTTTTCTTGCGGTTTTGATTTTGGTCGTTCTGACAAGTGTGAGGTGATATATCATTGTAATTTTGATTTGCAATTCCCTAATGCTGAGTGATGTTGAGCAACTTTTCTTGTATCTTTTGGCCATCTACATGTCTTTTTTTTTTTTTTAAAGATTTTATTTATTTGACAGAGAGACCACAAGCAGGCAGAGAGAGAGGAGGAAGCAGGCTCCCCACTGAGCAGAGAGCCCAAAGTGGGGCTCAATCCCAGGACCCTGAGATCATGACCTAAGCTGAAGGCAGAGGCTTTAACTCACTGGGCCATCCAGGTGCCCTACATGTTTTCTTTAGAAGAGTGTCTGTTCATGTGCCTTCTGCCGATTTTTTAACTGGATTATTTATTTTGGGTATTGAGCTACATAAGTTCTTTATATATTTTGGATGCTAACTCTATGAGAAATGTCATTTGCAAAAACCTTCTGCCATTCAGTAAGTTGTCTTTTAGTTTTGCTGGTTGTTTCCTTCACTGTGCAGAAGCTTTTTATCTCGAGGAAGTCCCAATAGTTTATTTTTGTTTTATTTTGTTTCCCTTGTTTCAGGAGACATATCTAGAAAGATGTTGTTATGACTGATGTCAGAGAAATTACTGCCTGGGCACTTCTCTAGGATTTTTATGGTTTCATGTCTTACATTTAAGTCCTTAATCCGTTTTCAGTTTATTTTTGTGTGTGGTGTAAGAAAATGGTCCAGTTTCATTCCTTTGCATTTAGCTCTCCCATTTTTCCAACACCATTTGTTGAAGACACTGTTTTTTTCTCCTGCATATTCTTGCTTCCTTTGTCAAAGATTAACTGACCATATAATTGTGCATTACTTTGATTCTAAAACCAGATAGAGACACAATAAAAAAAAGAACTGCAGACCAATCTCCCTCATGAACATAGATACAAAAATCCTCAACGAAATATTAGCAAACATAATCTAAGAATACATTTAAAAAGAGCATTCATCATGATTGAGTGAGATTTATTCCTGGGATGCAATGGGGGTTCAATGTTTGCAAATCAATCAATAAGAGAAAGGATAAAAACCAGAGGATCATTTCAGTATATCCAAAAAAGGTGTCTGAAAAAGTACAACATTCATTCATGTAAAAACAAAGTAGATTTAGAGGGAACATACCTCAACATAATAAAGGACTTATATGAAGAACCCATGGCTAACATCATACTCAATGGGGAGGAACTGAAATGGTTTCTCCCTACAGTCAGGAGTAAGACGAGGATATCCACTCTCAACACTGTTACTTAACATAGTACTGGAACCCTTGCCATAGCAATCAGGCAGGAGAGAGGAATAAAAGGCATCCAAATTGGTAAGGAGGAAGGGAAACTTCTGCTATTTGCAGATGACAGGATACTATATATAGAAAACCCTAAAGACTTCACCAAAAAACTACCAGAACTGAAAAATGAATTTTGTAAAGTTGCAGGATACAGAATTAATGTACAGAAATCTGTTGCATTTCTGTACACTAATAATGAAGCAGCAGAGAAAGAAAACAATCTATTCACAATTATACCAAAATAATACTTCTGAATAAATTTAACCTAAGAGAGGAAAGAACTGTACTCTGAAAACTACAAAACATGGATTAAAAAAATTGATGATACAAAGAAATAGATATTCTGTGTTCATGGTTTGGAAGAACAAATATTGTTAGAATGTCTGTACTACCCAAAGCGATCTACACATTTAAAGCAATTCCTATCAAAATGCCAAAAGCATTGTTCACAGACCTGGAACAAACAATTCTAAAATTGTATGGAATTGCAAAGACCCTAAATAGCCTAAGCAATTTTGAAAAAGAAAAATTGGAGGCATCACAATTCTAGAATTCAAGTTATATTACAAAGCTGTAGTAATCAAAGTAGTATGAGTTTTTAAATTACCAATTCAGGTTTGTTACTAGGATTCAATATCATCACCAGTAATCGGTCCATTCGGTATTTCTATTTCTTTCTGATTCACTCCTGTAAGATTTTAATTTTCTAGGAATTCATCCATTTCTTCTAGATTGTCCAATCTGTTGGCATGTTTCTGTTATTTTTAAGTAAATATATATTTTAAAATCTCTAGCTCAACTTTTAATATGGAAAATATTCACAGATAGAGCCCATGAAACAAAAGCTCTTTTGGGAAACTTAATAAATTTTCAAAGTTTGAAGATGTCCTAATTCCAAGAAGTCAGAGAGCCTTTCCCAACCAACCAGGGGCATTCGGTGAAGAGGTTATGAAAGGATCTCTGTTTTAATCATCTGCTGAAAGAGTTCTGAAAATCTATTGACCTACTCTCATCATTATTAACTGTGTTAACTAGAGTAAAGGAATGGAGAACTCCTACTTTTAAACTTTTAAACTTTTGCTGTTTGAAATGTACAGTGTCATCAGAATAATAGTCTTCCTAAAACTATCGGACTTAGATCTCTGTGGCAGAAGCGGATTCTGAACTGGCAGATAAAACTTTAAGCCATTACATATTTCTATAAGGATTCTTTTTGATTGCTCAAGCAGAAACAAAACAAAACACTAGAATTTCTCTCAGGGCAGAAGTGGAGGAGTGGAGGGTCCACTCTACTCTCCATTTCCCCGCTCCCTATGCTCCAGAGAATCAGACTTTATTCTACATGAATAGAAGCAACACCCTCAGAATGTACACAGAGTAATCACACTGAAAGGAAGGTATAGCAGGATAAACTCATTGGCTGTTTAATATATACACACACATATATTCTTAAATGTAGACTATATTTCCTAAGACCACAATTTAGCATATACATAAATATTTTTCTTAGAATATACTCATTGTATCAAACAAGATGGGATCAGGAGGGAGACAAACTATAAGAGACTCAATCTCACGAAACAAACTGAGGGTTGCTGGAGGGAAGGGGGGTAGGGAGAGGGTGGTTGGGTTATGGACATGGGGGAGGGTATGTGCTATGGTGAGTGCTGTGAAGTATGTAAACCTGGCGATTCCCAGACCTGTACCCCTGGGGCTAATAATACATTATATGTTAATAAAAAAAAGATATACTCCTTCAATTTGTTGAAATATGGCTTAAAAATAAGAGTTTGAATAAAAAACACTGATGTTTGTATGATTCTGTTTATGCTTTTCAAAATTTGTACTTCTACGTTGATACACTAAGCCACACTCTTTGCCGAAGAAGTGCCGCAGAAGTAATTGGTTTGAAAAGATGCCGCTTCATAGCTACTCACAGGCAGTTTTATATCAATCACTTTTTACATCAATCACTCATACTATAGCTAAAGCACTACCCTTATCCTTCAACTAAGATACTGCTAGAAAGAATACGTTGAACAATTACCTCAGTACTTGGAGATCGCAGAATGATTTCAAGTCATCAGACTGTTTTTCCCAAAATTCCTAAAATTGAACAAAAGTCTTAAGTGGTTATCAGTTACTCTACTCTGGAACGGATCCTCTTAAGTCACAGAGAATATTCCAAAAGAAGAGGAGCACTTACCAAAACATCCTTCTCAAGGTGTTTCAGAGTCTGAATATCCTTCTCAAGATTGTTCAGCTCTTGAAGAACAAAACTGTGAAACTGTTCTAGTTTATTCAGTCTGATAAATGTAAAAAGCAACAGATTTCATTGGAACTGCTTGACTGTAACAAGAGATGATCTTCTTTTTACAAGGATACTCCTGATTCTTCTCTAGATTTTTCTAACTTAGATTCAAGTTGGCTAACATATACTGTAATATACAGGGGTAGAGTTTAGTGATTCATCAGTCGCATATAACACCCAGTGCTCATCACATCACGTGCCTTCCTGAATGTCCAACACCCAGTTACCCAGCCCCCCACCCACCTCCCCTCCAGCAACCCTCAATGTGTTTCCTATAGCTAAGAGTCTCTTATGGTTTTCCTCCTCCCCTGTTTTTATCTTATTTTTCCTTCCTTTCCCCAATGTTCATCTGTTTTTTTTTCTTGAATTCCACATGAGTAAAATTATATGGTATTTGACTTCTCTGACTTATTTTGCTTAGCATAAAACCCTTTAGTTCTATCCATGTCACTGCAAATGGCAAGATTTCATATTTTTGATGGCTGAGTAATAGTCCAGTGTGTGCGTGTGCGTCTGTTACATCTTCTTGATCCATTCTTCAATTGATGGACATCCGGACTCTTTCTATAGTTTGGCTATTGTGGACATCGCTGCTATAAACATTGCTAAGCATGTGTCCTTTCCAATCACTATGTTTGTATTCTTTGGATAAATACCCAGTAGGGCAATTGCTGGGTCATAGTGTTGTTCTAATTTTAACTTTCTGAGGAACCAGTTTGCATTCCCACCAGCAGTGTAAAAGGGTTCCCCTTTCTCCACATCCTTGCTAACTTTTGTTTTTAAGAACACACATCTCCTCTTCCTCCCCCTCACTGGATGACCATCCTCTTCTCCAGAAACTATGAATACTTGGATTTATCCCTTCAAAAGAAGTCCAAAAGAAGCTGGTAATTCAACATCATACTAAGAGCAAAGGAGAGAGGACTCCAGGAAAAAGGACACAGAGGCCAGACCTGGCCCAGAAGCCATTACGCCACCAATCAGAGCTCCCCATCACTTCCAAACTTCCACTTGCCCCCCTCCTCTCTTGCCTTAAGCTGGCCCGGAGAGCTGAAATTGGCTAATAAACCCCGTCCTCTACATGTTAGTTCTAAAGTTTCCAACCTCTGCTTTTGTGGGTCTAACCACCACAGAAACTGCTTATTTGTTTCTGTCTTCTCCATTAGGCTGAAAGTTCTATGAAGGCAAGAAGCTGTCAATGCTTGTCGCCCCTGCTCTCCTGACTTAGCCCAGGGCCTGGCACCTCGTGCTGCTCAGTGTGCATTTGCTGAATGGGAAACAGATGAATACGTAACCCCTACAACATAACGGAAGTTCTCCACATCCAAAGTCCTTTATGGGCTTGTTTTGAGAATCAAATGACATTGCAACTAAAAAAAGTTATAAATTCCTACTCACATTATATTTTCTGCCCTAAGAAACTTCCTCCTTCAGTAAGCTAACCAACCTGCCATCGTTTTCTTTCCCTCCTTCATCCACAGGCCATTTCTCCAACAAGAAACAATCTATACCCACCTTCCCTATACCATTCAAACCTTTGTTTTCAAAACCTCCGTACAGAAGCACTTTGACTGTAATGGCTCTAGATTAACCTTAATCACCACAGACCCCCATCTCCCCTCACCTCTCCTACCCTTCCCATCTCACAGTCATCAGAGTGTGTTTGCGGCTGGGTGCATGTGTGTGTGCAAGTGCACAGAACTCTTTACTGTAGCAATAGAACATAAAATTTACCCTTTTAACCATCTTTGAGTGGACAATTCAGTGGGGTTCAGTATATGGACAATGTCCTGCAACCATCACCACCATCCATCTCTAGAACCTCTCCGTGGTCCAAACAGAAACTCCATACTGCTTAAACAATAACTTATTTCCACTCTCTCGGGCTCTGCTAATCTTTATTCTACTTCCCTTCTCTAGGAATTTGTCTCTTCTAAGTACCTCTTTTAAGTGAAATCATTCAACATTGGTCCTTTTGTGTCTGGCTTATTTCATTTTGCATAATGTCCTTGAGGTTCATCCAGGATGTGGCAAGTGTTAGAATTTCATTCTTTAAGGCTGAATAATATTCCACTGCACATGGAGGACACATAGCACTTATCCAGCATTTTCCCATGTTTACCCATCCTTGCTTTGTCTTCATATTTGGATAATTTTTTTTATAAAAAATAGTGTTTTAAGATCATACCATGGCAGACCAAGAGGAGGCTTATGGAAGGCCTTCCCCTATCATCTTATGAAGGAAGAACTAGAAACTAGACAGGTTAGGTGATGTATCAAACCTCACAGCTGCTTAAGCTTCAGGTCCTCATGACCCCAGCACGATGGGCATGATACAAATCCTTATGAGCGATCACACTTTTAGGACCTTGTTTGGAAACCCAACACTTACCTGCATTGACGTATCTGGTTTAAAAGTCGGATTAAGCAGTCTGGTGCTTGCTTGGTATCTTCTGAATAAAGCGGACTCCCCTCGTACCTAAGCTAAACCAGAACACCAATAACAAAATAATCACATTTGAATTAACCATAACTACATAAATGGAGTTCAGGCTTTGTGTGAAAAAGATGCTACCAGCAGGGGCGCCTGGGAGGCTCTGCCAGTAAAGCAACTGCCTTCCGCTCAGGTCATGATCTCAGGGTGCTGGGATCGAGCCCTGCATCAGTCTCCCCGCTCAGTGCAGAGCCAGCTTCTCCCTCTCCTCCCCACCTGCACTCTCTCTCATGATCTCTGTCACCATCTGTTTCTCTCCCTCAAATAAATAAAATCTTAAAAAAAAAAAGATGGTACCAGCACCTTATATTCATAATAAATACAACTGTTAAACAACAGTGATGAGACACCTTGCTGTACACTTTCTATGTATCACCCCAGGAAGGTACCAATAAAGAATAATAGGCTAAAATAGGAAAAATTATATTCATGCTATCAAAGCACATGTTGAATATTATTAACAAATCTCTACTATAAATTAACTTACATTGGTATTGCAGAAAATATGATAAGACTTTGGAGATTTTCCAAATTAGTTAAATGAATATATGTCAGGGTAAGATTCTTTTCTCAAATGTGCTAATAAATAACTCTTTGGGGATTTATAAACAATAGGACATAAAAGGAGGGAACTGAAATGCTTCCAAAGTTCAACTTGCAGACAAGACTTTGGGATAGCTTACCTATGCACCACTCAGCCGAACATCTACCAAACCCACCTCCAACTTTGTCCTGAACACCTCTCTCAACCACATGGCCCCTTCTCCTCCTTGCCTATCGTCATGACTGAATCGTCACCTCCTGGTACTTCCTATTGTCTGAGAATGCGTTCAATGAAACCAAACCGAGAGTCTGATTTCCATATAAGTGCATCCGGTCCCACTGTAGAAAATGGACATGGAACCCTGTTTTATAATCCAAATCACAGTCCACAAAGGCACTACCGTCAGGACCCATAGCTAAGGCAAGTATACCTTTCCTAAGCCTCAGGAGCACCTCCACCTATGTAGGATAACAACAGTACAGATGAATAATATGATCTTGTTACTTTAAGCCCCTAACAAGCCAGTTCTTCATTTTTAGTGGACCATTACCTCTGATTTCCTTTGCAGTTCTCTAGTGAAGTTTTCAAGGGCTAGGAGAACAGCAGAACTCTTCAAATTCTCGGGCACAACCGCTAGGGATGGAGTAGGAATGCCTTCTGAACAATAAAAACAGAACATTAAGTAAAACTAACACAAGGTTCAAAATCAACATGCTTAGCCCATCAGCTGCCCAGAGGTTGGAGTGTCCGTCGGAAACCAGACATAACTGGGGCCTGACTGTGGCTGACAAGGCCCACTTGGAACCCAGAGCCATGGTGGGCACTTCCAGCTGCTTCCCATCAAACCTTAGTTTTTGTCAAGTGCTCATTTCCTCCAAACTTTCCCAGCACTTTAAAATGGGGCAGATGATATTAGGTCTAAGCAGCAGACTAAAGGAGGTGTTGTAAGAGGCTGTGAGGAGGACAGAAGAGGTAGGACATGACAGGTAGGACATTTCTACGGGAGCAAACACTGGTGTAACAGCTTCTGGGTGCCCTGAGGTTGATGACTTATAGGTATCGATACTTGCAGGTATTGACTCATGTAAGCCTTGCAAAAAACCACTTCAGGTAGGCACTGTTGTTGTGCATATGGAACAGAGGGATCAAATAAAACTTGGGCAAGCTCACGCCCCAACAGCGTCAGGATTGGAACTCAGGCCGACTGGTTCTTAATCGCCAACGTCTAGTACCTCTGGGCTTCCAAATTCACCCTCTTGGAGCCTTTTGTTTTGAAACAGAGCGGCATCACTCATGCAGACAGCTAACCCCACACACGTAGATATCTTGGATCAATCCCCTTCACTGGTATAGGCAGATTTTTTAATTTTTAATTTTTAATTAACATACAATGTATTATTAGCCCCAGGGGTACAGGTCTGTGAATCACCAGGTTTACACACTTCACAGCACTCACCATAGCCCATACCTTCCCCAATGTCCATAACCCCACCACCCTTTCTCTACGCCCCTCCTCCCAGCAACCCTGTTTGTTTTGTGAGATTAAGAGTCTCTTATAGTTTGTCTCCCTCTCGATCCCATCTTGTTTTATTTATTCCTTTCCTACTCCCCAAACCCTCCACTTTGCCTCTCAACCTCCTCATATCAGGGAGATCATATGATAGTTGTCTTTCTCCGATTGACTTATTCGCTAAGCATAATACTCTCTAGTTCCAGCCACATCATCACAAATGGCAAGATTATATTTCTTTTGATGGTTGCATAGTATTCCATTATATATATGCCACATCTTCTTTATCCATTCATCTGTTGATGGACATCTAGGTTCTTCTCATAGTTTGGCTATTGTGGACATTGCTGCTATGAACATTCAGGTGCATGTGCAGAGTGGATATTTCTAATAAAAACTTCGTTAATAACTATCAGCTAAAGCCGGGACCTAGACATCTAAGAACCAGAGGCCCTGAAAATTGCCGTAACAAAGAGTGAAGAGGCAGAAATCAAATAGAAAGGACATGGTACTTACTTGCTTTTATCTATAATGTGTGCAACAACTTACTTGGCTTTTAGAGGATAAAATGCTTAGTTGTTAGGGTTGTGCCGCAACTTTGATCTTCAAACTGTAGCCCCCTGTAGTGCATGCAGGGATATTCAGGGCTCACAGATTTGTGACCCTCTTGCTTGAATGGCTGGCTGGGCGCATAATGTTACCTGCTAAGTCGGTCTCTTCCGTCACTGAGGGGAGGGACCCTGGAGCATCACCTTCTTCCAATTTTGACTGTTTTGACTTGGCAAAACTGCCATCTGCTGGGTCTAAAAGCAAGCACAGCCCGTTAACAACCACACACATGTTCCTTTTGTCCCAATTTTATCTTGTCTTCTCTTCACCAGTTCATATCTAACTTTGCTGGGCAGCAAGCAAAACTCGTTCCCTGTTACTAATTACTTATCAGCTGACACACTAAGAACAGCATAAGCATCAAAGCACTAAGTCTCCTGATGCCTGAAAGAGGCCGCACAGGAACAGGCATCTCTTTGATGAGCTCAGAAACATCTAGGAACCATCTGCTTAGCAGAATACGGACTGACTCAAACAAAACAGGAGTGAATATAGCATCAGAAACACTGCCAGGGCTCAGGCTCAACGGCAAGAGAGAATGGTATCTGAGCTGGTGAGCCTTTGGAAACTCTTCAGATCACCCTACAACGTGTGTCCCCTTCTGGAGACACCAGAGCTTTAGCACTGTACTGAGGGCGGACTCATGGATGAGGTCACCTTAGCTCCTCACTAGCTACTGTGACTTGGAGACCTTCAGCTTAGCAGATTTAAATAGATATCCTCTTTGGATTTGGCATTTACTCAACATTTTCTATTGATGTTCACTTTTACCCCAAACATGTCCTTGTTCCTTTTGAGCCCTCCCATTCTTATCAATGGCATCACCGTCAATAGAACTCTAGAACTGGGCCCAACTCCTGCTTTTCCTTACCGTCTACCTCTCTTCCCATCATCAAGGTCAAGGTCCTGCATACAGAAGGAATCCATCCAAGAGACAAGATGGCGGGGAAGTAGGAGGAGGCGCCCCGTTCAACCTGCACCCTAAAGTGAGCTGATTACCTTCCAAAGATCTCCAATCACCCACAAAATCAGCCTGAGATCAGAATTATACACGTCTGGATCTCTACTAGAGCAGAAGACGCCAGTGGGCAACTGATATCGGAAGATAAACAAAAGGGGGAGGGAGCCACCAGTGGCGACCCGTTGGAAAGTAATATCCCAATACGAGAGTGCCCTGCATCTGGGGACCAGCATTAACTCTGGAGTCTGGTAGAAAGCACTCAAAAAGAGCAAAGGATCACTGGGGGGAAATTGCGGGGATCGGGGTGCTAGGGTCAGGGCTTAAGTCCCCAGACCCAGGACAGCCGCCCCGGGCGCAGAGCCAGAGAGAGTGCGGCAGAGATACCAGGTCTCGGTCCCTGAACCACCAGCGCGCCTGAGAGTGCGTGGCGCCCGGCTCCCGTGAGGGGCTGGGAGCCTCCCCAGCCAACAGAAGCACAGCCTTTTTGCAGTCCCCACGCAAGTGCCCTGCCCTGCCATCAGAGTCAGAGTTGTGCCCCGCACCCTCCTCTGAGAGAGGTGCACACAGGCGCCGGCCGGGTGCTCTCGGATCGGAAAGACCAGGCACTCCCAGCCGGGGCCAGCGGGAAAATCTCCCCGTGCGATTGCTGCTTGGAACTTCTCTGGAGTCTGGAGCTCCCAGACAGCCGCCACTGCCGTGGTTTTGGGTACAAGCAAAAAATCCTGAGTCCCCAGGGACCGCGACTGGGAACCTGCTCTGCCTGTGGTCAAGGGGGGATTTATTTGGGCTCTGCAGCCAGACTGAGGCTTCTCTCTGAGAGAGAGGTCAGGGTGCAGTTTGCTTTCCTCTAAACCTACAAAAACCATCAAAAGCGGTCAAGGCGAGAGAGAAAAACAAAAGTGAACAAATATAAAAACCTCCAGAGAACAAAAGCCTGAAAAAACCAGTTTCCTCAGAGCCCACCCCCTTGAGGGGAGTGGGAGGACTTAGCTGAGAGAACTTCAGGGACTGAAAACCCACGTGGCAGGCCCCTCCCCCAGAAAACCAACCCGGAAAGGGGAAAAAAAAAAAAAAGAGGACAAGAGAACAACCACCACTACTTCATAGGACAATTTTTATTATTAATTCGATCCCACTAATTCTGGCTCATTTTTTTATATAGTTAATTTTTTATTATTATATAATTTTTAACCTATTTACTGTCACAGTGAGATGTCCAGTACATCAAATTCCATCATAACCTTCTAACCTGAACTTTTTAATACATACACCTGTGTTTTCCTTTTGCATTTCTACTTTTTAAATTTCTTTTTTTTTAATTTTAGTTTAGTTTACTCCTTTTTTTAATTTTTATTTTCTAATATTCATATAGAGTTAAACTTCAAGGTAATCCCCTTTCCCCAATCAATGCCACCCCTATAGGTAAACCAATTCCTAATCCCCCCTTATCTTCGGAAAGTTGAGTCCTTTAACAATGATATCAAGATACATCCAGGAAGGATCAAAACAACCTTCCTCGCCACACTGAGAATTTACAACCACTCTCCCATCTTTTTCTTCCACCAGTGTTTCTGTGTTTTTGTGTTTGTCCTGATAGTATATAAATCTTACACTCGGAGTTCTTTTTGAAGAGTATTTGCATATATATATGCAAATATATATATATTATTTTTTTTCTCTTGTCATATACTTATATCAGTCTTTTTGTTTATCTGTCTTTGTTTGTATACTTCATAAATCTTACCTTGGGGCCCATTTGGGCTAAACCTTCTCTTTTATCTCACCTTTCTTTCCTGTCTCTCTCCCTCTCTCTTTATTTTTTTCTTTTCCTTTTCTTTTTCCATCATTTGGGTGGGGAACCCTGATTGCTCAGAAGCATTCCAGGGTGCATCTTGACTGCACCACAGTCGATACATACAGCTACACCCATTCAGCCATCTCTCACCCAAATGACTAGGAGGAGGAATGCCCAACAGAAGAAAAATACAGAGGATGGACCTTCTGCAACAGAGCTAATGGCTATCAACATAGACAATATGTTGGAAAGAGAATTCAGGCTAACAATTATCCAAGCAATAGCTAGGTTGGAGAAAGCCATGGGTGACCAAACGAAATTGATTGGGCCGAAATTGATAGGGCCGAACTGAAAACGACCAGAGATCATGTTTTCAATATTAGGGAAGAGCTGAAAGGTAGCAGGGATGAGCTTCACAATGCTCTCAATGAGTTCCAATCTAATCTAAATTTTCTCAACGCTAGAGTAACTGAGACAGAAGATAGAATTAGTGATCTGGAGGACAAACAGAGAGAAAGGATCAGGAGGAAGTCTGGAACAGCTTAGAAGCCACGAAAACAGAATCAGGGAAATAAATGATGCCATGAAACGTTCCAACGTCAGAATTATTGGAATCCCTGAAGGGGAGAAGAAAGAAAGAAGTCTAGAAGATATAGTGGAACAAGTTCTTCATGAAAATTTTCCAAATCTCATGAATGGAACCAGCGTTTATGTACTAGAGGCCAAAAGGTTTCCCCCCAAGATTACAGATTCTCGAAAGTCCTCAAGACACCTAATAGTAAGAATGAAGAATTATAATTGTAGGCAGAACCTCTTGAAAGCAGCTAGGACAAAGAGATCCTTACGTACAGAGGAAAGCCCATCAGAATAACGTCAGACCTGTCCACAGAGACCTGGCAAGCCAGAAAGGGCTGGCAAGATATATTCAGGGCACTGAATGAGAAGAACATGCAGCCAAGAATACTTTATCCAGCAAGACTGACATTCAAAATGGATGGAAAGATAAAGAGTTTCCAGGACCGGCAAGGCTTAAAAGACTATGCAACCACCAAGCCGATACTGCAGGAAATATTAAGGGGGCTTCTTTAAAGGAGGAAAAAGCCCAAGAATAGCATTGAACAGAAATATAGAGACAATCTGCAGAAAGAAAGACTTCAAAGGTAACACGATGTCAATAAAAACGTATCTATCAATAATCACCCTCAATGTGAGTGGCCTAAATGCGCCCATAAAACAGCAGAGGGTTGCAGACTGGATAAAACGACAGGACCCATCCATATGTTGTCTACAAGAGACCCATTTTGAACCTAAAGATACACGCAGACTGAAAGTGAAGGGGTGGAGAAGCATCTTTCATGCCAATGGGACTCAAAAGAAGGCTGGGGTAGTGATTCTCATATCAGACACTACATCATTCTTAAAGGGACTATCCACCAAGATGATCTAACAATTGTAAATATCTATGCCCCCAATATGGGAGCAGCCAATTACATAAGAAAACTGTTAATCAAGATAAAGAGTCATATTGATATGAATACACTAATCGTTGGAGATCTTAACATGCCTCTCTCAGAAATAGACAGATCCTCGAAGCAGAAAATCAATAAAGAAACAAGAGCATTGAATGACACATTGGACCAGATGGACCTCATAGATATATACAGAACATTCCACCCTAAAACAACAGAATACTCATTCTTCTCAAGTGCACATGGAACTTTCTCCAGAATAGACCACATACTGGGTCACAAATCAGGACTCATCTGATACCAAAAGACTGAGATGATTCCCTGCACATTCTCAGATCACAATGCTTTGAAACTGGAGCTCAATCACAAGGAAAAGTTCAGAAGGAACTCAAGCACCTGGAAGCTAAAGACCACCTTGCTTAAGAATGCTTGGATCAACCAGGAGATCAAGGAAAAACTGAAACAATTCATGGAAACCAATGACAATGAAGACACTTTGATCCAAAACCTATGGGATACAGCAAAGGCGGTCCTAAGGGGGAAATACATAGCCATCCAAGCCTCCCTCAAAAAAATTGAAAAATCCAGAACACAGCAGCTGTCTCTACACCTTAAGGAACTGGAGAATCAACAACAAATCAAACCAACTCCACACATAAGAAGGGAAATAATCAAGATTAGAGCTGAGATAGATGAGGTAGAAACCAGAGATACAGTAAAACGTATCTCTGAAACTAGAAGCTGGTTTTTTGAAAGAATCAATAAGATCGATAAGCCATTGGCAACACTAATCCAAAAGAAAAGAGAGAAAGCTCAAATACATAAAATTATGAATGAAAAGGGATAGATCACAACGAACACCAAGGAAGTAGAAACAATCACCAGAAGTTATTATCAACAGTTATATGCCAATAAGCTAAGCAACCTAGATGAAATGGATGCATTCCTGGAAAACTATAAACTCCCAAAATCGAATCAGGAAGAAATTGACAACCTGAATAGACCAATATCTAGTAATGAGATTGAAGCAGTGATCCAAAACCTCCCAAAAAACAAGAACCCAGGACCTGATGGATTCCCCAGAGAATTCTACCAAACTTCCAAAGAAGAAATAACACCTATTCTCCTAAAGCTGTTTCAAAAAATTGAAGCAGAAGGAAAACTTCCTGACTCTTTCTGTGAAGCTGGCATTACCCTGATCCCCAAACCAGGCAAAGACCCTACCAAAAAGGAGAATTTCAGACCAATATCACTGATGAATATGGATGCTAAGATTCTCAACAAGATCCTAGCCAACAGGATCCAACAGCACATTAAAAAGATTATCCACCATGACCAGGTGGGATTCATCCCTGGGCTACAAGGATGGTTCAACATTTGCAAATCAATCAATATGATAGAACGAATTAGAACAAATTAATAAGAGAAGAGAGAAGAACCACATGGTCCTCTCAATTGATGCAGAAAAAGCATTTGACAAAATCCAGCATCTGTTCCTGATTAAAACGCTTCAAAGTATAGGGATAGAGGGAACATTCCTGAACTTCATCAAATCTATGAAAGACCCACAGCAAATATCATCCTCAATGGGAAAAAGTTTGCGTCCTTCCTGTTGAGATCAGGAACAAGACAAGGATGCCCACTCTCACCACTCTTGTTCAACATAGTATTAGAAGTCCTAGCAACAGTAATCAGACAACAAAGGGAAATAAAAGGTATCCAAATTGGTAATGAAGAAGTCAAACTCTCTCTCTTTGCAGATGCCATGATTCTTTATATGGAAAACCCAAAAGACTCCACCCCCAAACTACTAGAACTCATACAGCAATTCAGCAACGTGGCAGGATACAAAGTCAATGTACAGAAATCAGTGGCTTGCTTATACACTAACAATGAAAATACAGAAAGGGAAATTAGAGAATCGATTCCATTTACTATAGCACCAAGAACCATAAGATACCTGGGAATAAACCTAACCAAAGAGGTAAAGGATCTGTACTCAAGGAACTACAGAACCCTCATGAAAGAAACTGAAGAAGACACAAAAAGATGGAAGACCATTTCATGCTCTTTGATTGGAGAATAAACATTGTTAAAATGTCTATACTGCCTAGAGCAATCTATACTTTTAATGCCATTCCAATCAAAATTCCACCAGTATTCTTCAAAGAGCTGGAGCAAATAATCCTAAAATTTGTATGGAATCAGAAGAGACCCCGAATCACTAAGGAAATGTTGAAAAACAAAAATAAAGCTGGGGGCATCACGTTACCTGATTTCAAGCTTTATTACAAAGCTGTGATCACCAAGACAGCATGTTAAGTGATAACAAAAAGCCAAAAAAGACAATGCATATGTAAGAATCAAAATAGTCACTCAGTAAATTCACAAATGATAGCTCTGTTTATATTACTGTTAAGATATTCATTTTTGGATTAGCAAGACAGGAAACAACATGTGTTGGAGAGGGTATGGAGAAAGGGGAACCCTCTTACACTGTTGGTGGGAATGCAAGTTGGTGCAGCCTCTTTGGAGAACAGTGTGGAGATTCCTCAAGAAATTAAAAATAGAACTTCCCTATGACCCTGCCATTGCACTCCTGGGTATTTACCCCAAAGATACAGATGTCGTGAAAAGAAGGGCCATCTGTACCCCAATGTTTATAGCAGCAATGGCCACGGTCGCCAAACTGTGGAAAGAACCAAGATGCCCTTCAACGGATGAATGGATAAGGAAGATGTGGTCCATATACACTATGGAGTATTATGCCTCCATCAGAAAGGACAAATACCCAACTTTTGTAGCAACATGGACGGGACTGGAAGAGATTATGCTGAGTGAAATAAGTCAAGCAGAGAGAGTCAATTATCATATGGTTTCACTTATTTGTGGAGCATAAGAAATAACATGGAGGACAAGGAGAGTTAGAAGAAGGGAGTTGGGGGAAATTGGAAGGGGAGGTGAACCATGAGAGACTATGGACTCTGAAAAACAATCTGAGGGGTTTGAAGTGGTGGGGGGGGTGGGAAGTCAGGGTACCAGGTGGTGGGTATTATAGAGGGCACGGATTGCATGGAGCACTGGGTGTGGTGAAAAAATAATGATACTGTTATGCTGAAAATAAATAAATGAAAAAAAAAGTTCAAAAATAAATGATTCAAAAAAAAAAAAAAAGAATGAATCCATCCTTCTTTCTGCATTCCCACACCATGACCCTATCCAAGGCCATCCTCCCCAGAGGATCTTATCAGTCCCCATGACTTCAACTTCGTTACCGTCCCAATTTCTCTCTTCCCTGAGCTCTATTAAGCAGCAAGTTTGCATTTCCAACTGCTTGGTCAACAACTCCATCTCAAAACCCACATCTCAAAACCCCTCAGGCATGTTTTCATCTCAAGACTTTTGCTCTTGTTTACTTGAATCCTTTCCTTCATAGATCGGCATTAAGTTTTTCTCTGGCCAACCAACATAAAATTTCAGTACCTCTGCCCCAATTTTTAAATCTCTTCCCATGCTTGATATTTTTCCCCCTAGCCTTTATCACAATATAATACACTGCATGTTTTACTTCTCTTGTATATTATTTGCCCCCCAACACACTGGAAGATAAACTCTAATAAAGCCTGCACTGTCTCCATTTTGTTTATCAGAATATCTAACCCTCAGAAAAGTGGTTGGCCCACAGCAGACTCTCAATAGATGTTCATTGAATGAATAAATAAATGCTACAAAATATCCAAGTTCCTATGGAAAAAAAAATAATGAGATACAATATGAAACCAGAGAGGGAGACAAACCATAAGAGACTCTTACTCTCAGGAAACAAACTGAGGGTTGCTAGGGCTGTAGGGATGGGGTGGCTGGGTGATGGACTTGGGGAGGGTAGGTGCTATGGTGAGTGCAATGCATTATGTAAGACTGATGATTCACAGATCTGTGCCCCTGAAACCAATAATACATTATATATTAATAGAAAACAAATATGAGACACCTTAGGGGTTCCTAAAATGACAACATAGGAAGACCCTGAACTCACCTCCTTCACAGACAGGCACACATTTATAGAACAATTGAAGAATGGAGGGTTGACTAAGCAGCTTCTGCACAACAAAAGATAGAGAGACGCATGGAGAACAAGAGAGAGGAGGTAATGAAGGAGCCTCCATCCCCCTCCACAGTGAATTGCAGTGGGGCGGGATAGTTCTAAGGGGTGGGGTGCAGATTTGTCTGGCCTGGGGCATAAAAAAAACCCCTGTGATTTAAAGGGGCAACTAGAATTTAAAAAGATCTAGCCCTAGGATCCTGTCCAACAGTGGCGGACTGTTGGAACTCACTCTGGATCAGAGGGGCTGGTGAGTGCCATGGTTTATGTTCACCCTCTGCCTTGACAGAGCAGAGGGAAGCCGGGTTGGGCTGCCATAGCTGACCCGCCTCCACGCCAGCCCCAGCCGTCTCATCAATGTGGCGCCAGGGCAGCACACACCAGGACATCCCTGGTCAGCAGCCACGATGGCTCCGGCCATCTCATCAAGACATAAAACATCCAAGAACATGTCAGACCTGAACCACTTCATCTCCAGACAACTTGCCAGGACACCCCCCTCCACCCCTTTCCCTGCAGAGAGTGCCCTGAAACCTCTGGGCCCATGCCTGCTTTGGCTCTGGAGTACCCCCTGCATGGAGCATCCCAAGACACCCCAGATTTCACTGACTTCTGCTTCAACCATCCTACCGGGGTGTCCTCTACTTAGGAAGCCAGGGATGTAGAGAAAAAGGAACCTTGCACAGTTGGTGGGAATGCAAACTGGTGTCACCATTGTCACCGTAATATGGAAGTTCCTCAAAGTTAAAAATAGAACTACCCGGGGCACCTGGGTGGCTCAGTGGGTTGAGCCGCTGCCTTCGGCTCAGGTCATGATCTCCCGTCCCAGGATCGAGTCCCGCGTCAGGCTCTCTGCTCAGCAGGGAGCCTGCTTCCTCCTCTCTCTCTCTCTGCCTGCCTCTCTGCCTACTTGTGATCTCTCTCTGTCAAATAAATAAATAAAATCTTAAAAAAAAAAATAGAACTACCCAATGATCCAGTCATAGCATTACTGGGTATTTGCACACACAAAAAATACAAAAATACAATTCAAAGGGATACATGTACCCCCATCTGTATAGTGACATTATTTTTTTTAATTATTTATTTATTTGACAGAGAGAGAGATCACAAGTAGGCAGAGCGGCAGGCAGAGAGAGGGGGAAGCAGGCTCCCCACTGAGTAGAGAGCCTGACATGGGGCTCGATCCCAGGACCCTGAGATCATGACCTGAGCTGAAGGCAGAGGTTCAACCCACTGAGCCACCCAGGTGCCCCTATAGTGACATTATTTACAATAGTCAAATTACAGAAGCAACCGAAGAGCCCATTGACAAATGCACGGATAAGGAGGTGGTGTGTATAGACGCAAGGGAATGTTACTCAGCCATAAAAAAGAATAAAATCTTGTCATTTGCAACAACATGGATAGAACTAGAGAATATAATGTTAAGCAAAATAAGTCAGAGAAAAATACCATATGATTTCACTCAAAGGTAGAATCTAAGAAACAAATGAACAAAGGGGAAACAAGAGAGACAAACCAAGAAAAAGACTCTAAACTATAGAGAACACACTCATGTTCACTAGAAGGGAGATAGGTGAGGTAGATCAAGGGGATTAAGCGTATGCTTACCTTGTTGAGCACAGAGCAATGTATAGAACTATTGAATCACTGTATTTACACCTGAACCTAATACAGCACTATGTGTTAACTATACTGAATTAAAATAAAAATAAAAGTAGCAACGGGGGGTGCCTCGGTGGCTCAGTGGGTTAAAGCCTCTGCCTTGGGCTCAGGTCATGGTCCCAGAGTCCTGGGATCGCCCCCGCATCGGGCTCTCTGCTCGGTGGGGAGTCTGCTTCCTCCTCTTTCTCTCTGCCTGCCTCTCTGCCTACTTATAATCTCTGCCTGTCAAATAAATAAATAAAATATTTAAAAAAAAAAGTAGCAACGGAAAAAAATTCCCATGTAGAAGAGAATCTCCATAAGGTTTACCTCTGTTTATATTGGGCACATACCACCAAATTATTACAGGTGTAATTATTTTATATTATCTATCAGCAGATTTCTCATCAGAAATTTTGCAGGCTGAAAAAAATGGAATGATATATATGAAGTGCTGAAAGAAAAAATAATTGCCAACTATGTATATTTGATGTAGAAAATCTGTCCTACAGAAATGGAGAAATAAAGACTTCCTCAGGCAAATAAAAGCTAAGAGTTTATCATCACAAGATCTGCCTTATAAGAAATGCTCAAAGTACTTCATCAAGTCAAAATGAAAGAGTGATAATTAGTAACATGAGAACATAGGAAAATATGTCACATTTATGAGTACATAGTTAATAAGAATACTGTAACTTGGTGGCATGTTAACCACTTAAATCTAGTATATAAATGATTATACCTGTAATAATTTGGTAATGTATGCCTAAGATAAACAGAGGAAAACTAACAAAACATAAGATTTGGGGTAAGCAAAGGGTGAAGTTTTATATGCAATATAACTTGTTATGAGCTTGAAACAGACTATTAGGTATCTAAGACATTATATGTAAACCTCATGGTAATCACAAAGCAAAACTTACACAAAAGTAAATACACAAAAGATAAAGGGAATAAAAAAATACTATGAAAAATCACCAATTCACAAAAGAGAGGAAGAGGTTAACAAAGAACTACAGAACAGCCAGAACACAGTAAGATGACATTAGTAATTCCTTACCTATTAGAGGACTGACCAATTTAAAAAAAAGGGTAGAGACCCGAAGAGACGTTTTCCAAAGAAGACATACAGATGGCCAACAATCACATGAAAAGATGCTCAAGATCCCTTACCAGGGAAAAGAAAAAACCAACATGAAATATTATCTCACACATGTTAGGCTGTCTAAAATTAAGAAGATAAGAAAAAATGTTGGGGAGGATGCAGAGAAAAAGGAACCTTCATGTACTTTGGTGAGAATGTAAATTGGGATAGCCACTGTGGAGAACAGTATGGAAGCTCCTTAAAAAACTAAAAATAGAAGTACCATAAGGGGGTGCCTGTGTCATGATCTCAGGCTCCTGAGATTGAGTCTCACACTGGACTCCCCACTTGGGACCATTGCCTGCTTTTCCCCCTTCCTCCGTCCCTCCCCCTGCTCATGTTCTCTGTCTCTCAAGTAAATAAAATCTTTTTTCTCTTAAAAAGAGAAATACCATACAATCCAATAGTTCCACTATTGGGGGATATTTACCAAAGGAAAATAGACACACTAACTCAAAAAGATCTATGTACCCCTATGTTTATTGCAGCATTATTTACAATGGCCAAGACATGGAAGCAACCTCAGTGTCCATCGATAAACAAATGGATAAGGAAGGTGTGATTTGTGTGTGTGTGCGTGTGCGCGTGCAAAACCTGGAATATTATGTAACCATAAAAAGGATGAGATCATGCCATTTGAGATGACATGGATAGACTTACAGGGTATTTTTTTAAATTTTTGAAATACTCATTTTAATTAACATATAATATATTATGTCTCTCAGGGATACAGGTCTGCGATTCATCAGTCTTATACAATTTATAGCACTCACCATAGCACATACCCTCCCCAATATCCATCACCCAACCCCCCACCCCCACCACCTCCAGCACCTCTCAGTTTGTTTCCTGAGATTAAAAGTCTCTTATGGTTTGTCTCCCTCTCTGGTGTCATATTGTTTCATTTTTCCCTCCCTTCCGCTATGATCCTATCTTGTTTCTCAAATTCTCAAATTCCTGAGATCATATGATAATTGTCTTTCTCTGATTGACTTGTTTTGCTTAGCATTATACCCTCTAGTTCCATCCATGTTGTAAATGGCAAGATTTTGTTTTTTGATGGTTGCCTAGTATTCCAGTGTGTGTGTGTGTGTGTGTGTGTGTACACACACATCTTCTTTATCCATTCATCTGTTGATGAACATCTAGGCTCTTTCCACTGTTTGGCTATTGTAGACATTGCTGTTATAAACATTCAGGTGCACATGCCCCTTTGAATCACTACATTTGTATCTTTTTTCTTTTTTAAATAATTTATTTATTTGACAGAGATAGAGAGCAATCACAAGAAGGCAAAGAGGCAGGCAAAGAGAGAGGGGGAAGCAGGCTCCCGCTGAGCAGAGAGCCTGATGAGCAGAGAGCCTCGATCCCAGGACCCTGAGACCACGACCTGAGCTGAAGGCAGAGGCTTAACCCACTGAGCTACCCAGGCACCCTACATTTATATCTTTAGGGTAAATACCTACTGGTGCAATTGCTGGGTCATGGGGTAGCTATTTTGAACTGTTTGAGGAACCTCTGTGCTGTTTTCCAGAGTGGCTACACCAGCTTGCATTCCCACCAACAGTGTAGGAGGGTTCCCCTTTCTCCGCACCCTCGGCAACATCTTTCGTTTCCTGACTTATTAATTTTAACCATTCTGATTGGTGTGAGGTGGTATCTCACTGTGGTTTTGAGTTGTATTTCCCTGATCTGGAGTGATGCAGAATACTTTTTCATGTGTTTGTTGGTCATCTAGATGTCTTCCTTGCAGCAATGTCTGTTCATGTCTTCTGCCCATTTCTCGATTGGATTATTTTTTCTTTGGATGTTGAGTTTGATAGGCTCTTAATAGGTTATGGATACTAGCCCTTTACCTGATATGTCATTTGCAAGTATCTTCTCCCATTCTGTTGGATGTCTTTTGGTTTTGTTGACTGTTTCCTTCGCTGTGTAAAAGCTTTTGATCTTGATGAAGTCCCAATAGTTCATTTTTGCCCTTGCTTCCCTTGCCTTTGGCAATGTTCCCTAGGAAGAAACTGCTGAAGCTGAGGTCGAAGATGTTGCTGCCCGTGTTCTCCTCAAGGATTTTTGATGGATTTCTGTCTCACATTGAGGTCCTTCATCCATTTTGAGTCTATTTGTGTGTGTGGTATAAGGAAATGGTCTAGTTTCATTCTTCTGCATGTGGCTGACCAATTTTCCCAACACCATTTGTTGAAAAGACTGTCTTTTTTCCATTGGACATTCTTTCCTGCTTTGTCAAAGATTAGTTGACCATAGAGTTGAGGGTCCATTTCTGGCTTTCTATTCTGTTCCATTGATCTATGTGTCTGTTTTTGTGCCAACACCATACTATCTTGATGATTACAGCTTTGTAATAGAGCTTGAAGTCTGGAATTGTGATGCTGTTATCTTTGGTTTTCTTTTTCAACCTTCCTCTGGCTATTTGGGGTCTTTTCTGGTTCCATATAAATTTTAGGATTATTTGCTCCATTTTTTGAAGAGAGTTGATGGTACTTTGATAAGAATTGCATTAAATGTGTAGATTGTTCTAGGTACCATAGACATTTTCACAATATTTGTTCTTCCGGTCCATGAGCATGGAACATTTTTTCCATTTTTTTGTGTGTCTTCAATTTCTTTCATGAGTACTTCATAGTTTTCTGAATGTAGATTCTTTGCCCCTTTGGTTAGATTTATTTCTACACATCTTATGGTCTTGGGTACAATTATAATGGGATCAACTCCTTAATTTCTCTTTCTTCTGTCTTGTTGGTATATAGAAATGCAACTGATTTCTGTGCATTGACTTTATATCCTGATACTTAACTGAATTCTTGTATGAGTTCTAGCAGTTTTGGAGTGGAGTCTTTTGGGTTTTCCATATAAAGCATCAAACCATTTGCAAAGAGTGAGAAGACCTACAGGGCATTATGCTAAGCAAAAGAAGTCAGACGGAAAAAGACAAATGCCATACGATTCCACTTACAAATGGATAAAAAATGAACAAAAAGTAGACTCAATTATAAATACTGGAAACAAACTGATAGAGTTTTTTTTTTTTTAATTTGCATTTACTCTATGTAGAATTTACTTCCAGGCCATAAGTTTTTGTTTGTTCAGTTTCTTCTGGGATATCTTTTTCTTCTGTGCAACTTCCTCTTTTGGTTTAGGAACAATCTGCTCTTTTTCCAGAAGGATCATCCCAATAAGGCAGGGAGAGCTCATGTATGGGTTAAGCCAACCATGAGCCCTGTAAGTTCTATGCTGCATCCTGGGGGCTTTGTTCACCTGGATATGCTCAATGACCAGAGAATCTACATCTGAACCCTTAAGCCCAGCATTACTCTCTGCATTTTTAAGCATTGGAAGTAAAAATTCAGCACTTTTCTTGGGCCACTGGCCTTGTATCCTGTCTCACTGTTTGGCCTGGGCACACCTAACAACTCCACCATTGTAGTGACTGGATGGCACACACTACTTCTACAAAGTGATGTCTTTCAGATAATTGGTGGCTTTTTGAATATGCACACCCCTGATGGCCCAGGCAGTTTCACATGTATTCTTAAAGTGAATGCAAAGATTTGAACCTCCTGATTTGCATGATTTTGTCGGCTTTTCTGGGTCAAGCAAATAGTGAAACATTTTCAGAGGTTACCTCAATGGAATGAGTAAGTCACAGGAATAAAAAGGAGAGCATAAAGAATACAGCCAGTGATATCATAAGAGCTAAGCCTGGGGACAGATGGTAGCTATACTTATAGTGAACACAGCGTAATATATAAACCTGTCAAATCACTAAGTTGTATGCCTAAAACTAAAACTAACTACTGTGTCAAGTATACTCAATTTTTTTGCATTAAAATAAATGTAAATTTATTGAATTATTCAATCCACAGGAATAAAGTAGCTGAATGGATTAAACAGACAAACAAAAATGACCTAACTATATGCTACCCCCAGGAGATTTAGTTCGCTTTTAAGGATGAACATAGGCTCAAAGAGAATGAAAAAAATTATTTTATGCAAATAGAAACTGTAGTAGACCTCAATACCATACCGCCAACAATGGATAAATCATACAGACAAAAAAAAAAAATCAATAGGGAAACACTAGACTTGATTTTACTTTACACCAAATAGACCTAACAGACATCTACAGATCATTCTGTCCAGCAACAGAATACCAATTCTTTTCAAACACACATGGAACACATGGTGTGTTTTCGAGGATGCACATGTTGGGTCACAAAACAAGTCTCAGGAAACTTAAGAAGATTGAAATCATGCCAAGAATCTTTTCTGAACACAATGATATGAAACTAGAAATACCAGGAAGAAACTGGAAAAATTCACAAATACGTGGAAATTAAATAGCACACTCCTGAACAACATCTGCATCAAAGAAATCAAAAAGAAAATAAAAAAAATCTTGACATAATCGAAAATGGTAAAAATCTACAGAAACTTTGGAGTTCAGTAAAAGTAGTATTGAGAGAGATTTATAGCCATAGTGCCTACATTAAGGGAAAAAAAAAATCCAAATAAACCACCTAACCTTACATCTTACGACTAGAAAAAGACCAAACTAAGCCTTAGCAAAAGGAAAACAAAAACAAACCAAAAAAAAAAAAAAAAATGAATTAAATGAGATAGAGGCCAGAAAAAGAGAAAAAACAGAATCAGTGAAAGAACTGTTTTGTTTTGTTTTGTTTTTTAGATAAAGTTGACAACCTTTTAGCTAAATTAAGGGGAAAAAGACTCAAATAAAATCAGAAATAAGAGACATTACAATAGGTACCACAAAAAACACAAAGACTACTATGAAACATTATGTACTAAAAAGTAGGCAATCTAGAAGAAATGGGTAAATTCTTAGAAACCTACAATCAACTAAGACTGAATCATGAATAGAAAATCTGACTAGACCAGCAATGAGTAAGGAAATAGAATCAGGGAGCCTGCTTCCCTCTCTCTCTCTCTCTCTGCCTGCCTCTCCGTCTACTTGTGATCTCTGTCAAATAAATAAATAAAATCTTTAAAAAAAAACATTTAGAATCAATGGATTCTATGAAACATTCAAAGAAGAATTTATGCCAATCCTTCTCAATCTTCCAAAAATTGAATAAAAATAAACACCCTCAAACTTTATTCAAAAAGCAGCCATAAAGACCTACAGTGAGAACATCCTACAGAGAAAAAGTGCAAATCACACAGTGGAAGAAGACAGTTACATATAACCAAATTCTGAACATATGAAGAATTCCTAGGACTGATATAAAGAGACAAGCCTCCACACAAATGGGCAAGACATCTTTTTAAAGATTTATTTACTTATTTGACAGAGAGACAGAGAGAGCAGAAGAAGGCAGAGCAGCAGGCAGAGGGAGAGGGAGAAGCAGGCTTCCCGCTGGGCAGGGACACCTTGGGCTCCCACCAGCCCCCCGGCCCCACCCCGCACCAGGCAGGGATCGATCCCAGGACTCTGGGATCATGACCTGAGACAAAGGCAGACATTTAACCAACCAAGCTACCCAGGCGCCCCTAGGCAAGACATTTCAGACACACACAAAAGAGGAAATTCAAATGGCTAACATATAAAAATGATGTTTAACCTTAATTAGAGATGTTTAATCAAATTAAAACTTCAGTGTGCATACACACAGAAATTTAAAAATCCCAAGTGTTGGAGAATGTGAAGTAAGGAACTCATACACAGCTGGTGGAAAAGCAAATTGATACAACCAGTTTGGAAAAACAGTCCCGCACATCTAAAACTGTAAAGACATATAAACTCTGTGGCTGAGCAATTCTATTCCTAAAAATACACCTAGAGAACATTTTGGAGTATGTATCAGGAGAAATGTACATAATTCGGCATAGTGGCATTATCTATAACAACCCAAACTTCAAGTAATCCAAATATCCCACAGCACTAGAACAAAGTCCACTCATATCACTGAATATTATGCTATGATTAAAATAAATATATTTCACCTAGATCCATCAGCGTAAATAGATTTTACATATGACTTTGAGCAGAAGCAGACCACACACAGTTTACACAGCATGATGTTATTTGTTTGCACAGTACATGAGATAAAACTAAACTGCATATTATTTAGGGATGCATACATAGAAAAGAATTATAAAGAAAAGCAGGGGCGTCTGGGGGACTCGGTGGGTTAAAGCCTCTGTTTTCTGCTCAAGTCATGATCTCAGGGTCCTGGGATGAAGCCCCGCCATAGCATTGGGCTCTCTGCTCAGCAGGGAACCTGCTTCCCCAACTCTCTCTGCCTGCCTCTCTGCCTACTTGTGATCTCTGTCTGTCAAATAAAAAATTGAAAATAAATAAGTCTCAAAAAGTAGAAAAGAAAAGCAACAGAAAGCTTTTCACGCAAATCAGGACCATCATTACCTCTCTAAGGGATGGAGGAAAGTAACAGGGTCATGACCCAGGATTCCAGTTCTCAGACTGGGCTGTAGTTATATAGGTGTTTACTTTATAATTTTTTTTAAAGATTTATTTATTTATTTGACAGAGATTACAAGTAGGCAGAGAGGCAGGCAGAGAGAGATTGAGGAGGAAGCAGGCTCCCTGATGAGCAGAGAGCCCGATGCGGGGCTCAATCCCAGGACCTTGGGATCATTACCTGAGCTGAAGGCAGAGGCCTTAACCCACTGAGCCACCCAGGCGCCCCTTATAAATTGTTCTTTAAACTGCGCACATACTGGACATGCTGTCCGGAAGGTATGATATTTCTCCCAATGTGAAAGTGAAAAAATAAAAGCAAAGCAGTGCAAACAAACCCTAATGGACCCTGTGAATTAAGGCTAATGGACCCTGTGAACAGGGAAGTAGGGATGAATTTTGGGTTGCAGCTACCTGGATTCTGAAATAGCAATCTTTTTTTTTTTTTTAATTTTTTTTTAAAGATTTTATTTATTTATTTGCCAGAGAGAGAGAGAGAGAGAGAGAGAGAGAGCGCGCGCGCGCAAGCGAGCACAGGCAGACAGAGTGGCAGCAGAGGCAGAGGGAGAAGCAGGCTCCCCGCCAAGCAAGGAGCCCAATGTGGGACTCGATCCCAGGATGCTGGGATCATGACCTGAGCCGAAGGCAGCTGCTTAACCAACTGAGCCACCCAGGCGTCCCTGAAATAGCAATCTTTCATTTCTTAACCTGGATGTTGGCTCACAGATGTTTGTGTTGATACACTAAATGTTGATTCACAGGACATGCAGCTATTTCAATCTTCCTGATGTTCCATTTAAAATGTAAAGAGAAAACAAACACTTCAGGGACACCCTACAGAGTGGTCAGGTGTTCTACTCAATCACTGTCTTGTGAACTGGCTTGAAAACCTCCTAAATAAATAAAATCTTTAAAAAAAAGGGGGGGGGCGCCTGGGTGATTCAGTGGGTGAAAGCCTCTGTCTTCAGCTCAGGTCATGATCTCAGGGTCCTGGGATCAAGCCCCGCCATAGCATCGGGCTCTCTGCTCAGCAGGGAGCCTGCTCCCTCTCTCTCTGCCTGCCTCTCTGCCTACTTGTGATCTCTGTCTGTCAAATAAGTAAATAAAATCTTTAAAAACAAACAAACAAAAAACCCTCCTTATCACGGTAACCAGGAGAAAATGAACTGGATGTTTCCATTCTTGACCACACCATTGTTTAGAAGGTGGCTTTATAAACTGCAAGTGACCTACTTAGTCAGGAATGGAAAGAGTCCCTGGACCAGATCCTTAGGAAGGTGCCTCCACTGAGCCCACTGGCCCTCCCTTTGAGGCCAGAGAGGAGGCAGCTGGTCCCAGGCCATGTTTCTTGAAACAAGGCACTCTCGTTTCTGAGTGAACCTAGGGTCCTGTCCCTTCCCTGCCCTTCATGAACTTCTAGGAAGGGTAAGCAGATCCGAACTGCTCTCTCCAACACCTGGTGTCAGTCTGTAAAGTCATTTTTTAAACTGCTGTGATTGGAATAACACCCAGCCCACCAAAAGCAAATTCATTTTGCTTTATTCTGCAAAGACTGAGTATTTTCTCACCTCCGTCTTCCAAGCTTTGCAGTTTATGTTTGAAGCTAGGAGTTTTCATCAAGGATTCTTGGTCTACAGTCTCCAAAGGGGAAAAAAAAAAAAGCAAATGGTGCCCATTATCCTCTAAGGAGAAATAAGCACATGATACAAATATAATATAAACTCTGGAAAATCAAGATGAATAACCAACAATAAATAGTACCTTAGATACATTTTCCTTCGATATATTTTCTTCAACTTCTGAATGCTCCAAGGATGACAGATCACTCGGGGAGTGGGGACTTTGATGTTCTGAGTATTAGAACAATTTCCGGAGCATCAACATGCTAAGAAGCAACTTTAGGTGATAACATTTCACTATCACTCTATGTATTAAATCTTACCAACCCCCAAAAAAGATACTTAAAAAAAAAAACACACACAAAAAAACGAAAAAACCCTTTTTATCTTTTAGGGCATGTAAGGTTATTGGTTTTGCAAGCCGGCAAATAAAATGAGCCTCAACTAAATCAGCACATTTCATAGCTGCCCATCTGGCCCCCAATACATGGGCAAGGCTCCTACTGTCTCAAGCTTGTGACCCTTCTCTTTTTTCTCTCTCATCTTTCTTCTTATTTCTTCTTACTCTCTAATGCTACATTTTTCTCTTTTCTTTACTCTTTTTTCTCCCAGTGGCAGCCAAGCTAAAAGTCATCACCTGCTTACTGACTGCTGTCATTGGTTGGCAATGAGCCAAGCTGCAAAATGATAAAGGCAAACCAAAATCCCTAGCCTCACAAAAGGTGTAAATAGTTCTAATAAAATATAACAGAGGTTAAGATGCACCTAACAGGACAAGGGTTGACCTTGTCTGGCCAACTCTGGCCCCTCCAGTCAAATCCAGTCCACCACTTGGTTTTATAAATAAAGTTTTATGGAAACACAACCATGCCTGATGGTCTGCGGCTGATTTGGAGCTACAACAGTAGAGCTGCTAAAAATAAAAAATAAAAATAAATACTTGCTGTCTGGTGCCTTACAGAAAAAGTGTACCAATCACTGCTATAAGTCATCATTTGAGTTTTCTTTAAAAATGGAAGAGCACAAGGTAATCTCAAATGTTAAAACACAATGTCTTCTATCTTTTGCTAATGAGGACAGTAGAGGAGAGATCGTATATTCACACTTTCTTCAACACATGTTAAAAGAAAGAAAATTTGTTTAGTTCAAACTACTTTTCCTAAAATATATATTTTTTTCTATGTAAATCAAGTACCTGTTTTCTGGGCAGAATCTTCAGGAGTTAAAAAGTCAGAATTACCCTGAAATTTTGTTACAGAAAAATTTGGAAGTGTAGAATTATTCTGCCTGGAGGTTTCCTTCCATGATGGTGTTAGAAGTTTAGCCTAAAATACAGTATTTTTTAAGAGTGTTAACATTCATAACCATTTTAAGTAGTTCTCAAAAAATTTCACTACATTTCTAATGTCCTTTAAAGTAGTTTAAGTATAGGATTTGCACCATTTGAAAACAAACACTAGGACCATAAGATCCTAAAGTTGAAAACACATTAAGTCATCTATCAATTCATAGTTCTAAATCAAAAATAACTCTAAATTAAAGTTCTCAAAGTAGGACCCCAGAACAGAGCTTCAGCAACACCCGGGAACTTGACAGACATGCAAATTCCATAATTCCATCTATTACTTATATTTAGCAAGAAACTATGGGGACAGAACCTAGCAATCTGCATTTAAACACACCATACTCGTCATTCTGATGATCACTACAGTTTGAGAACTACTACTCTAAATCAGGAATCCACAAATCACAGTTCACTGGCCTTCTTATAAATAAAGTTTTATTGGAATGCAACACGCATTCACTTAGGTATTGTCCATGGCTACTTTCATGCTACAACAGAAGAGCTGAATAGTCACCGTGGAAAATATTTATGATCTTACATGTCTAAAATGTTTACACTATTTACTATCTGACCCTTTACAGAACAAGTTTGCTGAGTCCTGGTCCAAATTATTCTCTTACATGCCAACAGAGGAGTGAATTTTGAATGCTAATGTTTGTACAAAGTCAGCAATGCCCTCACTGAAAAATCAACGGACTTCTTGTCAGTTGAATAACTTAAATTTATAGATTCGCAAAGTTTTGATGTTTCTTTGGTGCTTACTTCAAACAAAAGCTATATTTACTTTAAATCTGTCTTTTGACCGATTTCTTTTTTTTTTTTAAAGATTTATTTATTTGACAGAAAGAGAGAAATCACAAGTAGGCAGAGAGGCAGGCAGAGAGAGAGGGGGAAGCAGGCTCCCCGCTGAGCAGAGAGCCCGATGTGGAGCTCGATTCCAGGACCCTGAGATCATGACCTGAGCCAAAGGCAGAGGCTTAACCCACTGAGCCACCCAGGTGCCCCTTGACCTATTTCTAACTGATAAATCATACCAGTTTAAAGTATTCAACATGTATTAGGTCCTTACTCTGGCTCACTGGTTTTAACTAGGAGCTATACACTTTGTCAGTACAGAGTCACAGAGGGTAACCACTAGAATGGGGCAGGTGGGGAGAGAGAAAGGTGACTGGAGTACAACCACAGGGTCTTTCTGCATGGGGGGCTGTTGGTGTTCTCTGAATCCCAGCAACCACCCCTTAGGGAACTCATATACTTGGCACTATATCTGTAGTCTTTATGTATCTCATTTGACGAGGAACAAAAACCAGCTGTTGAGACTGGGGGATTCAGCTATCAACAGGAACATGTGGCTTTGAATTTGTCTGCACAACACCAGCGTTCATATTTTTAGTTATGTTGCTTTAAAACAAAGAACCAAAATGAGTTGAGAAACTTTGAGGATTTATCCAATATTTATATAAACCTGAAGTCATTTCAACCACTTAACAAAATAAAGATTTAAATGTTTATATCATTAAAAGCTTTAGAAATAATATGTCAGCAAATTGAAAACTAAAGGAAGAAGTTCACTTTAAAATGTAAATTCAAAGAGCAAACATTTACAGGACTACAGCCCAGATTTTAGCGTCATCTATAGTAAAAATCTTGTAAAAATTTGAGAACAATGAAGAAAGATCCAAAGTCTTTACCCAACATTTATACTAAATGTTAACAAGTTCTTGCAGTTTCTTTTGACAGTGATTTATGTACCAACAAACTGGTTTGTTATCCTCATAATCCTGAAAGGATTTCTTTTCTTTTTTTTGAGAAACAAATGAAATTTAACCCTAAACAGATTAACCTGTTTCATGCTAACGCTAATGACCACACGGCAGCCCAGCTAAAATTTACTTACTTGGTCTTTCTCATGGTCACTGCCACTGCTGGGAGGGGAAAATGGCAAAACTAAAAGAAAAAGAAGTGTACAAAGGATAAAGTTTGCTTATGAGAAAAAAAAAAATAATTTCTCCCTTTCCCAAGTATACAGATCCATGCTAAAAGCAATTCCCAAATCCTGAAGCTTGCTCAAATGTCTAGGTCTTAAGATCCCTTTTGAATTATCTATCATGTTCCTGAGTCCCTACCCCAGGGTGAATTCTCTGCTCCAGACCCTGCCTCTGATGCTTTCCCCGTGTCAATTTATCCTCGCACTTTTACCTAACTTAGAATGCTTCCCCTTCTGCACACGTCTTTGAAGACTATTCTTGCCCAAGGATTGGCTCAAATCCTACCTGCCTCTTCCTGGAAGCTTTTCTTAGTGATTTCCTGTTCATGTTAGATTCTTAGCTGAACAACTACTCTATTTATCTATAGCTCATATTTTAAAATGATTGGTGCGTTCCATTTTCTTTTGCACTGTTTCATGTATGCACCTTCCGTCTTTCTAAAGGAATTCCATCAGGGAAGAGGGGAATCACATAATCATTTTCTCTTTGGCATCCTCCTTCCGTCACATAACTGAAAAAATACCTGATTCACTTGGGGGAAAAAAAAAATGACTTGAAAGAAGACACATACCAAACTTACCTCTGATGCTGTTTCTGATTCTTTTCTTTTTTCTACCAGAATATGGTTTTAGGGATTTCTTTTTTTGGTTGCTGGTCCAAGATCGTTCGCTGGTGCTACTACTTGAATCTTTATTACTCTCCGAGAAGATGTGTTTCCTGGAATTAAGCTTTTACAGACACAGATGACAAATGAGTGCTATTAAAAAGGTGTTAGTTCCCTTTACGTACAATTAAATATTTCAATATAAAGTTGGGCAAAAGAGAAGCAACTCCTTCCAGAAGATTGGTTCTCGTACAATAAAAAGGCATGGTGGTAAGGAGAGGAAAAAAGATTTCATTAGACAATTCTCAATCACGCTGTTGTAATGGAGGACAGAAGGAAAAAAAGAAAAAAGAATCCTCTCTCATCAACTAGTTGCAACTGAAGAGATCATAGGTAATTCTTCAAATGCTGATGCCCCTGGATCTGATACCTTCAAAATACTAAACCAAATGACAAAAGAATTTATAAAAATCATTTTTGCAATAACAACGTTGATTACATTTTAAAGAAACTAAAATAAAACAAGGGGATAATTTCTATTTAAACCTGAAGTATTTTGAAATTAAGACTAGACTATCAAGGTAAATTTAATTTCTTCAATGATTTAATGGATTTTATGTATTTTTAAGTCTTTTCCTGGCTTTGGGTTGGTTTTTAGAAGTGCTGTGACAAACAGTGTTTAGGCTCCGTTTTAATGTGGAATTTGTTTTGATTTTAACACACAAAATACTCTAGTTGGCCTCTGTCTGTTGTGCTCCTCCAGGGGGCCCAGTCTTAAATAAGGAATGCCTCAATAGAAACCCTACAGTTCAGCTGGGAAGAGTTCATTCTCCTTCTAAGGCAGGGAGGACTCATGAATCCAAACATAGTAGCTCAGTGTTCTCAAATATGAAATGCATCAGCTGGAAGAGACCTCCTATGCCTGGAACAGCAAACTGCAGAGCCATCTCCAAGGCCATCACTACAGTAGGATGAAAGCTACCACCCCCCTTGTTTATGATAGCATGACTCACAACTTTCAATGCGCGTGAGGGTGAGTGATTGATCTATTTTTGAAATGAATTTGTTGTTGAAGACCCAAGTACTCCTACTGTAAAATGTTTAGCAGTTCAACATTTTCTGGAGGCAGTCATTTTTTAAGAAGAAATTTGTAAGTGAGGCCTATTGCCTTTTACATTTATGGGGGAAGACATTTTGGGGGAAGCCCCCACATTTGTTCCACAGTTCAGCCCAGAGTCTTGTAAAGAGCAAATGTTACTTCATTTCATTCATACAATTAACAAACCATGCGGCAAGTCTTTAGTAATTGCTGTGGTTTATGTAAAAATGTGTTGAAAGTTACTTACAAAACAAAGATCTAGAGCAGTTGCTCTTAAATTTGGCCACCTGTTAGAATCATCAGAGGGGGCTTTAAAAGAATCCCAGGGCCTGAGCATCACCCTAGATCAACTAAGTTGGAATCTTTGGGGGGAAGGGATTCAGCCTTCAACAGTGTCATCCACTTCTTTGGTGGGATTCCAACTCAAGACTGAGAAGCAGAGAGTGAGAACCATCGCTAAAAGTAAGCCAGAAGTGTCCTTAACTCATGTAAAGCCCATGATCTCAATTTTTAAAAAATGCATTTAATACTCATTATAGAATTTTTAAAATGCATGGACTACGGACTTAGAGCAGTGTGCCTCCTAAAGTGAGAGACACTCGGAACAGGTGTAAGCTGGTGCATACGGGAATGAACAAAATCAAGGTCACTGACTCATTAATTTCTTTTCGTGCTCTTTGGCAGCACACCTCCTAAAACTGAAGTGATACAGAGACGACTAGCATGGCCTCTGTGCAAGGATGACATGGAAAGTTGTGAAACATTCCATGTTTTTTAAGAAAAGAATTTCTTTTTCAACTCATGAACACTTCTGGTTCTATCCAGGATAAATCTCAGATAATGGGTGATTTTTAACATGTCTGCTTATCTTTTTTAATAAAGAACCAATTTACCATTTAAAAGTGAAATAATTTCATAATAACTTTTACATGTAATTAGAGATAATCAAGACCAGAATGGTGACCAGTTTTCAAGATGGCAGGCAAATAACTGAAATTTACAAAGTACTGCCTTAAAACAAAAAAGGTTCTTCCATTACCTGCGTCCCTGTTTCCTGCTTTCTCCCACCCTCAGAAGCAGAATCGGCCCTAAAACAAAATAGGTCAAATGAACAGAACTGCACCAGCACCACTGTCTCCCTCCCTCATCGATGGCCCAGGCCTCACTTTTTTTTTTTTTTTTTTTTTTTTTGCCCCCTCCATTCTATGCCCTTTGTCCCTGATCAGGAGCACAGTGACACACTGATCTGTCTGCAGTGTCTTGCAGAGAGATTGCTCTTGGAATCCATTTCCATAGATTCTCTGCCAGAAAACAACATTATTAAAAACAAACAAACAAACAAAAAACCAAAAAAAAAAAAACGTGTGGAGCCTTCTCTGTCAGGCATACAAAGAACAGGAGGGCCATGTTAAAGCTATATGGAAGCACAAAGGTGTTACAGAGTGGTATTTTCTGCCTGGTTTTTCCTTAGAATCAAAAGAGGAATTTAACAAGAACACTTTTCCCAGTAACTAGTGAATATTGAGCAATTTTTCATATATCTGTTGGCCATTTGTAGGTCTTCAGATAAATATTTAATTTCTTTGCCCACTTTTTAAATTGGGCTGATTTTTAGCTATTGAGTTTTGGGGGTTTCTCAGGTATTTTGGACATTAACTCCTTACTGGATCTATGGTACGATATTATTAAAAAAAAAAAAAAGGTAACAAGTGTTGGTGAAAATGTGGAGAAACTGGAAACTGGAACACTTACACATTATTTGTAAGAATGTAAAATGGTATAGGCACTATGAAAAACAAATACCTCAAAAAAAAAAATCAGCATCGCACCTCTGGGTATATATCCAAAAGCAGCATTGTTTACAATAGTTAAGTTATGGAAACCATCTAAATGCCCATCAGTGGCTAAATGGATAAAATGCGGTGTATATATATTATACACATATGAATACTCCTCAACCTTAAAAAGGAAATCCTAAAGTATGCAATAACATGGATAAACTTGGAAGATATTTTAATTCATGAAATAAGTCAGTCGCAAATGGACAAATACAGCAGGATTCTGTTTATAGGAGGTATCTAAAATAGTCAAACAAAAGAAACAGAATGGAAAGGTGAGTGAAAGGGGCTGGAGAGAGAAATACAGAGCTGTTGTTCAACAGGTATAAAGTTTTGCAAGATGCAAGATAAGTTTGCCAGATCCACTGTTTAACATTGTGCCTAACAATACCATGTTCTTCCCTTAAAAATGTCTAAGATAGAACTCAGGTTAAGTGTTGTCATAATGAAAAAAATAAATGAAAAAGCTAATGCACCCATATTTCAGGGCAACCCTTGATCTACTCTGTCTCTATAAATTAGTTTGCATTTTCTAGTACTTTATATGAATAGAATCATGCAACATGTATACTTTTTTGTCTGGCTTCTTTCATTTGGAGATTCATTCATGATATATATATATATATATATATATATATATCATGAATGATATATATATATATATATCAGTTTATTCCTTTCTATTTTTGAGTAGTATTCCATCACATGGATATAACAAAATCTGTTTTTGCACTCATCTACTAATGGACACTTGGGTTGTTTCTAGTTTAAGATAACTACAAATAAAGCTTCTATACCTATTCACTTGTGTGGACATATGCTGTCACTTCTCTTGGGTAGACAGCTAGGATTGGAACAGCTAGGCCCTAAGATATGTGCATATTTACCTTAAAAAAACACCAGTAGGATAGAATATTCCTCCACATCTTCACCAACACTGGTATAGTTTGTTTTTTCTCATTTTATCCTCTCTGCTACATGTATGGTAGTATTTCATAATTTTAATTTATATTTATGTAATAGCTAATGATGTTGAACAAGTGCTTACCTACCAACTCTAGATCTTTCTTGGTGAAGTAGTTGTTCAAACCTTTTGTCTATATTTTAATTGGGTTGTATCTTTGTTATTGAATTTTGAGAGTACTTAATATATTTGGGGTACAAGTACTTTATCAAATACATGCTTTATAAATATTTTCTTTGGGGCACCAGGGTGGCTCAGTTGGTCAAGCACCTGATGCTTGGTT